>NC_092860.1:138156586-138196981 GCF_032062135.1 Pyxicephalus adspersus
AGTAGGGTGAGCTGAGCTGCTGGGTCATTGTCAGGAGGTGAAGTAGGGTGAGCTGAGCTGCTGGGTCATTGTCAGGAGGTGGAGTTGGGTGAACTGAGCTGCTAATCAGTTGTCATGGGGTGCATTAGGTTTCGTTGAGCAGCAACGTTCCTGTTGGTAAGGAGATCATAGTGAGCTAAGTTGCTAAGAGATTTATGTGTACAACTTCTGTGCTTCTGCTTTGAGTTGAAGGTTAAATCGCTCTGTAAAAGCCACTATGGGAATGTTTAAGCTAATTTACTATTTGATAAAAATGTGTAGTTAGTTGTTTTACAGTGAGAATTTCCAATAGCAGCCCTGAAGAATACTTACCTTCATACCACACATGTTAAAATATACCTCCAACAGTCTCACAATAGATTTTAGGATTAAATTAGTAAGGAAAAAAATGCTTTTTGTTGATATTTGGATCCTTACAGTTAGAGCTAAGCATTTAACAAAAAATATGATAGCATTTGTGAGAAATTCTTCATGTCAGCTAGGAATTACGGCAGCTCTGACTATCTGGAAATAGCACAGCGGGTGGACTTATCTCAGTGTGACGCCCTCCCACTATGAGCCAAATCCCCATTTATTCTTCTCTTTATACTGTCTATCATACGTTGCTCTACAGGCTTACAGACTAACTTCTGTCCTCCAAGGATAGTAGAAGAAATGTAAAAACAATCAATTTATTAAATGAACACTATTCATCAATGACCCTTTATTTCAAATATAAAATCCATGATGTACAAATAATACAAACAAAAAATGAAAAAAAAAAAACACCCCCAGGGATATGTTTGCTCATTATATGCTGTATGTGCTGGTGACAGTTCTCATACATTTAGACCAGCCAAAATAATATTTAGGGCCCATTGACACTTTACAGCTACAACGGGTATAGTAATGAACTCACAATAAAGCACCCTCTAAGACAAATTAACATGAACTTTTTTCTGCAGTTCATTCACTTTCACCACAATGCAGCCAAAAACAAACATGCAATATTTTTTTCAACACAACATAAAAACAACATACCTTTGTGCAGGCATGTACTTTTCTGTATGAGTCTATTAGTGCATGTGTTTTAAAAATGAATGGTGTATCCTTCTCTTCATTACTAAAATATAGTATACATATGTAAACATGAAGGCCATTGGTTATGGGTGAAACCGAGAAGTACATTTTTGGTAAAAAATACACAATTTTATGAATATTTTTTGCTATTCTGAGAATTTAACATACCAGCTTTGCAAGTTCTTTTCAAAAATCCTAATTATGGTGTAACCAACTAAAGACACCAAAGGGGACCAGTGGCAGATTTTCCTTAAATCAAGGTCAAAATATGGTCCCTTAACTACTTTTTTTTTATAAGCCACCTGCCTGTTTAACTGTATTGCAAAGCCGTTAACTATTGTATTGTGACTGAAAATGCATGCATTTAGTGTAAGAATATGTCCCCAGTGAAAAGGTTTTTAAAATGCATGTTAATGTTTTCATGAATCAAAAAAAAAATATAGTCAGGGAAACGCATTTTTATGGATAAAGCATATGCAAATAAAGCTCTTTACTTTGGGATAAGTTTCTGCAGGTCACCCTGGGACCCCCCAGCACATTTGGTCATACCTTTTGGCTTTCATGGCTTTGCAATGTACTTGAAAAGCTGTCAGGCAGCAAAAAACAGTGTTTTAGTGAACTTGGATTTACAAAAAAGAAACATGCTTTTTTTAAAAAAACTTGAAGACTAATTCTCCCTAACACATTTGGACATTTTCATCCCAATACAATTCTTGTCAGGTGCCTTTAAAAAGTGGCAGTTTACGGAACATACTTTTACAAATTTAAAAAACTGTTTTTTTTATAACTAATTTTTTTAAGAACACATACAAACAACTGGGTAAGGTCAATATAACAGGATAGATTTAAAAAAAAAAACACATTTGACATATTCCTGCATGTTGCCCTGACTCCTACTGTGCTTTTGATGACAATACCAAGGACTTTGCAATTACCTTGTAATGTTGGCATGGTAAATTTGTAAAATAGTGAAAAGTAGTTCTTTTCATTAGTCTGCAAAACATTTCACTACTATAATAATAGGTTTTCATGACAAAATCAACTTTGTGAAATCACTGGCCCATCTCTAAATGTCATGTATGTGTAAGACCTGTGCAATGCTGAGACTAGCCTATTTGTTCCCCAAAAACATTTCTTCACTCGAATTCCCAGACCAATGACAATGAAGGCTTGCACTGTTTACTTTCAGCCTGTCTGCCACAGTATTAAACTGTAAGTGAATACAATGACTAAAAACAAAGAAAATATAAAGAATGTCGCTAGATGTGCATTCTGAGTTCCATATTTCCTTGTCTGGAATCACATGAGAAAGGGGAACCTTTGCTGCAGCTGTAGAGGGACAGTTCACTTCCAATAGTTTGCAATCTTCACTGATTATTGCTGAGGTACACTGCAGCAGAGAAATGTAAAACTATAACATACAATACCATCAACAATAGAACAATAATCACAACCTTCTTATAACATCAACATAACTCCATAGCTATCAAAAAGCCATCCCATGAACACTTTTCGGCAATTTCTCTTGCCGGGTTGCAGTTCCTTGAAGGCAATGCTCACAAACACCACAACAATTGAGTTCTGCTACCACCATAAATTATTGCCCCCATCCCCAAGACATTGGCTTGGGAATGAAATACTTTGTTTGAAGCCCTCTTTATATCCTCATGGGTCACCACCTTAAACTTTAGGACATACGACACCTAAGATGGATATCCCTAATCGCAGAATCACAACTTCAAATGATATGCCCTCAAGGATCTCAGTCCTATCGAGACTGATTTTATCCCATCCCCAGCCCATAACTAATGGGGGAGAGGGAAGGGAGCTCACTCCTAACTGCCAACTGACCATTCACTTCCTGTCTATGCTCCTTTTCATAGCCACCCCCAACTTTTCAAACCTATCACCTAGCTGACATCTCTCCCTCTATGGGTGAATCCCTCACCTTCCAGCTTCCCCCTAGCGCCTGGTCATGCTGACCTTCCACATCAATCTCCCTCTCCTTTGTTTTGCTCCAGGCCTACATTTGAGGAGGTAATTGGTGTTTGAGTTACAGAACCTATAATAAAGTCTAATCAATAGTTTACAGCTATGGAATCTGCAGGTTTGACAGTAGAAAAAAGTATATGCACAGCACAGGAAATGCGATTTTCATTGTTCTCATTAGTAGAAAAATACACATATTCCAGGGATCAAAGTATAGACAAGATGAGAAGAGCTGTGTCAAGCTGCCAACGTCTCTGTCCTAATATAAGATAAAAGCTTCAAATGCAAAATTAGTGGAAATCTGCTGCTATTTCTTTTTTGCTTTTTCTTTTCTGTCGTTTGAAATATCAGGAAACCTACCAAAAAGGGTATACAGCAACTGAAAAAATTGTTTTACAAATGATGAATTCTTATTTCACAGCAGATTATACAACAGAATAAAAGACCCTTTGTGATGTAGGCAGAGAGGGAATGAAAACCAACCCCAGGCAAAGTGTCAGCTTTGGCCTTCCAATGTGATTGACAATGAAAAAATTTGCAAAAGACACAGAAAGGTCCTCCCATGTGCACTGTCTGTATTGTTATGGCTTAATAATGAACTACAAATTTCATTCTCCATTGTGAAGATTTAGGCAAGTACATTGCTTTGATAAGTTGTGTTATCTCCCCGGTATACTGCAGGGCCATGAAGGATGGAGTTTTGACCCTTGGACACCTAATGGACATTAGACTCCTGCCTAGGTTGCCTGGTGGATGATACAACTCTGGACATAAGTTACAATTTATAATGAATGTGGGTTTGATGGTTGTTGAGAACCCCTTTCACTATCATTGTGGCATTTCTTATGATGCCCCAGTGGAAGTGGTGTCACTTTCTGCCTGATCATCCCTATGACATGGTGAAGGTTTTTTTTTAAGCATAAGTAAAAGTTTGAGGCAATGTCTTGTCTTCATAGATTTATCTCTCTCTTTAAAAATTGAAAAGAACTTTGTCCACCGGGTTTACCAAAAAATCAGACTCATTGTGGCCCTAACAAAGTTCATGTGCAAATATTGACAGTACCCAATGGTTGATGCTTGCAAAAAGACAGATCCTGCCTACATGGCAGCCATTGTACCAGTTGACTCAGGCACTGAATATTTTAGGAAAACATGAGTCACAATGCATGTGTGAATATCTAGAATTTCAGGAATTTGCACCTTCTGTGGGAATTGTGGTGGCATAGTTGTTGTTTTACAGGTTTGCTGTACAGTAGATGTTACTGATTTTTTAAAATTGTTGTTATTATACATATACATAGATCCATAATAAACCTAACACTTTAGTATAGCTGTTCACTTTCCACGTGTACAATAACTGTAGGAGCAAATTAACCTAAAGGTAATAGATGATGGCACGTTTTTTTTAACATGTGGAGAATGCTAGCAAACCCATGCAAACGAAGGAAGACAATGCAGACTCCCTGAAGACTGTGCCTAAAGCTCTCTGAACTGATTTTCAAACCTGGTACACCAGTGCTGCAAGTCAAAGACATGGGAGATATTACTATTCACCCTTGTTATACTCTGCTCAGCAATACATACTGGCCCATTCATAAACAGTCCAAAGTGTGTAGCCTCCATTGCTCCATTACTTAATGCAGCTTATCTCATGTACCTCTGTGACTGGAGAACCAGAAATGTGACTTGATGTGCAGTACAAATATGAAAATCCAAACAACTCAAAACCCGCATTTTGTTTATACCAAAAGCAGAGGTACGGTTAGGATACAGCCATACTCCTACTTTTAAAATGACCATCTAAGCTTACTGTGTATCAAAATAAATTTTTTAAAAACTTGTTTTTCTACTATTGTTTTGCAACCGTTTATTCTCCACATTTATTCCAGCAATGGTGATCGACACTGAAAAATATCTGTTGAAGTGGTCACTGGAATTCCTTGAAGTCCATGGTGCCCATGTGAAAGTGGGACAATATAGGATAACAATTGGGAAACTGGATTAAACTGCACTTGAGCAAAGACCTTCATGGAGAAATTACCAGTTATAATTTCAATGAAAGCTGCAGAATAAAAATTAGTAACACATACTTTTGAAATGAGACTCATATATCAATATATAACATATAGAAATCATATATGAGATTTGTAGTTAACGTGTTACTCTACAGTTAAAATTCAGCAGTTGACTTAGATAGTTGCAGATGTCTACTTATTTTGGTTACCCCCAAACCCATTGTTAAAAAGCTTGCTGAATATCCAAAATCATCTTTTATACTTGCTACACTAAAATGGGAATGTTAAACATCTGCTGCATGTAACTTTCTCAACAAGTGCAAACTCAGCTTTGAATACTATTTGACAAGTAAATAGAAACCAAGCCCAGATCCTTTGTGGGTCCATAGTGCATTTAACTTTCCTCTGCCTTTCGCCATTGTACATATCTGTCTGATCTGTTGGACTACATTACATATGACTCTTATTCGTAGATGGATAAAAAACTCTTTGGTGAGCAAGAAGCTGCTCACACAATAGTCTACACTGTGGTGAGAAAAATATAAAAGCTTACTTTACAATTTCTTTTCTTAATGGTTACATACAGTCATCAGCTCTTTTCTATAGATGGATGAAATAAACTGCACCTAATTTCAAGTGCCCACTTCATTCTATGAAAGATACGTCACGAATAATATTTTCAAAATCATATTTCTTTACAAGAGAAAAGTACACGGAAAAAAAGAAAAGAAAAACACTCAGTACCTTCCCTGTATGTTTAAAGCGTATCTAAACTTTACATAAAAGTGTAGACACCCCCTAAAGTAAAAATGAATAGCAGCGCAGAGCCTCCTACGTCATGCATCTCAGGAGGCTCTTGGCTGCTCCATCTGCACATGCCCGAGCATCTTGAGCATGAGCAGAAGGAGCCTTTTCATTAATAGGGAAAAATTTGCCAAGCTCATGTATGCGCATTGAGGTTTTTTTCTCAATCTATGTTACTCGATTTCGCACCTGGATAGTGCTGGATCGGGTGACATAGGAAGAATAACCAGGAAGAAGGGAGGAGAAGATGGCGGCACTTGGCACTCCCTCTGTGCCAAGCCGAAGACGGATACTGGGACAACACGGGACTCGTTGGAAGAAACTTCCCGACGGGCAGACTGATCTGCAGGATTGAAAATAAGTGTGATTTTATAGTTTTGGGTTAGTTTTGGGTTTACTTCCGCTTTAAAGCAAATCTGTCTTTTCAATATGTCAACAAAAATCATTGCCCTCTGCAGGAACCTTCCAGATTCACTACTTGCCATTACCTTCACTGATGCCCCTTACCCCTACTCCCTGCTACTGCAGCCCCGATGAACTCCCAATATTCCCAATTATGAAACAAATGTGTCAATTTCCCCTAATCTAAGCCCAAATATAGCCAGTGATGAGATAGAAGAGAGCTCTAGAGAGTTCCATACATTATTTAAAACATGTGTGACTGCCAGCATCACCCCTATATTTTAAATTTAATCTTGGGTCAATGAGAAGAGACGTGTTCCAAACTCTGGGTTCCCCAACTTGAATACCTAAATGCTTGAACAGTGCTGAATTATGTGTAGTTTAGTTATATATAATTATATATTACCTATATAATTAAACTATTTTGTCAGTTGCAAATGTTTGTTTTAGCTGTTTACATTTCAGATCCATACTCATATTGGGTTGGAGTCAAGAGAATCACTAAAATCAGGTCATCTGGGGTGAGGATGGCGTAAAGGGGACAAACCTGTTGCCCCCCCACAAGGTAATGGTAGATAACACATAAACTTCTTGCTCTTTTGAACAGGAGGGTCCAAAACCCAAGGGTTCTTAAAGTTTCAAAGCTTTAGGAGGGGACCCTCCTATTTTAAGGACATACAGTTGTGCTTTAGTAACTACTATGTTGCTTACTGCATTGCCAGTTTACTTTTTATTTTTTCACACATATATATTTTTACACGATGAAACTGTAATTTTTCACATCATACGAAACAGCAAGCGGGCTATAGCATTATGGGAATTTATAAATAAATTCTGGTCCAATTAGGTATGCTAATAAGTAAATTACATTTTCTTTTTTGCTCACGGCCAAGGAATTTGCATATTGCATAAATGGATTTCTGTGTTTGAAAGGTCTTGCGTTAACAATGAATTCTTAAACTGGGTAAAGAAAATTTGTCATTTACCATACAGAAAAATGTACAACTATGGTCACATGTAAAGAAAATGTAAAGTATTTTTCTTTTATTTATTTTGTTGGTAATTTTTTTTTAAATGTAAAAGAAAACAAGTTTTGTGAAGATTAATCATGTAAATATTAGCAGCATGTTTTGCAATGCCTAACGAGGGTTTGGATCTACACCTTCTTCGCACTAACAATGGGTGAGTCTGCCCAGAATTGTTTCATTTTGGTTTCAAAGTTTTGGGAACATTTTCAAAGTTTTCAGAGTTTGGGAAATAGCAAATGGCTAGCTCCTGAAGATGGAATCCTACCCATTGTGGGATTAAAACAAATTACTTACCTACTCCTCATTATGCAGGTCTATAAGTCAGGCAAGTCAATAAGAACTATACGGTACACTGTCTTTTTGTCTGATATCCCATCTCAATATCATGCATTTGTTTTATTATTATCAATAGTAAGGTCTGCTTATTTAGTAAATGCCCACACTTTCTTTCTAAAGCTCGACTTCAAAGTAAAAAATTAAAAATTAAAAAAAAAAGGGGAAGGGGCTAATGTTAGTTATAGGTAACATTAGAGAGTTAATATACAGTAAATACACACTCTATTGGGGTGGAAAGTGGGTGGGGGGGGGTATACTATGTATAGTATACCAATTTCCCTCAAATAGAATATAAATTGTGTTAAGTTTAAATGGAGGTATTCAATTTATACAAAAGGCAGACTACTTATATATTTATATAAAAATATATATTTCACTACATCATCATACAAATATTTTCGTTTTAAAGCAATAAAACCATCAGGTTCTTTAATTGCAGGACAGTAGCACCAATAAATCCAATTGGTGGATAGCACTCTGGCCTTTGCAGCACAAAGGACCCAAGTTTGGCTCTCAGCCAGGAATCTGCAAGAACTAATCAACAATTAATTGGCTTCCTCTCAAAATTGGCCTTAGACTGTATCATTGATATATGACTATGGTAGGGACATTAGATTGTGAGCCCTTCTGAGGGACAGCTAGTGACATGACTATGGACCTTGTAAATGCTGTGTAATATGTCGGTGCTATGTAAACCAATAACAATTCATCTATCAAGTTGATTAAATTTCATTTAAATGTGTCTTAATTTTAAAAAGATTGTTTTAGATTCAAAGTATTTATCGGATATAAAATCTAATGTGTGGAAACTATTGAATAGTATTGCATATATGTATAGAGAGGGAAGGGAGAATGAGTGGGAGCGCACCTAACTGTTTCTTCCACCATAAAATATGACAGTGGTTGTTCTCAGTCATTAAGTGGGGACTGCTGTATACATGTTAGAATTTTTTTCTGAGACAAACAACTGCAATCATCTCAGGCAAGGATTATCCAGAATGTGTACATAGCACAATATCATTTCAGCAAAGGAGGCTGAAATTCATTTGTGTTCTTCGTTACACATAACACTGTGATACCTTAATGTTTGAATGAATAAAAGTGGACAAAAAGCCCAGTGAATCCAAAACAATTTAAAAAAATATTCACAGGGCCACCGTCAGGGGAGGGAAAAAGGGGTACTGTACCAAACCCTGATCAAGAGCTTTAATTTTGCAATGCTGGAACTTTTAGATATGGAGGAGGGGGCCCATGAAGGTTTACCTAGTAAGGGACCCACAAATTTCTGATGGTGGCCCAGCATGCACACATACCCAATGAATCGTAAAAATCTTAACATGCACAGGACTGCCATCAAGGGTGGGGACCCTGCATATGCACATGCAATATATATATATAAATATATATATTGTGAGGGGTTACGCTCAGGGTAACCCTTTGCTGGGGTAAAAAGACACTTGTCAGGTTCATCCAACTCAGATCACACAACCAGGTATCAGCTTTAAGCTGGCTTGCAGCCAGGTTTATTGAAGGTTGCAGATAAAATAACAAAACAGCAATAGAAAACCATGCCTGTCCGGCACTTACTATACATCAGACAACCCTGTCTATCAGCTGGAGGGCTTCTCCCTGTCAGCTCAAAACCAAGCTTTCAACAACCTTCCACTCACTTTTTAGCTCACTCACACAGACTGACTTGAGCTCACTCACCCAGACCGACTTTCTGAGTCTCTCAGCAGAGCTCCGTTACACAGACCGACTGTCTGTGTCTCCAAACAGAGCTCCTCACACAGCGCCCCTGTCTGTGTCTCCAAACAGAGCTCTTTCACACAGACCCCTGTCTGTGTCTCCAAACAGAGCTCTCTCACACAGATCCCTATCTGTGTCTCCAAACAGAGCTGAGCTCCTGACTGAGCTCCGGGGTCTATGTTATATCCCCACCCTCAGTGCTTCTTCATTAATTATCTCACAGGTGAGAGTCTTCCACCTGCTACTTCACATAAAAGAGGAATCTTGGGCAAATATATCTCCCTTTAACCTCCAAATCCTGCCTTGGTGTCACAATATATATATATATATATATATATATATATATATATATATAAAATCAAATTACCAACAAAACCTCTATTTATATAAAACATAAAAAAAAACAAAGTAAAAGCTATAGGTGAGCCCGCTTAAATGTTGAAAGATCCAGAATTAGGAAAAGGATTCAGCTAGTATAAACAAAGACCAGAGAGAGAAGAATGGCATTTCCCATCCAGTGACCTTGTGGGGGTGTATGCGGAGGAGTACATACATAATAAACATCCAGCTAAGCAGCACACATTTTTTATACTATCATCTTAGCATTTTTAACCTTGAGTGTTTCCTCCTATTGTGAGTTTTTCTAACATGCTATACTACAAAAAAATGTCCTCTATAAATACAAGACTGCTGAAGACACACAGTTTGTTCTGTCAATAACTTGAAAAAAAAAGTAAAGAAAAATATATAAGGCACAATGCACAATAAGTGAAAAAATAATCAATTTTTGCCTTAGTTACAAAGTAAATTCGAATAGGAGAAATGCCTACTGAAAATGCTGTTATTTCATTCTTTTGCTTATGGCCATGTATGGCTACAAATAGAAATTTGTTTTAGCTACAGTTATAACCAACAACAATACAAATGTTGAATCATGCCAAGAGCAAAGAGAAATATTCAGTAGTTGGGGATTTCATGTTCAGGCACCTGCCTGATAGACCAGGAACATATACCAACATATAGACCCGCAAAGACAAATCTGACCATGCACTCTACCCTTGGTACTTTATTTGTAACAAGCTAAATAGGGAAGACAACAAATATCTTGGAGACTCCACCTTTTGTAACAAGTGGCACTTTTAAAAGGCTCCACCAAATCTATGATCTTTTGGATAAGGTGGAGTCTCCCAGCCATTTCCTTCCTCTCTTGTTTGGTTGACTTCAAATAAAGTACCAAGGGTTAAGTGCATGGTCAGGTTTGGCATTGCTGGTCTATATGTAACATGCCATGTTTCGACACCCTTTCCTCCTGATAACACAGCTTTGTCCATCTGTGAAACGGGTAAAGTTTAATTGGATGGTAATTAAAATCATAACAATTTTGGAACGGATGATGTTCTATCGTCAGTACAGTTTGTCTAGCAATGAATGCTGATTTTAAATATGTCATGTTTATTGATATAAATGCATTTGATTAATGACTTTAAAAACCCTTTATATATTCAATTTGTTGTACTGAATTTATAACTGTTAGGATTGGTATTACAAATATTGAAACTGGGCAATCCATGTGAAGAAGATAGAAAGTCGTCAGCCTGGTGAAATATAGGCAGCAACTTAAGGTTCCCTCAAACCTCACTTCTTCCTCTGTGTAGTATCTCTCTTTTAATAAACCTTTACTGTATAAAACTTTTTCTTTTTGGGTATAATAAATGTATAACACATTCTGTAAAAGCTATCTATGCAAAGTTTTGGTTCATCCATTTAACTCTTAAATTCCCACAATAAAACAAGTTAATTTTTAGAAGCTAAAAACTGACACCCCAAACAGGAGAGTATATAGTTCCCACCAACTACCATTGATGCACTCACTGGAAATAACTGTCTTTGTGGTCTGTGTATGAGACTGAAAAGTGACTTCAGATAAAACAATTATTATATACAATTTGAAATGTTTACATTTTCGAAAAAAAAACCCAAAGAGGTCTATTTATCATTATTTTAAAATTCATACAACATTCACACATTACCACCTAAGATTCCATTAGAAAACTGTGAAATTGGTTTCTTTGTTGGGAAAGGATACCTCTCAAATGGAAAGTATGCAAAAGTTTAAACTTACTTGAGATGGAGAAAGCTTTATCATATGGATTGTGTTTACTAGTAGAGGCACTTATCATATGACATTCTACCACATGGAGTGTACAAGATATCAGATCAGTCATTTATTGGCCATGAAATACCTAAAACAGTACAAAAACATTTCAATAAAAGCAATTGGTGCAACAGATACACGCAGGGGCACCATTTATTTGGGAACTTGCATCATATGAGGTACTAGAGGTACTTCAATCCCAAACTATAATAGTGAGAGTATGAGCCCTGACCACTTTCAATCGATCCCTTATGATGTCAACATTGGGGGATTCTAATGAAATCTCATCTGCCTAGTAAACCATGCTGCACAACGCTATCTGTAGTGACAAAGGGATTCTGATTGTCCTTTTTGGTATAATCGTGGGCATAGTTTTGTTTTTTCATAGATAATTTATCCAGACTTGTTGATTTCCTTTGGTCATTTCCTATGGGATATTTTGATACTAATATTAGAGGTTTTTTTATAAAAAGTATACCAATACTTTTTTTGTAAATGATAAAGCTAAATAAAAAGCTAAAAAAGATAAAAAGCTATGATTCTATAGCATTCCTAATTCCTTCAGACACTTGAGACATATTGATTCTATTCTAGTTGATGTATTTGGGTTAGATTGTTGCAGGTGTATATTTAGCACAGTCTACCTTGCAGCATGCCAATGTCACTGAGGTTCTCTTCTAACAAATGACATCCTGGATTGTATCGCTTCTTTCAATTATACTGAATTAAACGTACGTACTTTGCTCTGGGAGCTGTCTGGTTAAATTTTATTAAATCTTGTTCTGGCAGTGGCAAATTCTCTTTACTACTTTTTCATAAGATCAAGGCAAAACTTAAGACTCTTTCTAAGAAATGTGGCTTAATTAAGGAAGAACACATTCTATGAAACGTGCATGTATCTATTTAACAAATCAGAGTTAGGCCAGTAGTTGCGTCATCATTTCAGGAACAACAGTACAGAATATGTAAATGTAACTACATATTCATAATATACCATTGTATTGATTCTCACTATTCAATTGTCACACATACCTTGTGTGGCTCCTTCTTTGAAAATATGACTGGGGGATATATTATGGGGAATATGACTGGGGGATATATGATATGATGGGGATATACTGTATATAAAGAGTTCAGTTTACTTTCATTGTTAAAATTTATGTAAACCTAAATAATGGCATTTCCTATTTGCTCCGCTTTGGTCCATTAAATATACCTTCAAAATAATTTTGTTATATGTGTCTGATAAATATTAAAGAGGAACTTCCTCCTAAAAAGTACCTTCCAGCAATGTTTAAATATTACCTACATAAAGGCCACACTAACAGTGCCTTCACTCTTAGCTTTAAGACATTTTACTCACCTGAATTTCCTTATTCATTTGTAGCACTGGAATTATTTCCTATGTTCTTCACTTTTATTGGAGTACATGAATGGGGCCTGATTTCATAAAGAGAAGATAGAAGAAGATGGTGGTACCCATGATGAAAGGTTGGCAGATGAGTGTATTTAAAAATTGTGGTTAGGCAGGTAAGGCTATTTCATTGCAGAAGAGACATTGCCTGTATCTTTTGTAAAAAGGACCTTCCTGGTCACATTTGTTTTGAAAAGGGGTTTAGTACTGCTTTAAGAAAGATCTACTTATGCACAGACAAACCATTAAAGTGCGTTAGTCAACCCAAGTCCACACTGAAATCCCTTTGGGCCTAATTTAGACATGTATGTGTCATTCTTTGTGATGTTCTACTGCACAGCAATCATTGATTCCAAAAGTTACAGTATATTTGCATGATATTCATATATGTGGCATATACCTTGTAGGTCAAGTCTAATAGGATAAGACTTGTACTAGTCATCACTATGCCTCCATAACCAGAATGTCAGAATTAGGCGTTACAATGCAGCTTTTCAGACATAGCTTCCAAACCTTATTTTTCAGAGGGACTCCTTCAAGACTGAAATCTCTCTGCTCCTATTCTTCCATTCTTCTATACGCTTCTATATTAGCTCTATTTAAGTAAATGTGTGTAGGCGTCAATTGGGCTTCTGCATTGTGGTGGACAATGTGCAACATGAGAGTGCATGGCTGAAATAGGATAATGAGAAATGACATCTGAAATGGTGCCAAAGAGCATCAAACTAATGCTGGATAAGCCGACATGCAAAATAATTTGCTACTGGATGTCAAGTATTGTACTTCAAGTACTGTAGGCCTATATGTCATAACTGATATAAAAACACAATATGCTTTTGATGCTTTGTGCTGTAAGCAAAAATCAATGCTTCATATTCTCTTTCATATTCTATGCTTCATTTACTGTATGTATGCCATCCTCTGGATAAAGAAATAAACTTGGCAAATTAGATGAACTCATTGCAGGCTTACTTGAAGCTTTTATTTGCTGCCATATTTGACTTGGTTCTAAAAAAATACAACATACCTGGTTGGTGTTCTGTTCCTTTTCTTCAAACACCTTTTCAATCACTGACCCAGAATTCGTATAAAGCTCAGGGGCTGTAATTTTTTTCTAGTTTCAAATATCATTGTATTATATATATTTACTGATTTACTGCCTATGACTACAAATCATATCCTAGTAGTGGTGTTGGATAGAATATCGTTCCCCCATTGGTTTATTAAATTTCCAATGCAGATTCCACCCCAAAAATCTGGTAATCAGTAATATAGGTTGTGTGATATAAGGATGTTTTTATATGGTGAATCTAGCTTCAGAAGATCGGATGAAGTCTTTTCCTGGCTTGCAGTTCAATCCTAACAGTTAAAATACTTAAGGTCTATAACATTCCTTAAATACTGACTTCCTCCCTGACACTGTCCCTAGAAGACCCACTATTTCTTCTTGCTTTTGCTGGTTTACTGGGTTGAATAACTTCTTCATGCAACTAACATCCATTGAGCCTCAGAACCTACAAAGGGTACACCATCAAACTGCTGTGTGCTTATGGTAGTGTTATACACATGAATATGTGAGTGTTCAGTACAGGAGAATAATTAACTGCAGATAAAAGAAGGGGGGACCTCATGGGTCATGTGACCAAAGAGAAGACGGTTGATTAAAAGATACTATATATATATATATATATATATATATATATATATATATATAATAAAAAATAACCCATAAGACCTTGCCTCTATTACTAACCTATTTTAACCCCTACACTAATCCCTAACACTAAATTAACATCTTCTCTAGCATATAGAATTTTTGTCTTATACTCCTGTGCCTAGCTATTTATCTGTTCTTCCAAATTTGTTTCCTTATAGGTGATTTTCCTGCAGTACCAGTGAATAAATGTATTCTAACCATTGAGAATTTGTGCCTGGACTTTGTACGGAATCGAGGTTTTGTGGCTTGCTTGTCATTCTGATGTGATGCTTATTAGAGAAGCAGTCACACAGTGCATTTAGAAACAATTGCTACTTTGTCTGAAACTTCTTTTGAATAACATATGGAAAGTGAAAAAAAATGTGCAGCCAATCATCTTCTGCTTTAACCACTGGAAAAATAGGAATATTGAACTTAGCAACACACCACACTCTGTTGCATTCGGTAAAATATAGGATTCCTATAAAGAACACATTATGTTGCGATGAAATAGTTCATGGATTGAAGCTTTAAGACCATTTTCTGCAAATCATAAAAGAAATAATTAGATGCAGAGCCCAAATGATTGCCAGTAAGTGGTGAATAATTCCCAGTCTCGATCATTCTAAGCGGGATGAATTCCACTTAAGCTACACAGCTCCTAGTAATTTTTATATGTTGCAGTTTAAAACATCACTGTGTCATTGTAATAAACTTGCATTTCATTATTTTTAATTGTCATGATGATTAAAATATTGGCATGCAACAAAAGTCAGCAGGATACAAAGTACGGTATGGTTAAATGATGGGAAATGTCAATTTCAAATTTCTAATTTCATATAGGTCATATATGTCAGGAAGCTGCAGGGGAGGTTTCCTATGGAGAGGAATGGAATAGTAGCAGGGATATGAGTGGGCTGCCTAACTGCACCCTGAGGGGTAAATGTTCACACCTGAAATGCTTATTGTGCCTGGCAATAGGACAATTAGTGTTGTATAAATAACCCCCTAATCTGATTTCTTTGTGACAGCTGCTCATAAAATTCTTTTCATTCCTAAAGATGTTTTTTCATTACATTCCTTACAGTAGATAAGTTTTACTATTTAAAGGAAATCTGCACTGAAACAAAAACAAAAAATACAATTGCTAAAGCTTATTTTAAAAATACTTCTTGATTAACTGTGTCTTGGTATCAACACATTTTTAAAGATAGTAAGATATGTCTAAAAATCTATCCAAGTCATAAATCAATAAATTAATTGCTCTAAGATGACAGCCATGAACGTAGTACTTCCACAAAGTGAATTTCAATATATATATTCAATATATACAAAAATACTATAGGTTTCTGAATTTCCTCTGAACGTACCAGTTGTCATTCTGGTCCATTGGCTTTGGCAACTTCTGAGTCATAACCCTGGGGCATATCTAGTGTGCAAATCCAAGTTCATTTACTACATGACTATTCTTGGCCAGATACGTAAAACATATTTAAACCATTACATTAGCATTAACATCCTTTAAATTTCTCTGGTTATGTATAAAGGGTCAGAAGAGAATCAGATCACAAAAGAAATCAGTATTTCATAATTCTGAGAAGCAAATGCCTTTAAATGTGTAAGTTGTGGCAGTACCGAGTAGGCACAGTGTCTGAGTTTTATAGCCTGCACTTATTATTGACATTCAGTGGGTGAGAAAAAGGTTCTTCATGCTATCCAGTGTTAGTGACTTTGCTCTCTCCATACTTTCCTTCTTGTCAACATTGGAAAGAAGGAATTGTACCTAATATTCAATCGATTTTAATGTTGCCAACTTTACCCATTGGCTTTGTGAATTTATTTAATTTGATTTTATTTTGATACAAATGTTATTGATTTTATTTATTTGATTTTATTCTTAGTTGTTCAAAAGATGTGTTGCTGTTTTTTTCCCATACAATGTAAAATGTTGGTAGCAGCCAAAGAATTTAATCACCTAGTGATTTCTTGTGTTCCTAAGGTCCCCAAATCTAAAATATTGAATTTGAAGTTTTATATGCATGTCATGATAATTACAAGGGTAACCAGCATACTAGGCTGGATTTTAAAAACATATTGTAGTACAAAGAAATTAAAGAATGTAATAGAGGGCAAGGGAACAGAATGGGTAAAACTACAAGTTGAGTGGGAACAGTGATTGGAACCAGGGTAGCAGGGTGACCCCTGTCCTTCCACCCCAACTCATCCACAGGGTTTTTCATACATTTTAAATTAGCATGTGTTCGCTGCTCCAGTACTGCACATGTGTCGGCAATAGCCATTCCCCAACAGTCTCCTTGTGATGATGTTTTCCTGTTTTGAAGCTGTAAACAAAATAGCAGCTCAATAGCCAATATGAAGTGTTTATATCACATAGGGGGTGACAAGGACATGAAGGTAGGTGTTAAAGTGGGGAATTGTAGTTTATCTGTAGTTACCCTGAATTTTAAAAAGGCCCGTTGCATTACAATAATACATAACAGAAGCTGCATTGTCTACGATATTATTTTATAAATGGTAGCCATGTCTCCAAACCTAGGACCCAAGAAAAGGTATAAGGCACAAACTAGTGATGTACTGTCATCTTTTTTGCAAATTTTAATTGCAAGCAGTGTATGTAATTAAACTAGACTAAATGTGCTAGTTCTCCTTTGACGGTCTAGTACTAAGATGAGGGTGAGCAGGATACCAGACAGTGAAAGTGAAAATGTAGAGAAAAATCAGGTTGTCCTTGCCCTTTCCTTCCAAGAGCTATATAAACCTCAGAACTAAAAAAGCAGAAATAAAAATCCTTTGGCACTCCCTCTTGGCAGATTTCATCTGTGTATGTGCCTTATTTTTGCCTGACGTTCAGCATTAAAAAGTCAATACAGATTAATATGTAAAAATGGAACTCTAAAGTTGTCCTTAATCTGCACATGTCAAAAGACAACATATTAATTTTTAAATTGGAGCAGCCTAGTAAAGTCACCTTTTAGGATCTCAGTACTAATTAAATCTATCCATGCACAGCTGAGTTTTCAATTTTATATGTTCACCTTTAATAAAAAAACAAAGGCAGGCAACCTTAGGTCCGCCATCGTCCTGAATAACCTGCCAAAACTGATGCACCATTAAAAGATTTGCCCCAGGGATGCCACTTTTTTTTTAGGACATGGATGTGTTGATAGCAATCTGTTAGCTATTAATCCCAATGTGGGGTTACTAATTGAACTGTGATTTGATTGTATAATGGGTCTTTAATTGCAAAGGTTTCAATTAAAGATTTCCTGAGCTATTTTTAGTCTCTTCTTTTACAATGACACTGATATTTCCTCAGTCACGTAATAATTATTCATCAGTGTGTTTGGGTTTAGTTATTCTAGTTTAAATAGCCGGAGACGGTGCAGCCAAGCATGAAGGAAAGTACACAACAAATTACGGGAGAATTAAAATAAGAAAATGCCATTCCTAACATAAGAGGAAATAGATTAACACACTGCTGTCTTATTCAGCACCATTGGGTCAGAGTATTAAATTTTAAATTGAATGTCACCTAAAATGATTCTAAAATATATTCTTCTTTAATTGAATATGAATATGTGTATTTCAAAACAATTAAACATTGTACCAATAGGCATCAGCTACACATTACACATTTATGATATAATATATGATGATGATATAGATGTATTCTCTTTCGTTAGTTAAGAGACAATAACAGGGGCATTTATCAAGCAAATTATTGAAAAATGAAGATGCAAATCATGTTGCAAAGTCAATGTGATGGTTTTTATGAGTATATGTGACTCTTAGGCTTTGATCCAGATCATACACAAGGCAATTCAGGGCAGAAGAACAGGACCTAAACAATTCTCTCACTCTCCCTTTTGCTTCTCTCCATCCCTCTTTCTGCTATCCTCTACTTCTCTTTCCCATCTCATTCTCTCTCTTTCACTCTCTTTTGTTCTTGTGTAACAGCTTTCGTAGTGTGTTTTGTGTGTGTCAGTGTCAAAGGCTGTTATTGTTTTGGGTGGTGCACAAGGTAGCTGGCCTAGGGGAGCAAAAAGTATAAACCCTGTTCTTGAAATACTTTCTTGATATACTTACTCTAATCATTTTTTTGTGGATATACATTTTCAGTCGAAGTACAGTTTACTTCCAGGGTTGCTATCCAAGCTGCTTGCTGGCGTCTCGCCATCAACTTAAGCTACACATTGGTTTTTCAGTAGAATAAAGGCTTCTGATTCAGCCAAAACATGCTGCAAATATGTAAAATTATATTGAGGTGACCAGCTAAAAGGTCCTCAATGTGCAAATGAATTCACCATTGAAATCTGTACAGTCCAGCCAGCATAAGAAAAACAAAATTCAGCTATTTTAAAATTTTATATTAAAAACAGAGTTTTTGTTACATTCATTTGCAAATACCTGAAAACAATAAAACACTCACCAATTGGAGCCATCATGTAAAGTGCGGTCCTCAACTACAAACCATGGGAGCTGTACAGGAATGCATTAATTGATGGTAGGTTTATCTGAAGGTAGCCCCTCTTCTTAAAGGTGCAGCGACACAAGAGATGCTCAAATTTATCAGGGCAGCTAAAGATTCCCACTGCGTGTCTGCTACACATCCAGAAAAGCTATTCTCTCGGCAAAAAGAGTCCCAAGGACAATTTACATCTATCATAAAAAATGTAGCTGCACACCCAAAGTATTGAGCTCCATAGACAAGACATCTGATGGAAGGATCTATGTAGGATCTTGTCTTGCCCACTACCTGGAGCAATAAAGTTTTCCGGGGGGTGTTGAACATATATGTGAGTTTGAGGCTTTCATTGAGGGGATCGGGGATAAACCCAAAGATTGAACCAGTGCCCAAAGGTTGGAGCATTTAGCCAATAAATTAGCACTTCCCAGCTAATCAGTACATAATGAAATGATAACCTTCCTCTGAAGAGTAAAACGTAATGAGATTTATGAATTCCAGCAGCTTAGCATGTTAAGGGGTTATCTGCAAGCAGCCCTACAGATCACATGATGTGTAAGGCAAGAATATACTGTTGGTATTATTGCCAAATTAGTCCTATTCTAAAACTGCATTGAGACTCACGTGCCTCCAATCAGCTTTGACCGCCGGTTCCCATGCTCCCCGGGCTGTACTTATTAATGATAAGTACAGCCCAGGGAGCGTGGAAACCTGCACTTCAAAAGAATTCGCAAAATCGATTCACCGAAGTTCAGAAGTTCGGGGAAATTTTTGTGAGAATGTCACAAATGTTCCTGACAATGTTTGTGAGGAATTCTCACTCATCCCTAAGGAGGGCTATGTCTGTTGCTGGGTTGTGTAGGTCCAAATGTTGTGCTTACTGAACTGCACTGTCATATTTAGCTTTTTAGAAATTTTGACCAATAAGAACATAAGTTTGGTATCTGGATCAGGTGGCCTAGGTCAGGTTATAGAGGCTTTAGGTTGCATTTGAAGATAGCAGGGGAGAGTGACTGCTGGACAGATTGTACAGAAGTTTCAGAGAACGTAAACAATCCTGAAAAAGAAGGGTTGACAAGAAAGGTTGAAATTTAAAATATTATCTTGAGATAGGCTCGGCTCAATAAGGGGATGCCAGTTTGTTGAGTTAGAATCTAAAATTGCATACTTTGTTTATTGGGAAGCCAGCCAGGAGACTGATAGGTGAAGCACTGGTGTATGTGAAACGTAGTAGAGTTGAAGTAAATTGGAGTGGAGCCAGGTGGATTGTAGGTAGACCACAAATGATCCCATTGATTGGTTACACAATAAAGGTAATTGATTTGTTTTTTTAAAGACACTCATTTTTGGTTATTTACCAGCTTTAGCTCTTTCATTATGACTATAAGGCAGCATATCCACAATATGTATAAGAGCCAAGTTTGTTCTTGTGGCTTAAGGACCAATTAAAGAAGCAGAAACTGGTCATCTGGTAGATCTATGCCAAGGATGAACGGAGAAATCTAAATCTGTGCTTACTGTGAATGCATCAGTTTGAAAACTTGTGATCTGGCCCAGACAATCAAAATGGGTGAAGATCAGAAAACATAAAAGGGAAGAAATGGAAGATTGTGGTGACTGCGGGAGAATGGGCACAGATCAGTATATATAAAAAAATTGTGTGTTTTTTTTGTATTCATACATGTCTTGTCCTTTCTGTAATATTAGACCTACCTGGTCTTAATTTAGCTATAGTTCCACTTTAAATATTTACAGGATCACTCACAATAGATTCCAGCTGTTATATTGACAGCATTAGCTTTTTCTAATAAAATTATGTCCATAGCTCATAATAGATAAGGTTGCTGTAAAGGCACAAATAATTTCAAAGGAAGGACAATTTTTTGTATTGTTTCACAAAGAAAATGTATTGAATTGTTTCACAAAGGAAATGTATTGTAATGTTTCACAAACGAAAATTATTGCTTTGTTTCAGAATCTTTAAATTGGAGTCTGTATTGTGAGTTCCATAATTTAATGGATGTCTTCTGTCACGTGTTCCAGGTGTAGTGCCATATTTCTTTGATGCTTTTTAAAAGATATTTTAAAGATACATTAACCTCCCTAGCGGTTCACTTCTTTACGGTTTTATACGTTTAAAAGCAGTACATTGTTTTTCATGAAAATGTATTTTACAGTATAATATATAAGAAAGAGTATAATAAAGTTTGAAACACAAAATCATGTAAAAACAATAAAATAAAAAAAATCTATATATTTAAAAAAAAAAATTAATTGTTTTTAATTAAAAAAAAAATAAGTATTATACTCATACTTTTATATATACTGTAAAATAAATGTTCTTAAAAACAATGTACTGCTTTTACACATATAAATCCAATTTATTGCATTCAATACAGTTATTTTGTATTGAATGCAATACAAATGGATTTTAAATTTCTCGCCCCGCCCCGCCTGGCAATGTACACATGCACCGACGTCACCGGGAACTCCCCAGGGACTCATGGGGTGCAGAAGCCGGCCGGAGGAAGAAGGAAGAGGACAGAGATTGTGGAGATGGACGGCGCAGGACACCGGCGGATCAGGTAAGGCTGTATTTACTATTACTTCCCATAGGTTTACCTACCCCGAGTGTGACTCGGGGTTACCGCTTTCAGCAACTTTTTTCTGCCCCGAGTCACACTCAGGGTTAGCACTAGGAGGGTTAATGACTAAATTAGAAAAGTATTATAGATATTGTTTCAATGTTAGGCAAAAATGTACAAGTTTTGCATAGTTCCAATGGCAGATAGTGGACAAAAATGCAATCTAGCTCATGGATGCTAAAGTAAAAGCCAATAAAACCCATTTTACTCAGGAACCTTAAGATATCACAGAACCTTTTAGTTTTTACTGTTTACGAGTACATTCTGAAATTTACGAGTACATTCTCGTATTTCTGAAATTTAAAGCCTCTGTTAAATCCTAAATGTTTCAAATGTTACTTGCAAGTGTTTAGAGGTTCATGACAGCTTTGTAAACTGCAAAGAATGGTTTGTCCTCTGGGCATTACAATTTAGAGAAAACCCCTAGTCAGTTGAGTGATACCTAAGCTGAAAGTGGTGCTACAGGGAGAGACTTTTCACAAATTGTCAAGAATGTCTTGTCTAATTTTGAAAGTGAATAAATATCATGAGTTTTTTTTATAGCAGAGGTTTTGCCAATATACTGCATCTGAACACAAACCATTAGGGCCATGCTCCTTAAATCATCAGTTCACAAAAAATATTTACTTATAATATCCACAAGTCAACTCTGTGTGAACACGTGGCTAAACCAATCCACTGACCCCCGCTGATAAAGATTATTAGATACACTTAAAATATTTACTGTACATTTGTAAGGGGTACGTGATATTTGCTGCACATTCTTAATCCACCATCTTATTATTATTATTAATAATATTAATAATAATAATATTAAAAAGGATTTATATAGTGCCAACATATTATGCAGCGCTGTACAATAAATAGGACTAATACAGACAGTGATACAGGAGGAGAGGACCCTGCCTCGAAGAGCTTACAATCTAGTAGGTGGGGGAATTTCACACACAATAGGATGGGAGATATGTAGTGGTGGGAAGTAGTGATTGTTTGAAAAGACAGAAGAAGATGGGTAGGCAAGTTTGAAAAAACGGGTTTTGAGGGCTCTTTTAAATGAGCAGAAAGTAGGAGCAAGCTGAATAGGACGACGAAGACCATTCCAGAGAGTGGGGGCAGCTCTAGAAAAGTCTTGTATCCATGTGTGTGATGAGGTTATGAGTGAGGAAGTCATTAGTAGGTCATTGGAGGAGCGGAGAGAGCGGCTTCACCCAGCTCTTTAGCTACCGTATTTTTTGCCATGGCACATGAGTGATCAGAAGGGGAATAATCTTTCAGAATCTTTTTTTCTAGATTTTCCTCCTTTAAAATTGGGTGCGTCTTATATTCCGGAGCGCCTTATACGGCGAAAAATACGGTATCTTGATTGGCCAGGCTGAAATGATAAAACTCCCACATATGGGTACAGGACTTCACTGATCCCTGGCAGTCCCAGGGGATTCTGGGCTAATCGGCATAACCTACATTCTACACTGAGCTGTGCATGTGGGACTTTAGGATAGCTTTTACCGCTCCTTGGTGTCTAGCAATTACAGGCCACCCAGAAATGATAACAGGTGGAAACTGCTAGTGTGTTTTTTTTCACTGGTTTCCTTCCAATTCAAATCACTTGAGAAACATGCTGGCAAAAGCTCACACACAGTGACATAAGCAGGTTCTAATTCAAGTCTATAGAGGTGGTATGTGATTCTGGGAACACTGCATGTAGCATCTGAACTTAGCTTAATATTGAAAAATCATAAATCAGACATGAGGATGCCTGATGCTTTATGTAAATGAAGATCACAAAGACTGGAAATAGAGGAAAGTATTTTGAGGTCTCCAAATTTACAAACTTAGTATTAGAGTATTACTAAACATGAAAATAAAATGAATGCGTCTGTTGGTTTACTAGAAATTTAAGCAATAAAATCTATAAAATGTTAATTTGAACATTTTTATCATAGGACACAGAAACTAGGGCACTAACAAAAGGTGATGAGCAAGCTTCAAGAATGTTTAGGAGACAGACAGAAAAATAATTTCTGGATTAGTAAATGAACCTGATATCCGGGGAATATGCTATAACAATGAGCTAGAAGTAATCATAAAAAAACAAAACATCAATGGTCATATAAATGCACAGGGCATTAGGTGGCTAGAACATGTGAAGTAAGGGAATATGCCTGAAAGAATAATGAAGGAAAGATTATATTACAACTTTGAGGACAGGAAAACCATGTGTGAGATAGCTGGAAGACCTAACAGAAGACCTAGCCGCCATAATGATAAGAGAACAGCGAAAAGGAGCTGGAGAGAGTAGGATAAGAGCACATTGTAGAAGGAACCAAAGCCCATCCAAGTTGTAGGCCAGAATGACTTGTAATGGAACACAGTACACATCAGAGGTACTTCCATCTCTTTGCAAAATCCTTAGGACAACCCCAACACCCAGAAAAACAGATGTCTTCATTGTGAACTAAACCCTCATTCAGGCTGCCAATAAAAAAGCATGTTTTTGGAGTAACAAGCATATTTCACTCCATAGGTAGACATTTTATGTAATTATCTGAGATTATCCCTGTCTTCAATCACAGCTTTCAGATTTAAGACTGAACAGGAAAATGTCAGCTGGATGGAAACTTCAAGTGAGCACGTAGAGCTCTGCCCTAACAATTCAATCATTTCAGTACTGATTTGTCACTATTGTAACAGTTTATAATAATGTCCAAATATTCCGGTGCTGCAATCTGTGATTGTGAAAGATTTCCATGCATGTAGTACATGGAAAGTATTCTATTCCACTTTCTTTCATTTATTATTGAATTTATATGGTTTTCCAGTTAATTATTCCCATTGGAGAGCAATTGTCAGCCATCCTGTCTGCACTGGTTAACATGATAGCCACTATAAACAGAAGTGTTTTCTTCCAAAGAACTTCAAGCAGTTGTTCCCAGAATGTCACATATACAAAAGTATTTCTTTTAAACAGAATTTTTGTTTTCACAATGCAACCTTCTACCTGAAGGTAACCTTCACCATGGAAGAGGGTTTAAAAAAACGTTAAATTAAATGTAAATGTAAAAACTGTACCATATATGATATTACCACCCTTTACCTGGAATTACCAAAATGTTGTGTATTTTGAAAGAATTATATATATTATATATATATTATATATTTTCATACTGTCAACAATATGTTGTAAAAAACCTTTGCTTTGCCATACAAAAAACTTTGTTTAACTCAGCCATTCTTGACATCTTTACCAGGGGGGAACCCGTTAGAGTAACTTTACAGTCTTCAGGTAATTTACTAACCCCTGTTAATTACTTTATCCATGGCAGTGCAGTAGTGTGATGGTCAGTGGTATGAAGGCCTCCTAAATTGCTGGCCAGTGGGAAGAATGTCACCCTAGCCAAAATTGCTCATTGCTCAAGGAACCCCTTGCAACCTCTGGTTTAGATCATTAAGTTATAAATTGTCTACTGTTATTGTCTATTGTTGCTTTTATGTTTTAATTGAGCTTAATTTGGCTCTTTGAGCAATGGAAAAATTGTTTCTAATTATACCGTCAAAACATTTGTAAATATTTTAGGACCTGAGTTAAGAAAAGCTGAAGCCTATAATTGAAACATCTTTTTCTTGGCAATAGAAATATTTACCTCGCTCCTACAGTACTGAAACATTTTCCGCATCTGAAACACTGCTGTGTATGTTGTATTTTCATTTCCTTAGTGGTTCCATTCAGGATGATACAGAAAGATCAATGATAGGTGGCAGGACAGATGAGTATTAATTAATTCCTTAGCATCCGGTGACTGCTTTCCTCTGTCCTTTAAAAGGCTGTTAGTAATTACTTTCAGTCTGTGAAAATGTGTAAATTCCTGTTAAAAACTGCCCGCTTCTTTTATGGATACCCCCTTTGGTTTGCTTCATTTTGATCATAACAGACAAGAAAACATCTTCAAATTAGTGTGATCAGTTTGTGTCTTTTCTTAGTACTTGGGGGGATACAGGATAATACACACCAAGCCTCCACTCTTGTGGTCAGATACCTACTGGTAATTACCAAATGATTTCTGCAAGAACTGGACTATGGCGAATAGCATAGGAGGTTAACTTTACTTAATAGGGTCTTTTGCCATTTAGCCCTTTAGCACAGGTCTTTCCTCCTTTTCTCTAAGGTTCAATTTACCTAAAGACTTTGTGAAATCATAAAGCCAGTTCTTTCTCCATATTGGAAAAATGATAGGATCTAGTGGAAAGTTAAGGAGAAAATTCTATGGATATTACCTCTAAAATGTGAACCTTTGAATATGATTATATATCATATTTCTATTAAATATTTGTTGGACTGTTTTATATTTACAACTAAAGTTTAGGTTCTGTATATGTCTTGATAATATCTTAACTGTTTCATAAAAAAGGTGGTGAGGTCCATTAAGATCTTCAAGTTTATAGAAGGGAGAATAACCCTAGGGTCAGCAAAAGAGAAAAAAAATTGGAATAAAGGAAAGAAGCAGAAGACAACACAAAGCATTTTCTATGAAAGTAGAGGAAGCCTGAAGAGACTTAGCCTATGTTTACACTGACCACTTCCTCCTGCCAATGAACCACTGCCTCAGGGAGATGTTACATGTATCTTCTCTCACTGCAACCCTATAGAGAATGAATGGGGCTGTCAAATGTACAGATGCTGGTTCTTTACAAAAATTGGCTAGGTAGCAGTCCCCGGGACTTTTAGCACTTGACTATAAAGTGTTTCAAAGTTTTTACTTGAATCATTATTTTTCTGTACAGTCCTTGATTAGAATAGAATATCCACTGTCAAAATTCTGCACGTTCTGCATGTTTGAGGATCATGCTAGAAATTGGTGGAAATAGCGGGGAAGGCCAGATGCACAAGATACCATTTTCTAATATTCCTGAATTTCAGACAGATAGAATAATTAAAACTTAAATATAGATATTGTTGTATAAATTACACAATACTTGAACCCCTTTTAAAGTAAAAGTTCTAAAACAAATGATTTTTTGTGCTATAGGGCAGTGTTTTTCAACTTTTTTTGAGCCACGGCACATTTTTTTACATTGAAAAAATCCTGCGGCAAACCACAAATCAAAAATGTTACAAAATGACACTCTGTAGCTAATTCTTTTGTCTCTAAGAATAAACAAGAAAACTGTTACCTACTGCCACCCACTGACATGGAAGAGTATTACATTACTCTGCCAGTCACTACAGCACAGACACTCGACAATGGTAATTGGATAATTTCCCACGGTACACCTAAAGATCTCTCATGGCACACTAGTGTGCCGCGGCACAGTGGTTGAAAATCACTGCTATAGGGAACCTTTTGTAACCGAATTACCCCTAAAAATAGCAATACAATTCCCGTGCCTAAAGCTTCATAGCGGGCTTTTTGCAGTATGGGATCACCTAAGATACTGCAGCTTCTGACTGCTAGTATTACAAGATAAGGAGTGGGATTGAGTGATGTGACAGTTTATAGTTCTTTATTCTAGAAAGAATGCTGTACCTGGGAACCCACAGTGAATTAATCTTCCTACTTCCTATTAATCTTCCTACTTTTGCTTCTTCTGTTCTGTGGTTTTGTTCTCTCTCCACATCTCCTGCTGATTTATTAAATATCCTCCTTAACTGATCACATCACAGTCATCATGGGGGTAGCTCATACATGAGGAACAAAGTTCCTCCTTCTACCAAGTTGGGTTTGGCCACATAAAGGCACAATGCTGAAGGCAAGTCAGTAATGGGCAAAGGACAACTACTCTTGTCATACTGGTGAATAGTTCTTTGCTACGTGCTGTATGTTTTTTTTTTTAACATAGCTTCCAAAGTTCAGATCCTCTTTTATTCCTGTCCCCTGTAATCTACTGCATAGCAGTACTTAGTCTAGGCAGGCGGCACAATGGCTCAGTAATCTGGCCTTTGCAGCGCTAAGTCCCTGGTTCAGCCAGGGCACTATCTGCATGGAGTTTGTGTGTTCTCCCCGTGTTTGCATGTTGATTTCCTCCCACTTTCCAAAAACATGCAGTTAATTGGCTTTATCCAATAATAGGTTGGGCTCTGCTATCTAGCATGGATATTCAAGTCGTGGGACTGACTAATAACAATAACAAATCATTTGGCAGATCACATACATTTATCAACTAAACCTTCTCTTCAAGTTCAAATGTAAAAGATAAAACAAAAAACTTCTGTAAATATATGCATGGATTAAATTATTATTTTTTCATTTTGTGTTTCTTCTTTCACCCCCCTTTTTACCATTGTAATGTGAACACTTGTTATGATCAGAACAGGATTAATTTGAAATCTGATACTACAATTTCTTGGTGATGTTTACAATGGAGTGGAACCAGTCACTCTTATTAAATCTGACTTCTGCATTGTATAATAGTTTTATTAATAGTCACACATTATGCTCAGACTTTGAAAAGCTCTGGGAACTGCCAGCTGATATTGATATCCAGGCCCACTATCTCATGTGCTTTAAAGTGTTAATTTACATTCCATTACACTCTAATAACCTCAGGGTCCGCAGGGAACGCTGTCATTAATTATATATAACATGATCTGAAAAGTGCTCTCAGATGACTGAATTCCTCCATTTCTAATCAGAATTTAAATATTATTTGCCACTAAAAGTAATTATGTGTGCCCTGCACGCCAAGAAATTTATATGGGTGCAGCAATTTGCAGATCACCAAACAACAGAAAGTCACAGTCTCAGGAGAATTACCCTTTTTTTTTTTGCTTAAGGGTTCGGGAAAGTTGCTGTCAGTACAATATAGAAAAAAAAGTTTTGCCAGAATAAAAAGCTCTATGATATGGGGAAATAATACGTTTTCTAAAGACGTCCTGGCACTGTATGACTGGAAATTGGAACCTTTCATTACCGAGAGAGGAATGAGGAAGGACTGAAGCGGTGAATGGATGATTGCAGAAGTGACATTCCTTGGATGTGCACACCAAATCTTTTATTACAATTTTGAGTGCTAAAACTCCAAATACTTTCAATAAATGAAACTTATCATTAGTGAAACATCGGGTTAGCAGGCACTGCCCCGTATAAAAGAAGATGGCTGTGATCTTACTTTGAAACGTTTACCAAGAACAAATATGCACATAATGACTGCATTTTATCTGTTAAAAAAAAATCATAAGTCTTTCTGGTCTTTCGTTTAGACAGTTTTCAAACCAGATGGTCAGATCAGCAGCTCAACAACTACCTGGTCAATTGTCACTCTACACATCTTATTTAGGTTTACTTTAAAGATATCTTACTACCTTACCCATTTGTTGCCCTCTCCCAATCACCCTATCCTCATCTCACCGGTACCAACCCTCACCTGTACCACTGCTTCTTCCAAGGCTGCCACTACCACATTGCTGGTACTTCAAGATATAGGGCAGTGGTCCCAACCTTTTGGAGCTTGCGAACCACTAAACTCATGGACTCTGGACCACACATGTAGGGGGAGCCGTGTGTCACTCAAAGGGGAAGAAACTTACCCCAAGAGTCATGTCATGATGCCAGAACCCACCCACCTATGATGCCATAACCCACCCAGGTCTGAGCCTGCAATGGGAGAGTGGGTGGGTTGTGTCCAGAGAGACAACCCACCCATGGCCCCCTGCAATGACATGGTAGACATGGTCTGCGGCTCTGGCCGGTGCGCCCCCTCAAGTGGTGTCCTTATCCTAACCCTGCTGGGGGTGCACCGACCAGAGCCGCGGTCCATTAGTGAGCCATGGATCTAAACCTTAATTGTCTGAAATTTTGTTTGCCAAAGCACTTTGCATTACCCTGTTTTTGCATTTCAATGCTGCTAATCTTGCTTAAGGAACTTCGGTGAAAGAACATGGAGTGGGGAGTCAGTAAGTGATTGGGTTTAATACAACTGATGTTCTACAGAGAACAAAAACAGTAAAGGAAGTATGCAGTGGGGTAATTATCTGGGCCTCTCCTCTCACTTTCTTGAGCAGTACCTGCTAATAGTCAAAGGGAACTATGGCTTTACCTGGCTCATCCTGAGTGCTTGTGGATTTATAATGATGCACTGTTTGATATTTTGGAAATAGGTGCTTTACCTAAGACAAATGTATTTAAATAAAAGAATGGTGGCAATTAAGGACCAAACCTACACCACCAGTGCATTCTTGTATTTAACTTCAAACACTCCAAACAACTCACTTTGACTTAGTGGTAGCCAAATAATCCTGAGAATTATAATTGTGGTATCATGTACCACAGTAGCACCACCTTTGCTAGTTGGTTTTTGATGATGGACCCGTATAAAGGGTTACTGTGATTGCCATATTAGGGCTTGGATATGGGTACAATAACTCCATAAAGCAAATGAACTAGCAAGCAGTCAAAGGTTAAAAAAAATTAGGATAAAGACTCAAATATAAGGAGCATTTTACAAATCTGGCACTTTTGCTTAAAGTATAGAAGAGTAGTGACAGCAATCAAGAAGCAAGATAAAAAGGCAATGACATAACGAAGTCTGATAAGATAACTATACAATTTTCTCTCTCTATTTGGCATGAAAATAATATATTTAGAGCAAGATTTGTTGTGGAGAAAAGTATTAAACAAGATGTAATTGGATTTATGGCTATAAATAAAAGAATATGCACTTTAGGAATAAGTGGTAAAGTGTTCAATATCTCATTAAAAAGTTATCATGCTCTTACGAAAGAAGAAGAAAAAAAAATTAAAAAGATAATTTTTGAGAACAGCTGGAAAGAATCAGAACAGAATTCTTAGGTTTGATCCCAAAATTTTTCTAGGTGATAAGTAGACTATAATTAGACAAGAAGAAACATATTGGTCAACTAAATTGTGAATACAAAAGTTCATATAAAGCATGGGAAGAGAGCATTGTACATTGCAAAACATATTTTAAACTTGCCTAGTCAAAATTAGAATTAGTCAGAAAAAAAACAATTTTTATTTTGGGGTGGGGGGGGGGGGGGGTTAGAGTGGTTTTTGGGTATTTTTAAGTTACTTTAATTTATTTTATGGAACATTTTTTATTTATTTTTTAATTACCTTTTTGCGTTATGTACTGACACTTTTTAATTTCTGATTTTTTTTGTTTACTTTCTGTGTTCAAAACGTATAATAATAAGACTCATGACGGCTTTAAGCACAATAACAGATTCAGAGTGGTTAAAGGGGCTTCTGTAACTGTTGGAAACCATTTAATTCCTATTGTTCTCTTAAAACACCTAAACAACACCTTAAGTATACTTGTTTATTTTGGCTCCAATGTTTTTTGCCAAAACTGGGAAATCCTACAGGTTTCACTTAACTTGGGGAAAATTAAAATGTATTAGTTCTTTTAAACCCAAAATGGTCGCCAGGGCAAATAAAGAGGAGGAATCCTCCAGTGGGCACGCAGAGCTTTAAGGATCTAAGCTTTCCCCACTTATTTCCCTAAAATTATTAAAAAAGTTTTGCCTTGACGTTTTAAAGCTAGTGGAGAGAATGGAGATAGGAGTTATGTGATTTTAGGGAGAAATTTGAACAAAAGAATTATAAAAAAGTAAGGTGGATATACAGCAAGGGGTTGGAGCAAAAAAAGTATCAGGAAGGTCATTCCAGAAGAGGCAGCTGCAGGAAGTTGTCCCACGCACCTGCCTTTGGGTTTTATCAATTGGTAATGGGTTTCTAGAATGTCACACTTACCTCTTCCCCTCTAAAGCACAGACGCTCCCTCCTGCGCATGCGGCAGTTCTGCCATTGGGCGTGCCTCTGTTTCCAAGCTTTATCAATTTTGTCCAATCCACTCTCCAATCAGAAAATAGCCTCTGGACCAGCCCTGGCTATTTAGCTAGCTCACACACTGCACTCAGTGTTCGAGCAACAAGTCTCCACTAGTGCTGAGCCCCTAGTTCTGCTGAGCTAGTTTCTGTAAACCTGTTGATTAATCCAGTGTTTCCTGTGTCCAGCTCCTTTGTTAACTCCTCATTGTCCAGTTTGTTGGTTCCCAGCCAACTTCCATGTGCTGTTCCAGTGTTCCTGTCTTTCTGTGGATATCCCTGCCTCACCTGTACCTCCTGCTGTTTCCAGTGTCTCCTGTGTCTGTCTCCTAGATCCCTGGCATTTGACCTCTGGCATGTGACCTGACCTCTGTTGCTTTCTGCCTGCCTCGACCTTAGCTTTCCTTGCCTATCCTTCTGCTTTGTGATTTGTTAACGTGTTTTGCCCACCTTGGTGTGCCCAAGGACCGCAACCTGGCAGTAACCAATGGAACAACATGCTCACAATCAGAGGCTCTGGAAAAAACCTGTTTACTGCTTAGAAGGGCGCCTTGGCCCTTCTGAGGACTCACATCACCTCCATGCATGCCATAGCTCTAGTGGTCCTGTCCCCCCATACATGACATAGTAGGCTTGGAAATACCATTAAAATGGTGGTGGATCTCTTTTGGCAAGTTGTGGTTTGTTCTACCTGGGTGAAAATCAAGATTGAACCCAATTTAAAAAAGTGTCCTCAAACTAGTGGGGGTGTGGCTGGGGACAGGTGTGTCCCTGAGTTATATAATATTAAATTAAATATTTTTTATGTATTAGTTTATTATTAGTAATGTTATTTGGTTGTTTGTTTAATCAAAGGTTGACGTGGCCAAATCCAATTAAAGGCAGTCAGTGTTTATTTGGGAAAGCGTTGACAAATCCGTAATGTCAGGGAAATAGTCAAGGAAATTTTTTTTTTTTTTTATTACCAGGAACTGAATTCCAGACTGCTGACTGCCATCTCCTTGTCCATTGAGAGTGCCTCCATGGTTTTTGGTGGGGATTATTCCTAGAAGGGGGAATGTTAGGTCCAAGTGTCAAAATGAATGCTGATTTACTACTAAATACACTAGCAGACATAATGCTCTTCAAGACTGGAGAAAATAGACTATAATGAAGGAACCTGGGACGGATCTGGTCCAGGATTGAAAACATTTACTAAATAATAATTCGAGGTTTGCTGGATTATCATTATGGTCTATATTAAGTAAATCAGGCCCCTTTTGTCTGGTCTCCTGTAGGCTAGGCCCTACTTTTATATGTTTAAAATAGTTACAAATTGATTTTGATGACAGACAAAAGGTTAAAAGATGACAAAATTTAAATCTAAATTAAAGCTTTTGATTTAACCGGTGATTAAAGTAGATGTAAGCTCTAGCTCATTAACATTTACATTGCATATCATTGAGTATCATTACCAATTATTTAACACTGTGTTTTCACTTTTCTCAGTCAAATCTCAGGGCTACTGATGTCCTTCAATGTCATTTCAGTCGATTCCTGCCTATGAATGTATTCCAACAATGAATGAATCCTTTCTCAGGAAGGGTTACTTAATGGTTACAACTGTGGTCTATACATGAGGAATGTGGGTTTAAACAGCAACATGTAGCTTGTGTGACAAAGCAGGAGCACAATTAAAGACATTGACAAGAAATGCTTAAATTAAGCATGGCAAGATATCTGGGTATCAGTTGCAACTTTAGCTGCAAATTTAAAAATGTATAAAATGGTTTTACAGTAATCTAATATAGATAAAATTGTATTTTGACCTTATGGATTGTCTTATACTTTCACATTCACTTTGACATTTGGACCACAGTTCTGTGAAATATAAAATAATCACTGTGGTTGATTTAGAAATTTGTATGCAGTTATTTGTATATGCAGTTTTATTGGTGGTTTTAAATTCTAAAATCTATGCAGTCAGTAGAAGTGGACGTAATTCATCCTGGAGAGGACCAGTGCTGGATTGCAGAATAATGCATATAGAAAAAGTCCAGAGAGGAGTTAAACATTTTATTTTCCTCTTTCAGAAATTCTGGGGATCTTTTTTTCCCATGGAAGTTGGATGCGGTCTTAAATACACTACTCTTGTTTTAGTTTGTAGAGATCACAACCTGGCTACTGCTTCCTTCATTTGTCAGAGATGGGAAAAGAAAATGTTTATCTTGCTTTTCAGCTTTTGTTACCATCATGTTGGCAAGGTTTAAAGCCTTGATGCCTAGCAAAACGAGAAAAGTGCAACAAGGATATATGATGCTGAAAAAGCAAATACTTCTAAAGAAAACAGCAATGTGTCCCATTTTTACCAGGTCATCTTTTTTGAACACAAAATATAAACCCCCATATAAAATAACAATAGCCTTAGTTTGTAAAGAAGTCCTCCGAAACATTGTACAACATAAAAGTGGGACAGCTTGAAATAGTTTCTCCAATCAAAAGATGTGTGTAGGCTGTTATAATTATCACTGTGATCCTGTAAAATATCTTTTATTGTATCTAAGTCTGCAATCATTTATCTTCTCAGTTCCTGACATACAGCTGACCTACAGTATGTGTGCTGTCTGAACACCTCCTCCATTCTCCTTTAATGCCTGAAGCAAAGCAGCAGAGACAGATGATATATAGGGGAATGTAATAAAATGTACTTTTACAGATACAACAAAACAACGGTATTGTTCCTAGACAATAATAAATTCAAATGAAAATGCCACATCTCAGTTTGAACATAGTCCTTAAAAATGGCAAAATTGCACATGTAAGGGACTTGTAAGTGTGTTAAATCACATAAATATTCCACACAAACACATACATTTATTTTATTATACATTAAAGGAACTTCAGATGTTCTTATCCAAGTACAAATCAACATTAGAGAACATAGATCTCACTACAATTTCGAGTCTCAACACTGTATTTGACGTGTTTCATGGACAAACATTCAACTTCCTCAGAAATCCTTCAGACCTAATTACAATAGCAATACCAATCATCAAAACAAAATAATTACAGTTACATCATAATTAAACAATATATTATAATATAATGAATTACAATGCACATACCCCTTGTCGATAAAGCTTGGACATCCAAACCCCAAAACCTTCCTTCATAAGGAGTGCCATGGGCCCTTGCACTTGTCCTTGCATTGATGATTTGGTAAGCACCATCCTTTATCCATTTTCAACTTGTTATGGTGTGAAGGCCTCAGTGCTTCAAAGAATGGTACGCAATTGTTGCAGAGTTCTGAAATGTGACCTATGATGTGTTCTGTGAAATGGTAAATGTGCCCAGGCATTGAGTCCAAGGAATGTGTCTGGGCTCAAACATAAGTTTTTACCTAGAAGGGGAATCATACACCCTAGAAGCCTAAATATGGAACCAACTGAGAAAGATAAAGAGAGCAGCATTGCCTCCATATTGCTTTAAAAATAATATATTTTGTAACAGGCAAGGGGTACATTTAAAAGCCATTCCCTGACCATACCATTGTTTAAAAAAAAAAATAAACAGAAATATGAAGCACAGTGGTACATTTTACAAATGTTCTTTGTGAGCCGTTGGCTTTAGGAGTACAAAGTGGTGCAAATGAATTGAATACATGTAGTGTTAAAAAACAGCTTGCTCATTTGACCTGTCAAAATCCATCTCTGCTACATTAGGTAGAAAGAACCCTTTGGAGCAATGGAGAGTTGTGAACTGGGGTCTGCAATGTTTGTACCAATATATAATGACTTTATAGCAATGTCCACTTTCCATTAAAAATGTCCCCTAGATAAAAGAAACTGAATTAAAAAATAAAAGCTGGGGATTTCATGTAATGTGTTTTTAGTCACATGGCTGCATCATCACCATCATTAGGCACCAACCCAATGGTTTGATGATGCATCCTTGTTGTACACCATTTATGTTCGAAGCCCTTAAACTAATGCTTCATGTATTATTCCTTGTTGTTTTTTCTTGCACTGTACACAGACAGGTAATGTTGATTGCCTCTGCTCTGCTCTGCTCTTCTTGAATAGCCTGGAAAGAGGAGACAGATTTCTCATTCTGTAATAAACACAGTATACAGAGCCAGTAAGTCTGACGGATTAAAGCACTGTGCATTTTGTAATAGCATCTAGCGGAAAATATCATCTCCATCTTAGGCACTGTCCCCTCTATCTGTTTTGTACGTGGTAATCTCCAGTGGAAAAATAAGTGGGTCCTTTATGAATAAATGATTATAATGCAGGTTTGATTGTTTCTACTGTCAATCCCCTGATATTTTTAACAAGGAGATGTCATTACAATGGCTTTATCATCATGTTCAGATGACATGGTATACAGGTGCCCATCTCACATAAAGGCATTCATAGTATCCGACTTGCTGGATTATCCATCTGAAAATAGCTTATTAGCTTCATGTATCAGGCCAGTTCCCTACGTCATTAATATTAATCTAGTACATGTATTCTTTATGTTTTAGCAGGAGGTCATGTTGTACAAACAGGCAAAGCTGTCCTTGCTGTATTATAACCATAGATCAATAATAACTTTATTAAGCTGTAATGTTAGTTGAATATCATGGCTTTAAAGTAACAGAAAGATTACATCAAAAAGAAATTTGATCTTTATTTTCAGATTACGAAAAAATCAAGGCCCTGCGGAAATAATTTAGACCCAGGGGGGTTGGAAAAGTAGTAAAGAAATCTTTAACAATAAATGTGCCTTCATACAGTAAGAAGAAGATCTTATCCCATTCGTTGAGTTAATTTAGCAATGAAATATAGGCTGTTCACAGAGAATAGAATATTATGCTTTTGCAAAGAATATTTCACGTAGCTTGGTGAATGAAGTTGAAGCTTTTCCAATCAATTTTAAGGAAAATTCCCATCTTTTAAGCTTGTTTGTACATGATTGCGGTTTACTTTTCACCACTTTGGTTAAGCTAAGTGAAATATCCATAAGGTTATAATTCATCTTGATAAGTGAGCATCCTCAATTCTTTTAGTAAATTTGTCTATTGTTTCTTATCCACAGCACTCATTTTGCAAATTGTACCACATTTTTTTATGAAGGGATAAATCAATATGAATCCAATAAATATTATATATTATATGATAGTATTGCAAGGCCTAGAAACAGGGAAGAAAGTCTCACCATAACTTCCTACACTGTTATACATATGGAGGAATTGGGTTATCCAGTTATAAATTAGGTAAGTATGTTTTTCTGATACCTCCTTGATTAAAATACAATGTATATTATATACAGTAAATTAATATATATAGTATACAGGTAGTCACCGGGTTAGGAACATCCAACATACAGACGACTCCTAGATATGAACCAGGCTTCCCTGCTCCCTAGTGTGCAGGACGGAGGCTTGGAGGGAGGGCTTGCATGACTTGCAGAGGAAATTGTTTGCTAAACAAAGCTGAGATCATATGAACAGAAAAAAAATAATTAAAAATCTACAAATGAATCCTGAAATTATAATCAAACCCTCTGATAAAGGGGAAAATGTGAATATTATAGATATTGCTAAATTTGAACAAATGTGCTTAAAAATACTTGACAACCCTGAGTGGTACCAAAAAGTTTCTACTAACCATATTCAGAAGTTTTATAAGGAATATTATAAATTAATTTCAAGAGCTGCGAACCAAAATATAATTAAATAAAAAAGTTTTTGACCTTCTATGCACTTCCTAAGGTCCATAAAAAGCTAAATGAACCACTAGGGTGCCCTATTGTGTCTGGAATAGGTCGCATTTTTTCACCAGCGAGCCAATTAGTTGATCATTATTTAAGATCTTTGTATATGGTCTGCCTTCTTATCTAAAAGACACCCCAGACCTCCTAAAAGTGTTGGATGGCATATCTGTACCAGATGATTCTCTGCTAGTGGCAATAGATATTGAGCTGTTATACTCAAGCATACCCCATAGCAAAGGCTTATCAGTTGTGGGGTCCCTCATGACAACTAATCAGACAAAATACCAACAAAACAATTTCATCTTGGCACTTATGGAATATATTTTGACAAGTAATATTTTTACCTTTGCCGGCGATACATACCTCCAGATACAGGGGGTGGCAATGGCCTATTGTGCCCCCACCTACGCAAACCTGTATCTGGGGGGCTGGAAGAAGGAGCACTTTTCAGAGTTTGCCTTTTTGTACATCAATGACATCTTTATCATCTGGCAAGGTTAGGAGACTTAATTTATGGCGTTCTTTGATAAAATGAAAGTTAACACCTACAGTCTGAATTTTACTATGCAAGCTAGTGCTTCGTCTATTCCATTTTTAGATATCGAAATTCAAATTAATGCAGATCTTACAGTTTCCTCAAAACTTTATCGAAAACCGACAGCTGGGAACACTATATTATCAGCCTTCAGTGCACACCTAGCACCACAAAGTATCACTTTTTCACAGTATCTAAGAATAAAAAGTATTTGTTCCATAAATTATGATTTTGAAAAGGCAGCAAAAGATCTACAACTAGGACTGCTAGATAGGGGATACAAAAAGACATTGCCTAAAAAGGCCTGTCATAGGGTAAATGAAATGGATCGGTCCGGAATTGTATTCACGTCAAAAGCGGCAAGAGAAGGACAAAAAAAGAATTGTTACAAAATTTTCTCTACAACGTTATTTATTAAGAAATATATGCAGTCAATTCTGGCTAATATTGACATCTGATCCACTAATTTAAAAAATATGTAGGCTCCTACCCACAAATGACGTTGAAAAAGTTACCATCTCTCAGAGATAAGTGAGGTACATAATCATTTTAAATTGAAAAGAGATAAGGTCTTTAAGGATGAAAAAGGTGTGTCTGTATGTGGAAAGTGCACACAGTGTAAGTTAATTTATTCTGATAAAGACAAATTTCAAACTCTGGTCAATTATGTCCCTAAATCCTAAATAGAAAGTTAATTGTAAAACCAAAAGAGTTATCTACCTAGCATTTTCTAGTTGTGGGTGTTACTATGTGGGGAAGACCAAGCAAGAATTTAGAAAAAGGATTTATGAGCATATTTATGCCATTATTAATAGAAAGGTAATAATCACACTAAGTTTACATATGACCACATATCATAACAAAAGTGAAGTGAAATTTACGGCCCTAGAACAAGTATGGCCAGACCCTAGAGGAGGATATTGGGATAAAAGCCTCTTGCAGAAGGAAGCAAGATGGATTTTTGATTTAAATGCAATACAACATCCAGGACTCAATGAAACCCTAGGCTTTAAACCATTTTTAAAAGACTGAGGATGAGTCAAAGACAATTTTGTCAGTGGGGAACGTGTGTGTCTTTTTTTTTGCTGATTATCAATAATTAATGTAGTGATTATTGTAACTCATTTTGTAATGTGGGTAGCACTTGCTATAAGTAATTGTATACAAAAATAAAAGTTTAGTAAGTATAGTTTGTATAAAAAGTAATTGCATACATTGTGAAAAAATATATTTAGGAATGAATGTATGTATAAATGTGATAATAATGTGATGTGTACTAAAGGCATGAACTATGATTTAAATAATGCATTATGTTGGATAATATGCTGATTGTATGATGACTAGTGTTGGTGTTCGAATTCAGGTTGTCCTTATATTCTTATTATACATATAGATATGTAGCTCCTATAGGGCTGCGGAAGTGATCAGGGGAGCAGAGCTGTCAGCATAGTAAAGCTCTAGTGCTGAATGGCTGAGAAACGTAAAACCTCAGCCAATCACAGAGCACTAGGGGTGAATTGAGAGGCTTGTCCTCATTTAACCCCTAGTTCCCTGCGATCCTTCACTGTCAGGAGGATTCCTAGGGCTGTGCTCATTGCAGCCCTGGAAATCATCCTGTCATTGTGGGATAACCTGTAAAAAAAAAAAACTTTTATTTACACAAACACACACACATTAAAAAAAAAAATTACATTAAAGCCTCGTCCTATTTTTTACATATATTTTAACCGTTTCAGGGAATGAGTAAGGGGTTTTATGTACCCCTGTACTCAAACCCCAGGGTGGGGTGGTGAGGATCTGGGAGTCTCCTTATTAAAGGGGGCTTCCAGATTCCAAAGTCCTGCTAAAAATGTTTCATAAAAGCTTAAAAACACTTGAAAAAGCCTCCATTGAGTTCAATGGAAGCGTTTTCCCGTGTTTATCCAGGGTTTTAATTTTTTAAACGTTGCAAGCACATTTAACATAACGCTCAAATACGTGCCTGAAAGAAACGTCCTGGTGTTGATTAGCCCATGGGAATGCATGGGGACTTCAAAAATGGGCTTTAAAAAGCCTCAGGTTAAACGCTGGGGAAACAGTCTGTGTAGACTAAAGCTGCGTACACACGTCCAATAATTATCGTTACAAACGACCACCGAACGACCGATGAACAACCGATTGGCCAAAAAAAAATGGTCAAGAATGCTGACGAACGAGGATTGCCGTTGGAAATGGACGACCGCCACGGTGGATCTGATTGGCAGACAATCTTTCACTATCTATCATGTACGGTCGTTCTGCGGTACACTTTCTCCTTTACATGTCCCTCCCTGCATCGTTTCAACGATTGTATCTAGCGTGTGGACCCTGTTGGTGGATTATATTTGAACGATCATATTGTTACAGCATGTACAGAGTTGTGCACAATATGATTGTTCAAGTATAATCATGCATAATCGTTGATCGGTCGTAATCGTTCGTTTTCTAACAATAATTATTGGAAGTGTCTACCTAGCTTTAGCCTAATATTGATGTGACAGGTGC
>NC_092860.1:138197700-138264057 GCF_032062135.1 Pyxicephalus adspersus
TGTTTTTTATACAATAAATACGTTTTGTGCAGTGTGCATAAGAATCTTCTCCTGTTTTTTATCAAACTATAGTACGGCCCCCCGACAGTCTGAGGGACCGTGAACCGGCCCCCTGTTTAAAAAGTTTGGGGACCCCTGCTGTAGACGCTCTACACACTGCTGAAAAAACCCGAATTTTTCCTCCCATTGACTTTAATGGTGTTCGACTTTGACATTCGACCACCCCTATAATTTTGCTCTATTCGAGCGAATAGCTGACGAATTGAATAGTGAGCTATTTGACCAACACTAATGATGACAACTTTATATATGTGTCTATGACTTGAATAATACTATACAATAGCAAGGACACTTGTGGTAACATATTATAGATTTAGCATACAGATACATTAGAATAGAATATCATTAACCCATGCATATGAGCATATTGATCTGTTATAAAATCTTGCTTTTTTTAGTCTTAATCAAGGGTTTTAAGTTAATTTATTATTCTAATTAATTAATTATTCTTATAATTGATAAGTTACTAAAATTAGAAAAAAGTAGTAAACTATTGTGATGGTAATGAAGGATATTCACTATGATAATTACTATATTAATTTAATGTATTCAAAGCACAAATTATTTAAACTATTATGTTTAATCATATGTTAATTGTAATTGGAGATTAATTCAATGTAATTGATTATACTGAGATTCAAATCACAATGGATTAATTAGATATACCTCCTCCTTTGTCCCAAATCATGAATGACAATAACTGCAGGTACTGCCTTGCTTGATTTCTGTCCTTGCCGCATCCTAATTAACAATCTTTACGAGAAGGACCTTAAAACGACATCTCACACTCAATATAAATATGTGAGTCCCCGTATCCTAAATATTTTGTACTTTGTTGTTTTGTTTGCATTGGTTTTAATTCTGGTTTTGTTTTTTTTTTGTTGTATATGTTTTTGTTTTTCTGTTTATCCAATAATGTTTCTTCTCTATGAAATTGATAAGTTATTGAATTTATATAAACAGAAGAATGTATAAGAAATTGATGTAAAGCCCACCCTTTGTGAATGTTTAGTAATATGAATTATTGTTGAAATTTTAGATCTCCTCCTCCTGAGGAAGTGGACTTTGACTCAGGAGTCACTAGAATGATTGGAATACCTTGCATGAAAGAGTCTTCCAGTAGAGATCTATAGTGGTGCTAAAATTGTTTTTATGAAAGTATTTCAAATGAGACAAAGAACAAAGTGATTGTTTTAGAAACAATAATTAAATTAAAATGAAACAATATTTGAAGTAGCTGTTTATTTTGGCCTTTAAAGTACTACTATCTGGTTCATCAATCTAAAGTTATTTGTAAGCTCTTGTAACTCTTTATTGACCAAGACAAACTCTGCAGTTGTTTCTTTTTGCATATCAAAGCACAGCTTGCTCCAGAAGTTATTGAATGTCTAGGCTCCATAATTTATTTATTTATTTTTTTGCTTTGTTTTTGATTCGGTTACAGTGAGGAATTTATAAAATAACTAACACCATGCTGCCTAATTATATGTTGAGACAAACATCTGTCCTAATTTCATATATATATATATGTATGAAAGAGTTGAGGAGTTGGGGAGCACAGGTCATCCTCCCTGTTCTCTCTGCAAAAGAGGTGGGTGGGGAAATACTGGACCATTCTATGTTACCATATTTGTGCACCATAAACAATAACAATAAACAATAAAATCACAATAATAAAAATGTATGTAGGTTGTATGCAGTGTGGGTTTTAGAACAGCTGGTAAGCACTTAGGTATTGTAGTCGCTAATCTATTATTTCTTTAGTGGTTAATCCACACCAAATAAAATAACAGAAAGAAGCCTTTAAACAAGTAAACGTCTCAAATATACTTTATGGTTAATACTACAATAATACCTCAAAATATGTGTTTACTACAAATATACAATATTTTGTTCTGCTTTTCCTCAGCCACGATTGCTGTAAGATCTAGTAAGCTAATGCAACTATAAACTTTCTCAAAGCTAATATTTGCATATAGCACTCTTCCTGGGACGGCATTGGACCACTTAAGTGTTGAACAAAGAATTCTGTACAGCAAGATGGACATTTCATGTGTTTAAAAAACACGGAATTACAAGGGTTTTCTCTGGGCTGAAGTGATTTTGGAAAAGTAAAGTTTGCTGATAATTTATTGTTTGCAAAGCTATTATGTTATCTAACTAAAGCAGGAATGAGTTTACTTTAAAAACCAGAAGTGTGTAGATATGCCAGCGATTGGACATAGCCAAAGTACAGATTGATTAATGTCAGATAAAGTATGAAATACCGCCAAAGTAAGGCCGCCAGCAAGAAAGAGAGTGAGCATATGCATCATACAGTGTGCTGGATGGAAAAAAAGTAGGTCAGCCTTATCAGGGGGGTTTCAGAATACTTTGCACACAGCAGGTGATTGTGCAGGTTTAAATACCAGCAAGAACCTTACTAGATGAAAATATTATAACTAGTATTTAAAGTGTACAAAGCTAACCAGCATAGGCCAAATATAACATTCATCTGTGTATTCTACATTAATACATACACAAAACAAACAGAAAATACAATATACAACTACTTAGTTTAAAAAGTAAAAGGTTAATTAGATCTATGTATATAGAAAACCTTGATGTAACAAGCAAATACGAAAAAAAAAAGGGGGTGATGGCATATATAATTAATAAAATTATTAATAATATTAAACTGTATTTTAAAGCACCAACATGTTACGTGGAGCTGTACATTAAATAGGGCTTGCAAATGGTGGACAGACACAAACAATGACACAGGAGGAGCAGGGGATCCTGCCCAAAGGAGCTTACAATCTAAGAAGTAGGGGAAGTAGCACATAATAGAAGAGGGAGAGTATATTATAAGGGCAAATGTATGTGGACATCCTTCCAGATTGTTGATTTCAGGTATTTTGGGTATGGTTAATGATACGGCTGATTTCAGGTATTTTGGGTATGGTTGATGATACGGCATACAGAGACATTTTGAGGAATGATCTTGTTGCAACCTTTTGACTACATTTTAAGAAGGGCTTTTTTCTGTTCCAACAGCACTGTGCCCTTGAGTGCAAAGCCAGCTCCATCATAGTTTGTTGTGGAGGAACTCGAGGCTACTGTAAAGAACTCAGACCTCAATCCTAATAAATGCTTTTGAGATGGAAATGTAGTTGGACCTACATTTTATCATGTGGGTCATTATAGGGTCCTATTCCATGGTAATGCCTATGGTTTTGGAATAGGATGTCCAACAATTTAGTAATAGTATGATGGATGACATAACATGCCCTGATCATTGTCCCTTGACTATGTAAACAGCATCAGCAATAACATCCCCTTCTTTCTTTCTGATGGATTACATACATAAAACAAACATTTGTGTAAATGATATTCATACTTTAAGCAATATCTATAGTAAAGCACTCTGCAGAGGTGGCTGAATTTTTCTGGGTTACCTTCAGGTATTGCAAAATCATCACACAGACTACGTCTAGGGATGTTTATTGTTCAACTCAAAGAGAAGGTAATGAGTGCAGAGTGTCAGGAAAGCAGCAACTCCCAATTCAGAGGGGATTTGGTCTTATCACAAAGCACAATTGTAGGACTCCTATTATCCACATCCTAACTGAATGAAGGCCACAGTAACCATTCAATATCTGTAGGTTGACATTTGTGAGGAAACATTTTCTAATTAAGTGGATTAACTCCCTTGTGAAAGTCCTAATATTAAGAATGCAGGCCACTGTGAAATTCCATCTTTCAACAGGTCCACATCTCTGGCATATTCTTCTTTAACATAAAGAGCGTTCCATACTACTAGATGCTTCTCTCTACCCACCCCAGCAGTCCACGATCCAGCCTCCTGGGTAGGCTGGGCACAGGGGCATCCAGCCTCTAAAGGAAAATCTTTAATACTGAATAGTGGAGAACCCTAATCACTCTGCATATTTATCCACTTTTGAACGCCTCAACGTGCTTCAGTGGGCACCAAATTCATCAATAGCCGGCACATAAATATACACTGACAGTGCATGGTTCATCTTATTAGGAACTAGGAACTCTTTCTAGTAACAGGAGTCATCCAAACAATCCCTTACTAATCATCTCCAGGGGAGAACCAAAGCCCAGAACAAAACAATGCAAAAAATCAAGACCTACAGCCCCCACTTATCAGTAAAGGGGCTCTCTCTTTTAACCCAATATACATTGCCAAATTTTCATGAAATCTTGAGGAAGCCCTACGATAAAAGAGTCTAATGAACTGCATTTAACCTCCATGGCGGTCTGATTATATAAGTATTTTTAAATGTCAAAGTGGTTCCCACCTGGTCCCACCCCCCAGCTACACACTCCCACCCCATAGCCACACGCTCACACGTCCCATGCCTGTCCGGCATTTGCGTCACCTGGCCCCACATCCCCAACGTTCACATGTCGAGGACGTAGATGCCGGACGGGCATCCCCTGGCTTAACAGATGCCGGGTGGGCATTACCAGGGGACGCAGATGCCAGGCATCACTGGAGGATGTTGGGGCATTGCTTGAGGATGCTGTGGGCACGTGGGGACCAAGTAAGCTTTAAAACTCCCGTACAATTCAACCCCAAATGTGGGTCGGGGTTACCGCGCTTGGTACTGAAAATTAACCCCAAGGTTAAAAAGCAGTGAGTGCCTGTCTAAGAAGCGCTAGAAACCTAGTCCATCACTTGAAATATTGGCCCAATACCTTACCTGCTCCAATTGTTCCAATACTTAAGTTTAACAATACCCTGCCAAGCAGCTCCTGGATCCAAACCAAAAATGAATAATCCATCTTCTGTGATAGCTATTTTTTAAGTGAATGTTTCAGGAGAAAGTTATTGTAAAATACAACAATAAGCTTATATAATAATTGCCTTTATTGTATTGGCCCATCAGATGTTTGTGACATTTATTATAGGTATTGAAATATTGTATTTCCCTCTAAACTGAATGTATAACTGAGCTTTTTGCATTGTGTTGTCAATATTTATAGTATATTCCAATATTACAGTGTATGCATTGTCATGGTGACAAGAGCACATTTTCATGGGGTTCTGTTGTTGCTGTGTTTCAACTGTGCCTTAGATCAATGCTGTGCACTTCGGTGAAGGGCAGGGCATGAGCTATATCAAAAAACCAGCTGTACTCAAATAAATATTTTAAGTGCTTATCTGTTTACTGCTACAGACACAGAAAGAGAATGGGGGATGATTCAGTGGGACACTTCAGTGTATGTTACTTGGAACTCTAAATGTTTTTTTATCAAATTGTTTGATGTTTTATATAATATTTACCTATGTCTATTTTACAATACAAGGGTCAGGAGGGAATATTACACAGGATGAAGCACTTAGGAATGCATAAGACACAGAGTCCAGCAGTTGGGAGAAAATAATACACTGAGCGCAGGGGTCAGTAGTGCGAAATGCATACAGTACAGGGCTCAGAACTATAAATACAGAGTGTAGGGGTCAGAAGTAGGTATATCGGTCCGGCGTAAGTATTTAACAGGTTAAGGTTTTAGAAATGCCGGTTAAGGTTTTAGAAATACAGCGTACAGGTGTCAGGAGTAAGTAACAGAGTATTGGGTTCAAACAGGAGTAAAGTACAGATTGCAGGGGTCAGAAGTGCATAATGCATAGATCTTAGGGGTCTGTAGTGCGCAATGCAGAGAGTACGAGGATGCAGAATGCAGACAAAAATACCCTCTTCACCCAGTACAAATCTTCCCCTAAGCCAAAATCTTCCATAGTAAAGATGTCCTCCAGTAGACAGGATAAACTGGATGCACTGGCAGAAGTGATGGCAGGAGTGGTGGAGTGCATGGACCTGTCACCACTGGAGGAGTACAAAGTTAGTGGCAAGACAAATTTGTCAATGGTATTGTCGTCAGGCTCTGTGCCACTGACATGCCGACTGGCAATTATTCTGCACTCTGTCTTTGTGAAGAACTAACCAGTTTTGGTAGATGAATATGACTCTGATTCTTCAGACCTTACCCTTTTCAGGTTGAGATCATTTTTGCAAGTATAATGAAACATCCTGTTGAGTCTATAAAGTTCAAATATTAATTAATATTACCCAAAACAATGGTCAGCATGAACCTCCCCAACTATTTAATGGCTAAATATAGCTCCCTTGTACCCCCAAGCCTTACCCTAAACAGTAATTAAGCATAACATAGGCATGACATTCAAGTTTAATTTTTGCCATGTTTTTAACCCAATGCACTTGAAATAAAAAACATTCTGCAGCCACTACTCCATATATAAGAATAAAATAACCTTATATACTTAAATGTATAACTGTCATTTCACCCCATTATTGTTACTGTCTCTTCTGCAATATATTGGGAAAATAAAGTTGTCTGGCTAACTGTGCAGAAAAGCCAGCTGCCCACTCATCCATTTATAGAAAAATAAATGTAACTGAAATGTCATCATTTTTGCTATGTTAGACATTAAAGTGGCTTATCAGACATCTCCCTTTTTAGGAAGTTCAAAGGAGATATCATTGTATTCTAAAGAGTTGAATAATGACAAATTACTGCCAGTGGTGCCTTGAATAATCCATTCTTGTATTTAAAGTTCATTTATAATAATATGACCTACAGTGATATGCTGAAAGGATCTGTCAAGTGTCTCACAATTTGCATCTACTTGAAGAACCCAGCAAAGCTTTTTTGTCCTAAATTCCAATTTTAATGATTATAATTTGATTCTCTATTAAAAACATTTATAGGAATATATTAAAATACATTAGTTGCACTTCAAGATGTAGAAAAAAAATATACAGGATCTGGTTTATAAAAGTTAAAACTTCAGTTTTGTTGGAAGGAAAACAATCCAATGTAGGGAATTTTTTATCCAAAGAATAGTAGGTCTTCACCTGCTAATGTCTTGCCAACACTTTCTCAAAAAGCTGCTAAATGGGTAGGTTTGATTTTTTTGATCCTTTTGTTGTGCAAGGGTCTGGGAAAGTATTTACTCAACATGATTTCCCGTTGCAGCGGATGCTTGTATTTGTATTTTGACTTTATGTTTGCAAAAAAAGACAGTACTGGGTAGTTTTGTATAAAGCATGTTGGCCAAACCAAGTCTTGGAAAGAATTAAATGGAAAGGCAGTTCTGAACAGCAACATTTTACAAAATGGCTTTTTATATATATATAATTATTTTTTTATATATGTTACATGAAATATTTCACAACAGTGGAAAACCTAAGTTTCATATAATAATATTGCAAGCTAAAAGTGTCATATTAAGTTCTCTATTTTCTTTCCTTGTGACAAGCATCAGACATTTAGATATAGTAAATCTTTCATTAAATTGGGGATGCAAATGACGGACAGATACAGACATATGAGAAGAAGTGGACCCTGCTCAGAAGAACTTACAATTTAAGAGGTGGGGAAAGCAGTACATAATAGGAGGGGGGATATAAGAGCTTACTACAATCTAAGAGAGGTAAGATTGCCACATTTGCAAATAGTATAAAAATACATTCCTGGTCTAGAATATCTATTTACCTGAATATATACCTGAATGGACCATAAGCTTAACGTATATTATGAATTGCTCAGAGTATGTGTAAACCCAAAACAAAAAATTTAATATATGGTAGCTTACAAGTTCCAAGGTGGTAATGCAGTTCCTTTATTCATACAGTGCATTGAGTGATAACCCTAGGATAGGAAGGGTGCTACTGGTGGGATCCCCAGGTATAATAAAAAGTAACAAAACCCAAACAGAAAAAGAAGCAGCCACTATATCTCAGGATCAGTAAACTGTGATATATTGCATTTTTTGCTCTTGGGTTTAGAAATACTTAAAAAAATGCCCCGTACATTGTGATCTGAAATCCTGGTATGATCCTTGATTTAAAAGGATATTTAGCCCTCCTATATTTCTAAGCCCATACTGTTCATACATACTGGTATGATTGAATTCTGGTAGATCTCATTTTGCTTTGCTCAATCTTTTAGATGGTTTATTTTTTTATCTCTGAAATAAGAGCACCGGGGATGTGTATCAGATTCTCTTTCTCAGCAGACTTCCCAGAAATCTCCAGAGTGCCTAAAAGAAAAGAAGCTTTAAAAAAGCGTGATACTAAATGTTCAACTCTGGTATTTACTGTGGAACCGACATTTTCATTATTATCTGTAACTAGGCTATATAATGTTATACCTGACCCACAAAACTACACTATATAAGTCCAACAGTAAGCAAGAGCTTTAGATTAAGCTAGGCAGCTATTTATAAACTGTTCGGGACCAGATCACATTTTACAAGATAGAACACATGGACTTGCAAACTTATTACAAACACTTAGTGGCTATGCTTTACTCAAAGAAATTCAAGACTGGTTGAATATTTAAAGCCCTTTTAAAACCTCAGTTCTTTAATGCTCACTAATTGACAATTAGTGTTCAAACCACTTTATCGATTTTTTTTGAATATAGCTATCATTTATCTGAATTCAGAAATGTAATCTTTACATTAACAATGGACACAATTAGATAGTAAAGGAGAAGAAGGTCACAATAGTTCCTACACATCACTTCCATATTACATTCATGTCACTTTAAAGGCTAAAGATCCCCTGGGAATTCTGTGTAGACAAGCTGCAAGGGCATTGGGGAATAGGAGACGGGTTCTGGATGCTGCAATAGCTCCTTGCATGCTTGTCTTTTGGCTACAGCAGCTATACAGGTTGACAACTCTTATTTTCCTTATGAAGTTAATAAAGATTAACATATTTATTATATGTTACAGATACACATGTGTAATATAACTACACAAGCATAGTTAAACTTTAGTGTAATGTTTAGGAGTACATTGTACCACAATTACATAACATTTATATAGAAAAATTAATTTTCACATTTTTCTTTTCCTTTTATAAGGGTGGCAGCCATTGAGAGTCTGCAGGCCTCCCTGGCATTATCCAAATATTAGTCCAAACGTATGTATACCTTTATCCTATCCTATGTGGGGACATTGTTTTTGCATGCAATGGTCCCAAGAATGATTAGGTCTGTGCTTGGTGCTTTTTGATTTCAGGTACTAATAGCTACAGAAACACGGTGGCATGATGTGGGTTACATTGGAAAAGGGAGTTTTGGGGTTCTGGATGTGAAAGACTCATACATTTTTACATTATATATGAAATTTATAAGGTCATAGTATACTTTCAAATTATGCAGAGGCATTTAGGACAATACAATTCAAGTTGGGTCACGGCCTGCGAGGTCAGGTGGGTGTGTGAAAAAAGTAATAATAAAAGAAAGTGGGAAAAGTCAGTTTAGCTGGGGTCCCACCAAGAAAGACATATTGAAAATTCAGGAAGGAACCTTGTGGGTAGCTAATGAGTGTACTATATTGGCCTGGGCTTGTTGGAGAAGTGGTCTGTGTCGTGAAGTCTTTTAAGCTGGACTGCTTATGGCTAGATCACTATGATTCTATGATTATTTGTATAGTCAAGGTAAATGCCATGGTATGGCCTTGGTGGACCAAGGTGGAGCTTGCAGGACCTCATGGAGCTCATAAACATTGGGGACGTTGGGCCTTTTTTCTTCTGAATAAACTGGGAAAAACAAATTGTTGGGGCTTCAAGAATTTGGGATACAAGAGTAGGTAAAATTTCTCTCAGTGTAGTATTAAATGATGTGTGTTTGCATGTTAGGCAGATTATATATGGGCAGGTTCTTGCAGGCTATCTGATATTGGAGATCTAACTGGAGGACTAACACTGTCCTGAATTATGAATGACTGGTCTATTTTAGGCTTAAAAAATATGGGTAAAAAGAATATTCAAAGTTTTAATAAAAAAGGTATTCATACCTGTCAGGAATCCTACTTCTGTGGATAGTCTTTGTTTATTCTGAGAGGGTAGTAATAGAAAAATGTTCTTCTGTAAAGAGGACAGAAACTTAGAAAGTAACCATTCCACATACAGACATGAGATTTCAGAGAGGGCTTCTTATGTTTTATGTCTCAAAGTGGGTGTACGCTAAGATCAGACACAAAATTCTGAAGACCTTCTAGCAACGTGTGGGTAAATTAAATTCATTCTGTCTGCTCCTGGCTTTCAGAATTTTATTTTATATAAAGTCTTTTCTATTAGTTTGTGAATATATGAAACTTCTTGACAGAGAAGTCAAGTTTTCTCTGTTTAGTTCTGCTTTCCTCAGCAGTCTGTTGAATAATGAGGAATAAATGCTCAGCTTTTCCTCGAATAACACAAACCATCTCTCCTAGGGCCAAATAACACATCAGAGCTGAAACACATATTATTGTAAGCTCAGTCACATTATCATCACGGGGCATGTGATATCCACTTAAAGTGGAATGAAACAATTTAAAAGAAAGGATCAAAATGCTGACAATTTTGCTTTGTTCAGACAAAAAAGTATGTTTTTTGTGCATGTGTTCACTGTGCCACGCATGTATAGCTAAGTGTACAATCCCAACATGATTCTGTGCTGTAACATTTCCCATGCGCATGTACTGGCCCAGTCACTCAAGGTGTCTGAAGACTATAGTCCTGAAGAATACCATGGAAAAATGAAATCACTGGTGGAAAATGACAAGGGAAGATCTAGCTGTTGCATATCTTAAAAAGGGTGCTAACCAAGGTAAGCAAGGTACAAAATATGTCTGATTTATCAAAGCTCTCCAAGACTTGAGAAGATAGACTATAATCCTATAATCATTGATGAGCTCAGTGTGAAATCCCCGGGGCACTAGAGGTTATTTAAATCCACGGCTGCAAACATTGATGAGCTCAGTGTGCAATTCCCGGTGCACTAGAGGTTAATTAACCTCTAGTGCCCGGGGATCACAGAGGATTTGTGAGCCCTGGAAATCCTTCTCTTCGGCGAGAGCTCGACCTCTCGGCGAATCAGAAGGCCGTTCTCACTTACATTTTCGGTAAGCGAGAAAGGCCCAATTCCCAGCGAGATCGAATTTATTATTCTTGCTCGCTCATTCCTACTGATCTCCTTCACCACTCAAGCTTCAGTTGAAAATCAATGCTATAGACCATCTATTTGATAGTGACAACTGCAGAACATTCCTTAGCAATGTGTGTTTGTGTGATCGCTTCTAGTCATTATAGAGCTGATTGAGATCAGGTGACAAAGCAGAAACACAACTGGAAGAAAGTAGTCGACTCATAACAGAGAGTGCCTAAGTGAGGACCAGCATGGCCAAATCAACAGGAACCAGAACCTGGGATTCTCTGGAGAAGAATTAAAATAGAACAGTGAAGCAATTATTTCCACTGATTGAGAAATGTTTTGTTGCCCTGCAATGCCGCTGCTATGCAAAAAAGTCTTGACAAGATGGTATGTGTCACAAAACTCTTTTATGAGAGTCAAAATGGGAATATAAAGCAATAATTTTCCAGGAAGGGTTGAAACTTCTGTCTAGTCTTTATTATTTGACCTTTTGCTTTTCTTCTTTTGGACAGATTAACAATCTAGCTACGTTTCCAGCAAGAAATCGCCTGAGATTATTTGTCTGGGCCCTCTGTGTCCAGTTAGAAGAGGTATAAACACACCAACAAGACATACCCTACAGCCAGTGCTTCCCAGAGGGACCTCTAACTCCATGATTAGATATCTAGCTCCATGGCCTGGTCTCTAACTGAATCTCATCTTTCAACTTATCCACCAGTAGTTGTGTTCTATTCCCAAATCCCAATAGAAAACCCTACTTTCTTCGATTTATGGCTTCTGCCTACATCACCCGATCTCACACTGCCCAAATGAGATCAGGTGATGTAGCCTGTTGTAAATAGGAACAAATTTATGTGCAGATTTGCCCAGGACAGTTTGCCTGCCGTTAGGCCATTAGGTCCAGATAGGCCAAAGGAGGTTAAGTGGGGGGGGGGGGGGGGGTCTGCATTTTTTGCTTTAATCATACAAATTATACAGGCCAAAATTCAGCTTGTAAAATTAATTTGGTTTAGGTATTTACTTTACCATGGGAGACGGAAATAAATTTAGGTTGGGGGAGTAGATTACAGCTAAAGTGACAGTAAACTGTAACTTTAATGGTATACTAATTCTATTTCAAGCTTTCTTTATGTAAGTTTTGAATGTAGTTTATTGTATGATATCCTAGGTTCAAGCAGAGAAGCTGTAGCACAACATCTATATACATTGTTTGCCTTTGTGTTCTTTTTTTTCTGTTAATAATGTAATTTTATTTGACGACATTCAACATTATATTTAGTCAACTTTGTATTTCCTTTCAATTCTACTTGTGCTCCTATTGGTATTTTATTAGGTTTGCTATAGATTTTTTATTTTTATCCCCTAAGGGATTGGATGAATAGGTTACCTTTATCAATCTGCTGAAACAATCTTTATATGTGCATTCTAGCAATGTATAAATGCACAAGCCTATATAATAAAAGTAAGACACTGATAATCTCATTGAAAATTTGTTTTTGATATTTAGTTTTGAACTTGAAAGGATCCCTAAACATATACATAAAACCTGTATAAATGTATAAACCCCGTGTTATACAAAGGCCACTGGGACAGGTGTCCTCATAGAAAGTTTTCTTCTCACCCCCTGTACAATTTTAGATGTCCCATCACTTTCTCTTTCAGTGAAAAAAAAACACCAAGCAAAGTCTGGGGGCAAATCTCAGTGGGAACACAGATAGCAGTAAAACATGACACATACACACAACTTTCCTAATATATATATATATATATATATATATATGTATAAAACATGCTTTAACATATTAAACATTTTTTGCATTGTGTGTAAATTATTGTTTAATTTCAGAATATGTGTATAAAGTGAATGGTACAGGAATCAAATAAAGTAGAAGTAGAAAGTCTACTCTTCTGAAAGACCCCTTTAGTCTCGTTAAAAATATACAGAAATCTTTTGTTTGTCAATGAAGGAGGCAAGGATATTGTCGATACCTTGTAGACCTACATATGGCAGGGCAAAAGGGAGGAACAGGGGCCAGAGATGATGTGAAGGGTCAGCAAAGGTGAGGATGGGTGACGAGGCCAAGGAGCATTCACAGAAAAGCAAAGATCCATGTGGATAATCCAAGGGAGTGAGGAGGTTCATAGTCAGTAGGGAGAGAGCCAGAGGTCAGTCAACCAAGTGAATAATCCAAAGAAGTTGGCGATTTTGTGGTCTGGAGGTCAAGCAGAGATCAGTCCAGGAAGCAAACAAGGAATGGTCAAATGATATCAAGGTTGGCAAAAGCGAATTAGGAAAAATGAGCACCCTCGCAAGTAGTACATACTGCACTATAACAGGTAATGGGGCTATGTTCAAATGTAGTTTTAATAGTCCCCTTTTTCCAGGCTTCCAGGTTTGTATAAACTCCCTCCCTTTAGACCCCACAACATTGGGCTACATTGTGGAATTGAGACTCTCTCCCTCAACTATGGGTTCTCCAATCATTCATCTCAGTTATAGATATTTTTGGCAGATGTACAAATAATTAACTACTTAATTTATGTATAGCAAAGGTGTGCAATTATTGGAGTAGACCGTGAAAATAAACTTTTCTGGAAGTCTTGATTTTTCATCGGTCTTTAGAAGATACAAATTCATGGTCAAAGCAGGGGGCATTGGGTGAATGACTGGTAAATAATTTTACTGTTACAGGTAATAAAACTTTTAAATTATTTTTGGTGAAAGGGTCTCTTCAAAGTCAACCTAAATTCTTCTTCCAAAAACATTTCAAACATTGGCAAGCATGTTTTTATTGCTGAACAGACAATGTTTTCTCTAGACGCACACTACTAAGCTTCAGGTTTGCTTTAGGGTAAAATGAGTTGACCTACCTATATAAGTTGATTTTCATGTTTGTGCCAATGGAGGATAAAAGGATGCAACTGCTGGCTTGTCTCAGAAAAAAAAAACTGATTAGTTGAAAAAGATCCCAGCCAGTACATTCTTTTCCCTAGCAGGCTTGGCCCGAGGCTATCTGAGGACATCAGACATGAATGTAAATGGTTGGATTGGACATATATTCTCCTATGCCTCAAGGTACCTTATGGCTAATAAAGTGTGACAAAACATACTAAATACTTTTTGTTTTTTATGTATTACATGTTCCCAACTTGTCATGATGTTACTAGTCTGTGTGTCTAAAATATTCCTGTTACTTGATTGGTAAAATTACCAACAATGATCTGCTGATCTAACATAGTATAGTGGTGAAATGTCACTGTGACATTACATGGTAATAGAAATTTCACAGTAACAAATATGACTCACGCGGTCTGATCATCATGACAAAATTTTCCATAATCCGAGCTACAAATTTGATGGAAATTACGAGCAACAGTGGAGAATACTTCACTTTTATATTTTAGTTATTCTTTCAATTTTAACACCTTCTAAAGAACTTAAATTAGACTATTTTTTCTTTCTATTGTCCTGTGGATATAATTAAGTTCAATGTTATTATCATACCAAAGTAGCATAGAAAATGACTTAGAGCTGGGAATGCAAACTGTGTAGAACATTTTGAAGTATGATATCAGAAAAACGAAAGGTCTTTCAAATGCAAATTTATATATTGTGTTTTGTATATGTAATTAAAAAGTAAATATGAAAAGATGAAAATATTCTTGTTTCACTTTTTCGTCTAAAAGATTTGAGTTTCGCCCAGGATACTGGCTGCATGCATGGAGTTTAAATGTGTCCTATGTGTTTGTTTGGGCTTCCTCTGAAATTTGATTTCTAAAAGAGGAAAAAGCTTGATTAGAATACTTTGGTTGAGTATTTATATATATATATTAGTAAACCATATTTATTGAGGGCCAACATATACGGAGCTGTTGGCTGCTGGCCTTCATTATCAACTTATTGAGGAATACAGAACTTCCACCAAGTGCCTGATCTATGGATTAGCCTGTTTGTTCATGCTCTGAACAAAGGTGTAGCTGCTTATGATTTTTTGTTCTACTGCTCATGTTGTTGATTATTCCAGTGTAATTTTTGCAGTTTTGCAACATCATTTGCATCTTTATTTCCTGACCTTATTCTGATCATTATTCTTTTTACTACTGTTATTGTTCATCATTTCTCTGTTTATGTTTCTTGAACCTGGACTCCGTCTTCACCTGTCCCGGCCTGGGGGGTCTGCTGATTTTACTACTATCTGTTATATGTTCTTAACAGCTGTCAGGAAGCTCTAGAATCTGTTCTGCCTGCTGTTGGCAGTTGTTTCTGGCAATATAAAAAGGATACATTTAGAATGTCGTATCAAGATATTACCTTAAACCAATGAAGAACTACTAGAGTGTTTCATATGTTACCCTAAGGGTGCTTTTTGTTGGTTTAAGTCTATGTTTTTGTGTGCCATATGTTGCTGTATGTCCAACTTATATACTGATAAGGAAAAACAATACCTCTGACCACGGTGAGATAATTTAGAGGGTTTATTTAGAATAAACATTACAAAGTAAAAGATTAGGAGATAGAGCAAAGTAAAAACCCAATGGCATGATCAGAAGGTCTGACTACTAGCCCCAAGTGAGGACCATTGAAGCCAAAATACTGAACAGATGGCAACATTGTTGCATTATAACTGCATTGTAGAATCAACATGATATTACATCCAATTTTAGTGCACTTAACGGAGACATAATTCATATTATTATCTCAACTGACTCCACCAAGGTTGGATGATAACAGCCACCATTACAAACACAAATTCCAAGAATATCTAGAACAGAAACTGGCAGTACCAGTGTGTCCTCGAACCACTTTAATAAGAGAACCAGTCGTCCATTAGCTAAAGCATTGTGCACAATTCTGCTCAATATATTTTATTATTATGGCATATATCTTTTTTTGTAGGTGTCCTCAGTTTCCCTTAAAGATACGGTGCCCAACATCATTGCTTACATGATGGCAGAATCACAGCCAGCTCTAAAGCTCTTCAACTTGTGCTCTAGTAAACTGAATGTTTTAATGATATGCTAATGTGGATTTTTTTTGTGTTAGTGATCAATACAAAAGTGATAGGACTTGTACCAATGTTTTTTCGTACATTTTACAAAAAACAGCCAATCAAACATAAAAAAATAAGAAACCACCAGCTGGATTTACTGGTGTAAAGGTCCATAGTCTGACGTCATACTACAAATCACAGAAGGGGCTGGTGATGTGATTCTGCAATAAAACGTGCTTACCTGCCTATTTGCAATCTTTTTTTCTAAGTGTGTAGCTATGCGCAGATCAACGAAAGGTGCCAGGATATGCCAGGATCAGACACATATGTGTGTCAGAGTTAGGCTACGTACACACGTCCAATGGTTCTCGTCTGATAATTGGCTCAGGGCTGATATCGGACGAAAATCTGGCGTGTGTACAGTGCCCGTCATCCATCATCCGAATGACCGTTCTGGCGGAACCACGGATGATGGACGACAAATGATCATAATGGTGCCGCTCCGTCGTTCTCCCCCTCCTCTCTCCATAGAGCAGAACGGTGCTGTATGTACAACACATGATCCTTGTGTTGTACAAGGATCATGAAAGATCCTTTCCAACAACAAATAATGCATGTATGTACCCAGCTTTATGTCTTTCAGCCTGGCTAGTCAAGATGGTTGAAGATTCAACAACTGAAGAAGATCAAATGAAGTTTGCAGTAGCCGCAACAGGTATGTAAAGAAAAATTTAAACAAACAAGAATTTTTATTCAGAAAGTAAAATAATTTTTTTATATTTAAAAGTTTAGCTCCACTTTACTGTGTGCATGTGTTTTTTTTATTTGTTTTAACTTTTTGTGTTTGGTTGTACAACCAAAATATATATTCTTTCTTTATTTTTCTGCTGTTTTTTTCCAATGCAGCTGTAAACAACTTTCTAATCCCTCAACAGTTGTTTAAAACCTATTGGTTTCTCTAAAACAAAAACAAATCTACATTTTATCTTTTTCATTGACTCTTTTTGTTGAAATTAAAACTTTCAGTTTTTCTAATGACTACTTGGATTTTTATTGTTCTGTGTGTGAATACTTTTAACATCCACACATCACCCCAATTATATTTTACAAGAAATTGTAAGAAACCTAATGTGTTTAGGTGTCTCCTGGGCTGCATCTGAATCACGATTCACCACTTCTTTGTTGCTGCTTTGTCCAGCCAGACTGTTCCCATTGTCACCTCCAATAATGCCTCTAAACTGCCTGATGACTTGTAGTGTCAAATTAGCTGGTTTCTATTTGTTCGCTTTAAAAATAAGTTTAGCCACAGGACAAATTTTCTTTTAGTAATTTGTACCCTAAGCTGGCAAAGGGAAAGGCTTTGTCCTTATTTATAAGCCTTATTTTGACATTTTATGTAATGCATTTTACGTAACAGTCAGTCTGTAAAAGCTGGTCTATTAGTCTTGAAATAAATTACCAGCTGTGCCATGACTTTGATCAGATTTCCTAATCATCACTAAATGGTGAAAAGAAATGCCACTCAATACAGTATTATGGCTTTCTTTCAGAAAAAACACATGCATGATTTGAATCCAAGAACACACATAGATACGTTAATGGGAACTAAGACATGACCAGAGACATGGAATTTTTGGTAAATTGGTTTTTTTTATTTGCAAATGTGCATTAATAATCCCACCACTTTTTTCAAATAATTAGTTAAAGTGTATCTAAGCTGAAAAAGAAAAATGTGGGATATTGCTGCTTACCTCTCCTTCTAAAAGGATCGAATTTCCAGAACTCCTTGTATGCCGGCTCATCATAACTTCTAGTATTCATTAACAAAGGCAAACCACTTTTTGAAATATTTGCTCCACTGATAGACAGCTACAGTGATCTAAGATGAAATGTGGTCCTTATTGGTCCAAACTGTTACAGCTGTCAAAGTGTCAGGATTTCCCCAGGCAGATAGCACGGGATCACCCAAGGCGCAGAGTCTAAGGGACACCAAGTCTTCACCAGGGCACCCTGCAAGGGGTGATGAGCCAGTAGCGTGGAGGCCACTGGGCTCTTTGCTGCTGGGGGTCACCAGGTCACGATCTTTGGTGTCACCCTACCTAAGGAGGAAGGCTGGAGTGGCCTTGGTGTAGAGACAGGTGGCAGGCAAATGCAGTACGGGGCCCAGCCAGGGTCAGGGGAGGCTGCTGGAAAACGTTGTCAGAATCCATGCACAGGTCAGGGCAGGTGGCAGACAGACGTGGTCAAGTTCCAAGCACAAATCAGATCAGAAATCACAAGGGAGCAATGCAGGGTATCAAGATAGCTGGTACTACCACCACAGCACCAGCCTCCATTACTGCTGAGACTAAATAGCCTCTGCCCCTTTAAGGATTCCCTCTTCCCTGTGCTGTGTCAGTGTGAGCAAAACAGGGGGTGCTGCATGTTCTGTCAGCCAGAGACAGAGAGGAACTGCTGCGTCTGGCAGCGCTACAGGGTACACAGGCACGGGATGCAGCAGGACAGTTTAGCAGGGGCTGCTGTGGGAACCGCTGTGGGGACCGACAGGTATTGTGACACAAAGGTGGGCTTTCCACTCACATTTATGAGATTCCTTCTCATTATCCAGGGCAGAAAATGAAGGGAAACCCTTTACCCCCATAGCGGTATTCCCGAGTCACACTCGGGAAAGCTTTTAACTAACAAAAAAACCCACTTACCTTGCTCCGTTGTCGTCCCCCATCATCCTGCTTGACCCCGCAGGTCCTGGGGACACGTCCTTCCTCCTCGATCTCCAGCCGGTGAATGCAGTGACGTTCTCTGGGGTTTTCCGGTGACATCAGTGCATGCATCGGTGCGGGCAAGCGGATCGGCGGGAAATTCAAGAAATTTTGTATTGGATTCAATACATTTGGAGTCCAATACAAAGAAATATTTATATAATATATATAAATATATTATATATATATATATATATATATATATATATATATATGCTAATGTACAGTTATATTACAGGTTTTAAGGTAAATCGGTCCTTTCTCACTTACTGAACATGTAAGAGAACTAAGGATGAGCGAGTTTTTAAAACTTGATTTCGCAGTGAATTCGGACGTTCTTGCTTACCGAAATTGTAAGCGAGAATAGCCAGTGTAAATAGCCAGTGGCTCGAATTAAAAAAAAAAAAATTCCTCAGCCAATCAGGGAGCACTAGAGGTTTTGAATGGGGAAGCTTGTCCCCATTTAACCTCTAGTGCCGGTGATCTTCTCAATGAATGTGGCTGTGGCTGCATTCATTGAGAACAGTGTTTAATCCCCGGGGCACTGGAGGTTAATTAACACATTACCACATATAATTTTAAATGAAACAATCCAGATGCAGTTGAACTGCAAACTTTCGATGGTTAATTAACCTCTGGTGCCGGGGATCTTACCAAATCCTTGTCCATACTAAGCCAGTAGTACTGTGATGTGTTTATTAGACAATGAAAAGCTTGCTCATTAGCATTGTTCAGTCGATCCAAACAAATTTAGTACTGTTTTTTTGGTGTATATATATATATATATATATATATGCATATACACAGGTTGACAATCAAAAATCTGGCTATCGATAATCCGTTTCCTTCATATTCCCAGCATGAATTTCAGATCGCATTTTCAATACAGGGACTGCAGTACACTGGCCAGAAACAGCTTTTAGGTCTTGCTTGCTACACTAAATACAAGTTAAAACGTCCCTGCTGCCTGTTCTCTGGAGCTGTGCAATAGTCCGTGGTGCTGCAAGAGGAAGGCTGGCCTGTGTGTGGAGGTAAGTATGTATGCTTGTATGTAGAAGATTTTGCAAAATCTACAGTTTGGTACATCATGAGAAAGAAACAAAGCACTGGTGAACTCAGCAACGCCAAAGGACCTGGAGGTCCATGGAAGGCAACAGTGGTGAATGATCACAGAATCATTTCCATGGTGAAGAGAAACCCCTTAACAACAACCAACACTCTCCAGGAGGTAGGCCTATCGATATCCAAGTCTACCATAAAGAGAAGACTGCATGAAAGTAAATACAGAGGGTGCACTGCAAGGTGCAAGCCACTCATAAGCCTCAAGAATAGAAAGGCTAGATTGGACTTTGCTCAAAAACATCTAAAAAAAAGTCAGCACAGTTCTGAATCCACCTTTACCAGAATGATGGCAAGAAAAAAGTATGGAGAAAGCGTGGAACAGCTCATGACCCAAATCTAGTACATCATCTGTAAAACATGGCGGAGGCAGTGTGATGGCTTGGCCGTGCATGGCTGCCAGTGGCACTGGGACACTAGTGTTTATCCATGATGTGACACAGGACAGAAGCAGCCGAATGAATTCTGAGGTGTTCAGAGACGTACTGTCTGCTCAAATCCAGCTAAATGCAGTTACATTGATTGGGAGACATTTCATAATACAGATGGACAATGGATGGACCCAAAACATACAGCAAAGGCAACCCAGGAGTTTATTAAAGCAAAGAAGTGGAATATTCTTGAATGGCCAAGTCAGTCACCTGAACCCAATTGAGCATGCATTTCACTTGTTGAAAATTAAACTTTGGACAGAAAGGCCCACAAACAAAAAGCAACTGAAAGCCGCTGCAGTAAAGACCTGGCAGAGCATTAAAAAAGAAGGAAACCCAGCATCTGGTGATGTCCATGAGTTCAAGACTACAGGCTGTCATTGCCAGCAAAGGGTTTTCAACCAAGTATTGGAAATGAACATTTTATTTTCAGCTTTTTAATTTGTCCAATTACTTCTGAGCCTCTGAAATGAAGCGATTGTGTAAAAAAAAGGCTTTAGTTACCCCCCTTTTTTATGCAATTTGTTGTTCAACCCACTGAATTAAAGTTGAAAGTCTGCAGTTCAACTGCATCATTTAATATTAATTGTGGTAATGTACAGAACCAAAATTAGAAAAAAATTGTCTCTGTCCAAATATTTATGGACCTAATACATTTGATACATTTGAAAATGTTGTTGGTGTACACATTACATTTTGTACGTAATATATACATTGAACATATAGATATATAGTTCTACGGTAGGTGTTGTGCAATGCTAAATATACAGCTTCTGTATAATTTAGTATACATACTTCTAAAGTATCAAAGCACAATACACGAAAGCGCAGGAAGTCCTGCTACTCTCACTAAGTTTTAAAGTAAGTTGGGAGGCTAGTTGTACTGCATGCAAAGTGCCAACGCAGTAGCTGCAGCAAACTGAAAGCTTTAGCAGTAGTACGCATAATTTGCCCTAACAAAATATAAAGCACACCATGTTATTTTTGCCACTAATATGAATAAATGCCACCCCAGTGCCTCATTTTATTCCATAAAACTCTAGGAAGCACCAAGATATCTGCAGTATGGGGATATGCAGGCTTTTATTCTTTTTCAAAAAGTCAGGATATTTATATAAAAGAACAAAAATACCATAATGATTGGAGCTTACTATAGAAGGCACTATCAGGTACTTCAGTTTAACTCCAATCAGCAACTTAGTCCTTTATTTTGAAGTGAAAGGGATTCTCTTAGGATGTGAAATGTGAAGGTTCATCTGTAATTTTTAAAAGCCAAGTACGAACAATATTCCCAATGTAATTATTCATGCATATAGAGTGTGTACTGGCTTTGGAAGGTTGTTGTATTTTTTATAATAAGAAAATCTTTCCCCAACTCAGTGGACTATTAGTTGGCACAAACCTTTGATCTCAAAAGATGTGCCAGTGATGAAAAGAATTTCTGAATTAGAACATGCAGTTTTATCTAGTAAAGTCTTCAAATTGACTAGGACCAGTGCTGTCCTTGGGAGAAATAACACTCTACAATGCTGGGATATAAAAATGACAGCAATGAAATTGTTCCTTCCATTTAGTAATTTCTCGGAAATACAGAACATAGTGAGCTAAGTGAAATAAGAATTCGATTCATTTCACAGAAAAGCGTGTATACAGCACATGTGTGCCTTGTAATTCTGGCAGCAGAGTGTTTGTGGAACATTCTATATATTTTATTATACTGTTAAAGATATGGACAGGATGTATAATGCAGTTCTCTTGCTGGTAACACATAAACCATTGCTTAATTTTTTCATGCCATTTTATCATGCAGGTACTGATATCGGAAGGATGTTTTTGCACCGGGACTGAACCAAGTTCCATCTCCTGTTTTTAGTAGAACCAGGGTGATGTATTTAAACTAGGTCAGATCTAGTTTAAGTGCCTCCCCAACCAATCAGGTCATGGGAAAAAGAAGGTAGGGTTAAGATGCAGGACCAGGGGAAGCAGATTCTTCAGCCTGAGATTCTTCACCTGCCACATTTACTGGGCAGTACAGTCCCACTGGAAGCTGTATGGGGATCATGTAAGTGGGCACACCTGCCTAAACCTGGCAGATGTGAGGAAGGGTTAGGTGACTTCAATCTAATTGTCTGCAAAGGAAACATTGGTTGGAGCATGGTATGTCTACTATGCAGGACTTTAAAAAATTCTCAGCTATAACTTTTTAGAGTTTGGCAATCTTCTACAGTTGAAGTCCTCCAATCAAAAAGCTTTCAAAAGCATTTTTGTTTTTTTTACAACTTTAATCTGGAGCTAACAATAACTAGATTTCTAAGCTTGGTAGGACAATGACACAACCTTGACTGTCTCTTAAACCTTAGATGCCAAGTCAATGAAAAGATAAGGTAAATAATATGCTATTTCAAAAAAGCTTAACTTTAAAAACATAGAAGCAATCTGGAGTAGCTTAGTGACCTCACTCTTGCCACCTTTACTACTTTATTTGGGGAGTATACACCCCAGGGCAGTTAAATATTTACTGGAAATGTTTCTGTAAATGAAAAGAAATACAAAAACAGCCCACAAACTATTCTTCTAAAACGTTGCAACATCTTTATTTTGACACCATTGTGTTTACAATTATAGCACATTTTGTACACAGATCCATGGTCTGCTATCTCATTCTTATATAATGGAGTCCTTTCACTTTTCTTATGGTAATGTAATCTTTATTATCCACAACCAGTTATGTCTGGAAGTATAGGCAACTTGTTTTGTTTTATTTTGTCTTTTTGTTTGTTGCACTATTTTTTTCTTTCTGTCGGAAATGTATTACATTTAAGAATTATTCTTTTCCCCCCAATAAAAATGTTTTGGAGGAAACATCCTTGGTTTTAAATGGGGATTGTAAAGGAAAAAAATGATAATACCAGAGATGGAAGTTCTTTTAACTGAGTGGGGCTATGGCATTTAAACTGTATTTTGTTATTAGACACCATAAACTAAGATGATAGGAACTAAGATGACGTAAGCAAACATGAATGCACTGTTTGACTGGGCAACTAAGTGTAGAATTAGAATTAGGTAAATTAATTGACAAATGTAAAGTATGCACTAGGGAGCTAAAAGCATGCAGGAATCATACATTTCTGGGGGAATACAACTAGTGGAGTAAATTGTGGAGAAAGATCTAGGTGTAACCTCCTGGGCGGTTACCCCAAGCCTAATTCGTGGTAACAAAACTTGCTGAAACCATTTAACCCAAACTAGGCTCGGGGGAGCTAAAAATAGAATCAAGCGTTGCTTACCTCGTGCTGCTGGCATCCTCCAGTGTGCTGTCATCGGATCTCATCCTACGGCAGAGTTCTCCAGCATTGATTCCCCCTCTCCAGCTTTGGATCCCCGTCTTCCCTTGGCGTTCGCATACGCCCATCGACGTGGTGGGAAATTCAAAATTCAAACTCAATGCAAAATTATTCACTTTAATGTTATTTCAATGGCCAAAGGAGAAATTGTTGTGTTTTAAGAAAAATAGAATTTATTAACACATGCAGAAGGGATTCTTCAAATTAAGGGCTATGCAAATCTGGAATAGACTCCATTGAGAAAGAGTTTCAACAAGCTCAATAGTTAATTAAAAATTGATTTATTACATATTACTGAGTATTACATTTTATAGGCAATGACATCAGAGACCATTGATCCAGGGTATAAATAATTACCTTAGGAAATTAGGAATGAATATTTTTATCCTGATGGAGCAAATTGGGTATTTTTTGTTTCACCTACCTCTGGATCAACTGTGTGCATAACCATGAGTGAAGGTTTTTGTCTTATACAGGTTTTCTTGTGCTCAATTCTTTTCCCCCTTGGTTGAACTTTGTAGCCTTGTGTCTTGGCAAACATGTCAGAGGTCAGAAGAGAATGGCCAGGCAGTAGCTCAATTAGCCATTACAACTGCAGAAAAGCATCCTACAATGCACCACATGTTAAATGGGCTACAGCAGTAGGAGACCTCGCTGTGTGCTTCTCCTGTCAGCAAAGAAATGGCACCTGAGGCTACAGTTAGTATTGGCTAACCAAAATTGGACAACAGAAGATAGCAAAAACATTGCCCGGTCTGTTGGGTCAGAATTTCTGTCAGAATTTAGATTTAAAACACAAAAGCATGGATCCATCAGATCTCAATCCTATAGAACAGCTTTGGGATGTGGTGGAACAGGAGATTCACATTATGGGTGTGCGGTTGACAGCTCTGCAGCTATTGTGTGAGGATATCATGCCAAACTAAAATCTGTTTCCAGAACCTTGTTGAGGCTACCGGTCACAAGGAATTAGAGCAATTCTTAAGGCAAAGGGGTCAAACCTAGTACTAGAAATGTCAACCTAATAAGTAGGCATATATGTAAAAAATGACAAACAATACTGTAGTCCATTCATCACCAGCTATGGGGTTACCGGGCAAATCAACCAGATTTAGACTGAAAGGAAAACCATAAATGCAGAAAGAATGTTTTTATTATGGAGAAATCAACTACATCCACATACAGTATATATCAAGTAAGCACCCAGTTATCTTAGAATCTTTATTATGCTAAATAAAGACATTATATGAAACACAATTTGAGTATTCTAGTTGGGATATGCATCTTGCACTAAATTGTGTACAGTTTTCAAGATTTTGAGTCAGATTAAAAGATAAAAATTAGGAATACATTAATAGTTTCCTATGTGAGCTTAAACAAACTTGGATTTAGAGAGAAGTTGTCATGTTTACAGTTTACAATACTACAAAGTTCCTTAACTTTACTGTATCTATTTATTTTATTTTATTTATTTTTAATTTACTTTATTTTTTTTTAGTCTGGTAACCATAGTTGAATGATGTTATTAATGAATTTTGGTGATTAATCCATCAACGAACCTACACATGTGTCAGCATCATCACCTAAACAAAGACATTACTTTCGGGGTTTATGTACAGAGGTTTAAAGGAAATTACAGAAAGAACAAGTTTCGAGTGGAAACAGAATGGAATTCTCTGACAGTGCCTTAAAGGCTTATTGAACCATATGGGGAGTACATCCTGTCCTATCCACTTGCATCAGCCTCTGTTCAGCAATGTTTGTGTACACGGTGGGTACGATGCCCATAAGCTTTAATGAACTCTTCACACTGGATTAGAAAACTCTGCAGCAGGCAGAGCTCGGGTGAATCGAGGTGAAACATCACATGCTAGAATATATTATTAAAAATAATAATAATAAACATAAATACCTTGCCATGAAATTATTACATCAGACATGCATCATTCTAAAGTTAATCCAAACTGTAATTATTGTAAATCTATATAGCACTTGTATGACGCTATCCCTTAAATTTTTTGAATATTATTAATATTATGTATTGATTTGGAACTTTAATATAATGCAGTGTTTTATAAAGTCTTTAGTCACTGTCTCTTAAGAGTCCAATATCCCTGCAATAGTCATATGTGCCTACCATATTCTAAGACCACTTTTGGTGGGCAGCCGAATGACCGACTAATATATTTTTTAAAGAATTCCATTGATCTGAAAAATGTGCCACTAAAGTCATTTTTAGAAGCTTTTAATGTAAGGAAAGACTCATATAGAGTTTAATGATTATTGTGATTATCCAGTCCCTCTCTAGTATTTGGTTGGCACATCATTATAATGCCAACCACTGACATTTTGTTCTTATAACTACCTCCCAAGACACCAAAGTGAACTCATTAGTTCCTCATTAAAAGGGGAGAAAACTAAAGCAGGAGTTGATTAAATATGAGATGGCATTCTGAAATATTTACAGGAAAAGTTTAACAAACTATGCCATGAGAAGAAGTAGGAAGATTGGTGATTTATGCAGACAAGTCACTTTACTTACTGGAAGTAGTGCCTTGTAATAATAGTCTTTGTCTCCATGATGCTTCCAACAAATTCATATTCACCTTTACACTTTTAGCAGTGACATAATTCCTGTCCATATTTGATTATTGTCTTACAATTTTTTTACTTACTTTTGTTTATGTAGCCCTTCACACTTTTTCTTTTTTACTGATGATCTCTGTATACAGAGGGCTCCTATTTCTGCAGACAAATGGCTTCTGAGTGGCTTGTTTGATGGCTGGCAATCCCACCTAGTACAACTCACAATAACATGAGTTCACAAAGGAAAAATGCAGGAAAGTTTCATGTTAGCTCATTTTGTGTTACATATTCTTCAATTACCATCAGAGTTATAAAAGAAAATACAGTCAGTGTAAACGAATTATCATATACTGTATATCATCTTAAACATACTAAATGTTGTTTCCAATCTTTATATACACCACTCTTAATAAAATAATAAATCATTCTACCATGAAGGTCATTATTTAGACATTCCCTAAACAAAGACCTTCATGGGTTATAGAATGAAGTTCTGTCTCTATTCCACAACTACTCTCCAGCATTGTCACCATGCCATATGCCTGTCCAGTGGACTATATTGGCAGTGCTGACTTTCAATGAACAGGCACAACCAGGGGTGTAGTGGGGCGGGCACACATGGGCATGGCATTCCTTCACTTTTTTCTGTACCCCAGTATAGTATCTCTCTGCGCACTCCCGGTGGATAGCCTTCACTATTACTGTGCCCCTCTTCTTTTTTTATGACTACACCCGTCTTTTTGTAAATAAAAGTCATAGCTTCATACCTTTACCTTGTCTCCATGATGTCCCACTTCTAAGATTCCCATTTTCTTCTTGTAGGCTTAAAACTGTAGATAGAAATTGGGAATATTTCACAGAGATAAAGTAAAGGTATGCAGTCAATCACGCTATCATGCCTCAGAAAAGAACATTCAGATGTCATATATATATATATATATATATATATATATATATATGTGTCATATATATATCTCTCTCTCTCTCTCTCTATATATATATATATATATATATATATATATATAGAGAGAGAGAGAGAGAGAGAGAGAGAGAGAGAGAGAGATACAGTATTACAGTATATATATTTGATAGATATTTTAGCTGAAATTTACCAGTAGATCATCGATAAATAATAAATAGATAGATAGATAGATAGATAGATAGATAGATAGATACATAGATATAGATGAATAGATAGATAGATAGATAGATAGATCAGTAGATCCAGGAATATATGTTTATTCTGTGTGTATCTAGGGACGTAAAAAAGTACCGGGACAAGTGGTGCAATATTAGTGAAGAAAGGAAAAATATATATGTTTCTGAGGCACAAGACTTAAAAACGATAAGTTTGAGATACACACACATATATATATATATATATATATATATATATATATATATGTGGCCCCATCAGACTAATATCTATTTGGAATTAGGTAGAAATACCTAAATGGGAAGAAATTTGACTCTGATGATGATGTCATCAAGTCTGTTGAGGACTTCCTTGAGGGCCAAGATGTTGAGTTCTAAAAAAAAGTTTGTAAAGGACTTTAAAGAAAGATCGGAAAAGTGCATTCTGCTTCATTGAGATAATATTGAAAATGTGAAGAAAATAAAGTTCCTAGCTTTTGTCTTCATGGTTGAGGCTCATTACTTGTCAAACAGCCCTTGTATATTAGTAAGGTTACAAAGAATGTGGTTACATATTATGTAAGGTGTGGTACCTTTCAAAAAAGGTTTTTTAAAAATCAGAAAATGACCAAGTATTCAAGGACTGGACCAGGGACATATATCCTAGAATTGCTATCCACATAAAACCGAAGAATTCCACATGAGATATACAGTATATATATATATATATATATATATATATATATATATACATATATCTCAGAATTGCTTTTGCTGTGGGGAAAACAGCATGCAAGAGAATTGTACAATAGTGTAAATAAATATTTCATGATCCTAATGTGCCTTGTGCCTGGTATATTTGTAAATGCACAGGAAAGCCTTGGTCACATGCAATTAAAGGATAATAAAGAACTGAATAGCCTGCATGGTGCTTTAGTCTAGAGATGTTCTTTAGACACCAGTGTGATTGCTGTGACCACTGCTGATCCTTCCTTTCCATAAGCTGTATTTGCACATGATGATGAGATGTAAGGAAGCAGTGAACTAGTGATGTTGCTAGTAGTGTGTGCTGAGATGCCCTGCCCATGAGTCAGTATTCCAGGCTGTGAATAGAAGGTGTGCCACAACTGCTGCGCTTTGCTCGATCATTGTGATGAAGGGATCAGTGGGATCAGTGGGATGCTGAGCACTCACCTGGACAAATTGGAGAGCAGTCACCCAGCGCTCCCTGCAGCAGAATGGAGATCCCAGCTTCAGCACCTTGGACAGCAGCCTCATAGAGCTCACCGTTGGGTGCCAAGCTATGGGGTTACCAGGCACAGCAAGCATGTAGGAAAGCCATCTCGGTCTCCATTCAATCCTTGCTGATGGATATATGCTGAGAAATGCACTTGCCAGAGATTCTGCTGGCTCTTTTACTCATAGTCGTGTTTGTGGTGTCCTTACTCGCCAATCTATTGGTGCTGATATGCTTTTTGTGCAGTGCTGAGATCAGAAAGCAAGTGTCTGGCATCTTTCTGGTCAATCTGTCCTTGTGCAATCTTCTCCTGACCATCCTGAACATGCCATCCACTTTCCTGGCCATGTTAAGCCACCAGCAGCCCATGGGTGACTGTCTGTGCAAGGCTTTGGGCTTCTTGGAAACTTTTCTGACTTCCAACACCATGCTCAGCATGGCAGCTCTCAGCATTGACAAATGGATTGCTGTGCTCTTCCCATTGAGTTACAGCAGCAAGATGAGGTATAAGGATGCAGTGATCATGATGGGGTACACCTGGCTGCACTCCCTCACCTTCCCCCTGGTGTCCTTGTTCCTCTCCTGGTTAGACTATAGCAGCATGTATGCCTCTTGTACCTTACATGTGCAAGAAGCTCCGGAGAAAAAACGTTTCATGGTGTTCACCATTGTTTTTCATGCTGCCAGTTTTGTGCTGTCTTTGGTCATTTTGTGCTTCACCTACTTAAAGGTGCTGAAAGTGGCACGATTTCACTGCAGGAGGATAGACATTATCACCATGCAAACACTGGTGCTGCTGGTAGACATACACCCCAGGTAATTCCAGGTTTACTGATGACTTTTGCTTAAATTTGGATCAAATACATACTATATGATGCACATGCATGATGATATATAATACTATATTATGATACATATATGATGCTGATGGTACAGATTTCATACATACAGATACAAGCTTTAAATAAGTATTAGCTGCCAATCTCTGCTTCACCTCTTTCCTTCTCACTATGCAATTAGAGAGATATTTAAAAAATATGTATTATACGAAAAGATGATAATAACAGAGATTTGGAGATTTGTACTAAACATCATGGGGTCTATTTATATAGTCTGACATTTATGGTAGAGGTCTTTCAGATTTATGTGTTTTAATGACAGTAATTGATTATCCACAGAGAATGTTGGTGAATGTCATATTCACTGCTTAATAAGTAGACCGCCCTGTCTATCTAGACAAATATATATACATATTTTTATAAATCAATATATATACAGGGTGAACCAAAAGTAGGTGGACAGTAAATGATAAGATTTATTATATGGTGTATGTGTTATATTATATTACATTTATTTAAATGTAATCTTTTTTCTTTTCAGATAGTTCAGAGAACCCATACCATAAAAATAATTGTTTATCAAAATTCAATTGTATTAGTCATTAGTTTGGATTTTTATGTATTTTCAAAATAAATCTTACTGTTTATTTTCTATATATATATATATATATATATATATATATATATATATATATATATATATATATATATATATATATATATATATATATATATATATTAGAGTTCTAATAAAACAGCGAGTCAGATATTCCCTCAAAGATTCCCTTGTTTCCTTGTAGGAGTCATCCAGGTCCAGATTTTTCAATGGCAGTAATCCATTCTCACTACAGAATGTTTTAGTGAATGTCAGATTCCCTGTTTTATAAAACTACATTTAAGCCAAAGCAAACTAGCCTTTAAAATAATTCAACATTAAAACAGTATAATACAAAAAATATCATAATATAATAATTTTATAGTATAAAATAGTATATTGGTGTGTGAAAAAAAAAACAGGTGAAGTGTTGTAACTTACACCAATCACTCATCATGTTTTCCTTGTTAGAATTGTTTTGCATAGATGACAGGAAAGATGGGAATAGCTTTGATACGTTGATGACAGGTAGGGTGAAAAAAAATAGGTGGTTATGGATATTGCATTTTGCATATCATTACTGCACTTTACTCTAAATATATCTACCTTTTTGACTAGCATAGACTAACAAGGGGGAAGTTTTAGCTTTGATATATGTAGATCTGTGGTCACAAAGATTGATGACTATACACATGACTGTTATGTGTTAAATGTTATATTGTATTTTGGAGGCAAAAGCAGTATAAATGAAATATGCCATAGAGTGGATATAAAGATAAGTTTTGGCAGAATTGACACAACAGTTGCACTTTTTGTAATGGACAAAAATGATTTACCGTATGATAAAGGTCAATACTGATGTGTCTATCGCCACTGATGCTATATCTGAATATATTTCACAGAAACACACAGTCATTTGGTGTACATTATTATTGACTCAGGGTTTACTGCTAAAACAAGGTAATAATTATTAACTGTAGAGAAGCTCAAAATTACCAAGCATTAAGATCAAATCTATAGAGTGAGCATTACATAAAGCATCAACATTAGAGTCCATTATATAGATAAAGGGCTTTTATGAGCTATACTTTAGTATGAGTACTAAATTTCATTTAGTCCACACAACATAGTAGTCAATTCATTTTGACATATATTGTACTGGATCACATAGTGTTCCTGAAGCATCAAATTAGATTTGTGGTATAGAGTTGAGTGTTATGAGCTGTATTTGAAAGCTTTAGTCAATGTCAAGTAAATTGCACTTGAAGATGAACGTTATCCAACCATCACACCCATACACTATTATTCATATAAAGGTTTTAAAATTCAGCTATAATGCAAGAAGTAATTAGCCCTAGAGTGGTTTAATGGTATTAGATAATTTATTTGTATTTCTATGCATGGTTGGTACTTGTCACTGTATGGATTGCCCTTTCAGAATACTATAACGATTTTTACATTTCGCTACAAATGTAACTTTATACTTCTAATTATGCTAACATTAAAGTCATACACTTTGCAAGCAGCATTTAATTCCTGTCTTGTTCCATTAAGCTAAAAGTATCAACTCTAACCTTGCTGCACATTTTGTAAAAAATAGATAATAAATAGAAACTATAAACCAGCCTTTCACAACCTTTTTCTCATGGGGGAACCCTTGAAATAACGTCTAGGTTTTCAGAGAACCCCTGCTATATTTACTATATCAACAGCCCACAGTACATTAGTGTGGTGATCAATGGGAAGAATGTCTCTTACTTTGCTGGCTATTGGAAAGAATGTCACCATTACAGATAGCCAAAAGGATCATTGGTGTCATTGGTAACTGACCTGAGAGGCACAAATTGGCCATTGCTCAAGGAACCCCTAGCAACTTCTAGAGCAACACTGGTTGAGAAACATTGCTATAGACAAATATTTATTTGAATTGCACCTATGTACCTATATCCATGTCTTTTATTGGGCACCCCAATTTGTAATATGAGATGATTCCAATCCTCCATGACTAAATTAAAGCCATGTCCAACTTTATTTGTGTTAAAAAGGACATTTCCAATCATTTCACCAAACACCCTCATTTTTTAGTATCAATATGATTCCCTTCCATGCTCCATGTAATGTCAACATTAATTTTTCCCATCTACTGATGTACTGAACTGAAGTCCATACACAAATATAATAATCTATTTAAGATCATTGCATTCTATCAGAATTTTCTCAATGCAATGTTAAGGCATACTCTTAGTTGCAAACCATAGTTGCTCTCTTTGTATGGGTTCCACCTATTACAAGGCAGACTACCTGATCTCCTCTTTCTAATGCATTTCACTGAACTAATACTGATTTGTGCAGTTTATACTAATGCCCCCTCCCAGGCACAATCTTATACACTAACTTTGCTCAACAGTTCCTTTGTTTTGTAGTCAGAATCAAGAGAAATACCTTGTACTTGTTTTGTAGAGTATTTGACTCACTCCTGCTCCTTTCATGACAGCGGTAGTGGTTGGCCTAGAACTGTCACATAGGGACCGTTAAGCAGTCCGTAACCCTTGGCAAACTCTAATTAGAGACCCTCAGAGTTGAAAGGTAACAGAAATTTTGGTATGCTTAGCTTTAAAATGTTGCACCCCCACTTCCCAACTCACCATCCTCAGCAACCCCCTCTCCTCCTACTATGGCTGGTGTCCTTCGGTCCATGTGTAACTAAGATCTTTGCTGTGGGGCCCCTGGGAGCTGTACACTTTCTCTATCCTGGTATATCCATAAGGGTAGGTCATCATTAGATAAACCCAACAACTGACCAATAGGAATAAATAGTAAATATACTATGCATTCATAGTCTAGCCAAGTTATTTAATAAAGGAAAGCAATGTAGCTCCAGATATCCATTGTTCCAGAACAGGTAAGGTTGCATACTTGCAGAGAGGCTGCTCTGGTGGGCATGACAACCTTTTAAACATTTTATATTGAAAGTACAGATATCCTTATAGCATGCCTTTCCTTCCTTGGTGGTTGAACACATTGGAGACAGAAGGAAACAGTAGTGCTACAATAAAACAAATGTGTAGCCTTGCTCTCCATTGACAGGTTTGGATTAAGGTTTCAGCACATTACCAGACTTTGTAAGCAGAAGTGGCACCTTGGAAGGGTTGTAACAAGAAAGGGTTTCCAAAAAAATGGAGATGCTTGGATGAACAACATAAAGTTATTCAGCAGGGCAGACTTTTCTCAGGGCAGGGCAGTTCTCTCTTGCTTGGCCAATTCATACCTACAATCATACCATGTCTCAGGCCAGTTTTATAAATTACAAACTGTATGATGGATTATTACCTGCTTTGTTTTGTTTGTATATAGACACAGGCTATTCTCTGACACTTCTTCACTGACTTGAAATGTTATTATGCAGTTTCTTTATTCATTAAAATGTTTAACTGTGTTTGTATTAGTACATCAGTCTTTGTTATATTATATTACTGTAATTCCACCAAACTGCATTGTTTTAACTTTTTTTAGCTTTTGCCGTGAATTTAGCTGCTTGCATATGCTTCATCTTAAATACCTTGTTAAAGACTCTTTTGGCATCATTTACATTCACCTTACCAGCATTCCCTCACTGTTCCTGCCTTTTTTGCACTTGGCAACAATAACTGGTGCTTTTCATTAACGGGAGCATGCAACTTTCTCCCATGTGACAGTGTTCAGATTCAACAGATAAACATTGAGCCCAAGCACCATCACATGTTTGGGGCAGTCACCATTTTCATTAGAGTCTTAAACCAGCAGACACTTTGGATTTCAATGGTAATCACAGCAGAGGCATGATCTACTAGGGGATACTGGTCAAGCAAGCATAACTATGGTGGAAACCTTTGCAAAGACCCTTCACCCTGTACAGGCAAAGTGACAGTGCTTCCCTAAAGTAGAATTTCAGTGGAAATGGAAAAAGATGCAGTTCTAATCAAAGATAAAGCCACCTACCCCCACATACCCAGTTGCCTACTTATCTGATGGCAGTCCACAAATGTTCTGCAAGGGTACAGGCTGATTTAAGTCTATGGGGATGCACACCGGCATAGAAGGAGATTTTAATACTTAGGGTTTCAGCATGGAGGGGGGGGCACTACTGTAAAAAAAAAGAGGCAAATAAGCACCTGGGTTGGGTACAGGGAATGTGAGGGCATGTTTTCTTAAAATGAAGTTGTGTTTTCTAACATAATAGAAAGTGCTTAGAGGAAGGATATAATGTCATCAGACTAAATGCTGTTGGTGCAACAGAAGAACTACTTACCTAGTAGATTTCTGGGGATATACTGTATAGGGTATATATATATACCTTTTTTTTAACATGAACACATATGTAGACATATTAGTGTCTCGCAATGGCAAAGAACATTTCACCACTCCCTATCGGGCACTTATGATAATGCAGGAGCATATAATAGCATGCAGAATGAAATATATACCAAATAGTATTAATAAAGACAGATTATATCAGCCATCTCTACAGCTTCACATTTATCAGAAGAACTTTAATTTGCTGAAAATGTGTTTTTACAGCTTTGAATAAACAAGTATATTTTAAATATCCTCTGGAATGTAATACTTCTCAGGGTGTCCTAACCTGGCACTATGCCACAGGCATCAAAAAATGTCAAGCAAACCTGTCATGGTATTCCTTATGCATTCTTAGTAAAATGGTACAAAACCAAAAAAATCCAGAAAAAATGAGACTTCACAGAGGGGGTCCCCAAAGCAAGAAATTAATCTGTAAAGATCTAGCTATTGGAGTCCTTAAACCATAAAATAAGCCAATGGGTGATTTATCTTTTATTGACCCAGGATTGAAACATTAGTTTTCAAGGAACTTCATTTTTATGGAATTCTTGAAGCCACCAGTAATATTGCATATTCATTTGTAGCTTGCTGAGTTGTAGTCAGCTCTTTCCTCAAGGGTATTCCTATGTTTCCACCTCATATTTGACATTCAAGTCCCCTTTCTGGTCTGCTATCCATTACTGTGTAATCACACATGGTATCTGCCTTGCAGTGTGAAGCAAAGATGTTTGAGTGAGCAGAAGAGAAGACGGCAACGGGCGACAAAGAAAATCAGTATTTTTATAGGATCCTTTGTGGTGTGCTTCGCTCCATATGTTATCACAAGGTCAGTATAATGCAATTTTTATTGTTTCAGTAAGCAACAAAATGTACTGCCTATTTATTATCATCAGCCGTCATCGGGTATTGCTGTCTATAAGTTTGAGAAGAAAGTATAGAGGTCAAATTTATTTAACTTTTAGGTTGTAAGATTTTTTAACTGATGTTTTATACTAATGGCATTATTATGTAAAACATTTAAATATATGTTTAGTAAAGGATGTATTTATGGTATTGGATTTGTGAAGCAAATTAGGGTTTTCTAGGGATTAAAGCAAATAAATAGCTTCAATTAGAGAGACTGTATCTCTGTAAATGAAACTACATATGAAGTTATATAGAGCAGGGGGAGATAGGAGGGTTGAGTAACTCCACTGACTTATTCAATTGTGTGTGATATCTGAAATTCAGTTATTAAACAGCTCTTGATTCCTCCAAATTGTTCCATGTCAACTTCACTTGTTCTTCTTTATTCCCTCACCCTCCCCTTTCCCAGTGGAAGTCACCTGTCTAAATAATGATGGTGAGACCCACCCTTAGGACTTTTTCCCCCTACCTGACACTATACAAGTTTTACACAAAAAACGTCCATCCTACTATTTATTTACATACTTTCTCAATTTATCTAGATTTTTTATGTCCTGAACATAATAAGATAAAAAACATAAACACAAGACACAGAGGTAGGCACTCGTTATGGGTGAATAAACAAGTTCACTTAATCCAGCCACCACAGTCCCATCTGCTTGTGTCTAGTTTGATCCTTAATATAGAATGCCAGTTATTTTTCTATATTCTTTTTATCTTTTTTACTGAAAAATTTGAAAAGTTTTGAGTAACATGATGTAATAATAAACCATCATCTTCTTTGAATGCCCTAAAATTAGGTAAATACCTGAGATAAACAATGGATTATGACATATTACACTGTGTTGTTGTTTATATAAGTTAAGTTTGTGTAGGTTAAAATGCAGTAGTATATGAAAGACTAAATACACCCCTAGCACGTCCATTGAAATTAAGAAAATAAGTAGCAGACATATGATGCTATTCAAATGTATCTGAAAATTTGATCATCAGCAAGCCTGCCCATCTCTATAAAAGCGAAAGTTTTGGAAGTTTTCTGGTCTGGAGCATTCAGGTGTGTGCTAACACAATGCCAAGGAGGAAAAACATCAGTAATGCTCTTAGAGATGTAATTGTTGCCTATGTATGATGATTTCCAAACAATTTGGAGTCTATCATTCTGCAGTATTAAAGATTTTTCACATTAAAGACAGTTAACAGTCTTCCCAAGAGTGAACGTTCCTGCACATTCACCCTGAGGTTACATCATGCAATGCTCTGATAAATTGCAAAACAACCCAGGAGCTACATCTCAGACTCTACAGATCCCAATTAGCATTTTAAATGTTAAAGTTTCTGACAGTAAAATTAGAAAAAGAATGAACAAGTATGGTCTGTTTGAAAGGGTTGCAAGGTGAAAGCCTCTTCTGCCTAAGAAAGAACATGGCAGCATGGCTTGGTTTTGCAAAGTGGAATCTGAACAAACCACAAGATTTGAGAACAATTTTCTTAGGACAGATGGGATCAAAGTGGAGATGTTTGGCCATATTGCACGGTGCCATGTTTAGTGAAAAGCAAAAACAATATATCAGCACAAACAGCTTATATCATTAGTTTACAAAAAGGATATTGTGGAATTGGGGAGAGTGTAGAGAAGGGCAACTAAACTAATACAAGGAATGGAGGAGCTCAGCTATGAGGAGAGATTAGCTGAACTGAATCTATTCTCCCTTGAGAAGAGACGTTTAAGGGGGATATGATCACCCTGTATAAATATATAAACGGTCCATATAGAGAACTCTCTTCTCCATTATTCACTTTGAGATCATTACAAAGAACAAGAGGGCACTCTTTGCGTCTGGAGGAAAAGAAGTTTAAGCTCCGGATCAGGAAGGGATTCTTCACTGTAAGGTCTGTGAAAATGTGGAATCGGCTCCCTCAGGAAGTAGTTTCAGCAACTACTATAGATTGCTTTAAGAGAAAGCTGGATGATTTTCTAGAAGCACAGAATATAACTGATTATTAAAGTTTTTAAGTAAAGATAACAGAAACTGTTGATCCAGGGAACATATGATTGCCACATGGAATTAGGATGCAATTTCTTTCCAATGTTTGAGCAAATTTAACCAGGGTTTTTTTCCTTCCTCTGGATCAACTATGTATTTATGATTTTTATCTGGGATATGCTTAATTTCCTAGTAGTTAAACTTGATGGACTTATGTCTTTTTTATCCTGACTGACTACTTAACTACAAACTGATTGGGCAGGTAATGATTTGGGCTTGGGCCAGTACTAGAGACAAATGTGAGGCCATCTATGCAACAGCGAAAGTTTGGTCAAAACTGGCAAGCAATAGAACAATGATACAACTCACATCAGCACTTTATATCATGGTTTACCCATGTACCTTTTTAGATATTATTTTTGAATTAAACTAATAAAGCAATTATTCTTTTAGATTTCACCCTTCTTTCTGTGTCTACAAAAAGCCTTCTCTTCCTCTTTCCTCTTTTCTAATCTTTTTGACTAATGTCAAACAAGTCTGTACAGAAGTTGACACCTAAATGAAATCCACCAATCACGTAGATGAAAACTGTAGGTGGGATGATCTTGCCCAGACCGTCCAGCCTGTGACTAATGTTAATGTAAGACTCTGAGGACAGGTGAGTACAGCGCAGAGTTGTATTCTTAAAAGGAATCACATGGGATCACCTGGAAAAGTGATCTATACTTCAGTAAGGACCGAATAAATGCAATAGGATGAACCAAGTGAGCAATGAAGTAAACCACAGAAGGAAGAAGCGAGATTGAGCCTATTGTTGTACTTTGAACTTTGTAAAAACAGCTCCATATGTCTGGAGACTGCATATAGGTGCCCAATGAAATGGGTGCAATGCTTCAATGATCAATGAGAATCCCTCCAGGTGGCCTATTTAGAAAGAAGCCAATATCATACCAATGCTGGGTCACTTTAAAAAAGGCAGCTGCTTACTAAATGTCTATAATGTTGAGTATCTGGAGGACACTCCGTTGAGTTGATGGATGTTAGTTATAACAATTGTTATGCTGTACAATACATCTTGGGTAGCAAAGACCTATTAGATTTGAGATTAGGTAATAGAGTAACAATGCACTGCCATAAAAACCTTGAAAATATGTGTGCAAAAAAAAATATATATTTTCAAGGTTTTTATGGCAGTGCATTGTGGTGAAACAAGGAGAAAGTTTCAGTTTTGTGGAAATAGTAGTAGCTTTAAAAAGCTGTAAATTGAAAATATGTATGGTCAATCCTAATCCTGACTATACATGGGTCATAAATGGGTAAATATATACACAGATAACAAACAGTCAATTGTAAAGTACCCAGGAATTAAATGGGCAATCACTAGAATATGTCAGCAGCAAACATGCCTTTGTTTCAATAGGCAGGCAATTACCAGACAGTTTGGGAATAAAGGTTGGTCATTTTATGATAATATACAGCTCAAAATATCTTCTCCCCCAAGCAAGATTACCCCCTTATTTTAATTCCTTTTTTCCCAGCAAAATATGACTCCTCCATCCCCTTTTCCAAGCACAAATCTCTTTCTTTCACTCATCCAGCAAAGTCTTTTTAGATAAAATTCAACATTCTTCAGCAACTACTGCCTGCTCCTTTCTTACCCAGTAAAGATCCCTCTCCCCCTTGCATAATACCCCCAGCAAGACTTTGCATCAGCACCATTCTCTATCCAAACACTTACCAGACCTCAGATCTAGCCGCACCTGGAACAAACCGTGGGGGGATTTTTGTAGTTGGATAACTAATTGCTTATGGCAACCTAGGAACTTTTCCACCTTATCTATACAAATATCTCCTCCAAATCCCATTGTGAGCTGTGCATGACTTCATGTAGCGATCAATGGTATTGGCGGTTCTTTGTAGAAATCATTATTGCTGTTTAGAGCAAAAGAAATTGTCTAGAAAAAAATCATATGCCAGTAAAAGGTTAAAGCACAATTTAGGGCAAAACTTTAAACTTATTAGTGAATTTTTTTATTATTCAGGATTTGTTTTACATGTAATAAAGTCAATTTTCCGAATTTCTGTGTAATTAATTGATGCCTTGGTCAAAGTGCAGCAGTTTCTGGTAACGTGTACTTTAAAACTTTCTTCTGGAAGAAGCTCCCATAATCACAGGACTGATCAACTGAGATTTTCAGAGCAACAGATTACTAATATCTTAGCACTTGTTTTACTGCTACCCTTCCTCTTATTACCATTCATAAATTTTCCTCGGCTGTATGGCCTGAACTTTACAAAAAAGGTCCACTGTGACAACCAGAAGCTTAATAAGACCCTGTTACCCTAATTGCATATCTGGCATAGTTTACAGTGTCATACAGTAGAACTTTTTTAGAACCAACCAGTCCCTAGACTGCACTTCTAAACCAGTGGTTCCTGAACTGCAACCCTTTATCTTGCCTCATAAATCCCACTTACATCAATATTAACCTTACTAAAGCCAAATATGAAGCACTTTTCCTTTCACTGTCACAAACGATGGACTAATGCCAACATTGTGCACAATCCTCCCACTGATACTAACAATGGGGCACAATTTCTCCAATGACAACAATAATTGGACAGTATCCCTCCACTTACTGAGGCACTAGGTCATTTTTCACTCCTACAGATGCTAGGTCATCTTTTGCTTCCACTGGCCACAATCTGGATTCTCTAAAGTCCTGAATCCAATGAACCAGCCCTTTGTCTGTTTCTCTTCTGTATACCTTCACCACTGTCCTGATGTAAAATAACGATAACCTTGGTATAAAAGTAACAAGTAAAAATCAGAGCCATGGATAAGTAACCTTATATTATTCAACCTACTTGAGAATTTAATTTATTTCTACAAACTTGCATTATTTATTTTTTTAATTTGAAAATGTCCACTGACAGATTTGTTAAATTCTCTGCCATATTATGAAGGTTGATGGACCTGCACCCAAAAATATTTCTTTAGAGAAGAGCAAAAACTTTTTTTCTTGAGAATAATAAAATATACTACCTAAATTAAGTACAGCAGACATATAGGGAAACACATATTGTGTATTCCCAAAAACATACTGCTCCCGCTAAGCATGAGAAGATACTTTGGTCTTCATCTATTATTTACAAATTGAACAAAACTGCAATCCCCTGTCGATAAATGGAATTTTGGTGCAAACACAGTTCTTCGTTAAATATTAATTCTAAAAAAATGAATGAGTGAAAATGTGAATTGTTTAATTTTACATCCAGTTTGAAATATTTGATGCCGCAGAGACTGCTGCAACATGGAACGACTTCATGTATTTCTACAACATTCTAAGTTAAAACTGGCAAGGCTGTTTTTCTTGGCAAGCTGTTGCAGTGCTTACAGATTTGTTGTTTCATAAGTCCTCCACCATAGCAGATTTGCTGATTAAAATCCACAACCCATGAATTGACCTGAAATTTTCTTTTGTGTGTTTGTAAATGCTAATCAGTGTTTGTGTGTGATTCAGAGATTCAGAGAGAAGTGGGTGTGAATTGTGCGCTTCTGCTAATCCACAATGTGTTCAATTTATTTCACGACAGGGTTTCGAGTGGTCCATATTATCTTCTCATTAGCCCTAGTCCATGTAATTTTTGTTTAATAATCCATTGATAAGTAATTACACCATTCCTGATTTATGATGGGATTGTCACAATATAGAGAGGATGATATCATCTCAATATAACCTCAGATTTTGAAGTTTTTGGTTTTTTTCAATTTAAAGAATAGTATTTGTGCAGTCTACAGGAAGAACATAATGCATAAAAGTTTACACGTGTCGGTATTTTTGTTTTGAATGAGCTGTTTGGCAGAAAAGCTATTAATTCAGTTTATTGGGTTGTATCCCCATGCTTATGTGTATTCCTAGGACAGAGGTGGCAAAGACAGATTGCATGATCATAGGCAATTATACACTCACTGTTATTTATTATCAATAAATAGTGGTGAGTACTAATACAGTGAAAGACTGGATTTATGGGTTTGATAATATCCACAATGGGAATGGGCATTTAGTTTTCTCACTTTTTATGTGTTGGAGGGCCTTCCAAGGAAGTTTTTTACCTTCCCCAATAAAAGAATGAGGCAAAGAATCTGATGCTCCTGTATTTAATAGATTTAACTGTGCAGGTGTGACATGGGTTTTGGATTGTAAATACTTTGGGGTCAATACCAGCAGTGTAGGGATCACAATAAATACTTTAGCTGTTGGCCTATGACCAAGAGGGGCTCCTAGCGACCTGGCTTTAGGGCCACTATGAAGTAATGCTGTACTGAGCATGATCAACATGACAGTGATATAGAGCCCCGCCACATACCATTGGTAAAAGAGGATGTGTGGCAGACTCATGTTCTGAGGCTGTACAGGCTGGTTATATATTTCCTGGATCAGTCTCTGGTGTCATTCCTTTTAAAATGAAATATACTGTTACATTCTGTGCATGTAGAAATGCATCCAGCTTTTTCTTAAGACAATCTATTGACCATGATAAAACTAATTCCTGAGGAAGTCTAGTCCACATTTTCACAGACCTGATTGCGAAGAACACCTTTACCTATAAATAGAATTTTCCTTCAGATGCAAAGAGCTTGTCCTTTGCAATAACCTAACAGTCAATAATTTTTTAAGCAAGTTTTCCATGTGGACTATTTATATATTTATACAAGGTGATCATATCTCTTCCCCTAAACATCTTTTATCAAGGGAGAATAGATTCAGTTCAGGTAATCTCTCCTCATTGCTGAGCTCCTCATTTTTTTTTTTTTTTTGTTTGGTTGCCCTTCTCCGCACTCTCTCATTTTGCACAATATCCTTTTTATGAACTGGACTGAATATTCCAGATGTGGTCTTACAATGCTTTGTACAGGGGCAGGAATATGTCTCAGGGTGTGATGTCTTTTTCCTGTGAATTTTTTCTATCTACCATAACTTTGCAATGTGTACCAGCCTTGTCCCTATCCCATCTGGATGTTACTACTTTTGATACAAGCTGCATAGGTTTTTCTTCATAAAAGGGTAGGGTATATCCAATATTTTAGGCTTCCGTAAAAGTAATTGTTTGCTACACCCCTGGCCATTGACATTATGTATTTTTATTACTCTTCAAAGTAAGGGTGGAGGTCCATGCCAGGTTTAGTATAGGGACTTCCAAGTGGACCAAACCCAGGATTACAATACTAACTAATAATTCTGTCTTGACTGAAGCATCAGTAATACCTGCTTACAGTTGTAGAATTCTTAAACAGGGAACATTTTATCACAACATTTAATGTGTGCTTTTCCCACAAGAATTCAGAGTGTGTGATATACTAATTAAGATCTGCAAATGCATGTATAGGGACTTTAGCTTAGTATTTCAGCTAAGCTATTAATTGGAAACCAAGGTGTGTTTTCACTGAAAAGGGAAACTTCACTGAATGTAATTTTACAAATATACTTTCCTAGAAAGCCAATGAATATATGTAATTTTGGGATACAGTTTCCTTATTTCCCTAATGATCACTAATCGTTTATGGAATCATTATCTTGTCTGGTAATGTTCATTTTAAGGAGTTAGTTTACTAAAAGAGTAGAGAGTGTTAGCTTTGGAGATGAATGAATGTTCACTGAATTGAGGTAGGGGTGTATTTATTTCAGTCAACGGGCTGGTTCTATTCATGTGAACATGACTTGAGGAGCTCAGAGTTTGCCTTTTTTCAAACCCCCATCACCACCAGGCCATTGTTACCCTTGAAGGCCCTTCCTTAATAATGACACAACACATCCTGTGGGCTAATGGCCTTGGCAGTCATTTATTCTCAACAATTATGCATTATCCAATACATTTAACAAATATGTACCGTCCGCAGTAACCAATATAATGATCTTTACATTAAAATAATAACAACAACAGTGCAATCCAGCACAAAACTTTCCAATATTACTTGTTACCCAAGAACTCTGGGGTTACAGGTCCTCAAATCCCTGAGGACCACAAACAACAATCTTAGAGCCTAACACTAAGTCAACTTTTTGAATGATAGCTGCAGACCCCTTGACTATTTTCCTATCCTTCTCGGAAAATCATATCTTAGATGCCCCCCCTCCTCTGACCACTGCAAATGCCCAAACCCTACTTTTTTTGAGGACCTCTAACCTTTTTACCCATGACTGGGTGGGCAGGTTGTCAACTTTCTTTGTCCTTACTGCCAAAAGACTGTCCCTAACTTCCTTTTCCCCCACCTTTTATCTGTTCACTTCTCCACCTCCTTTTTGAATACCTCTCAATTGCCTTCCTAACCCTGACCTGTCCTTTCCATTTTGACCTCACCCCCTGTCTCCCTGAGTCTCTTCTCTTGGCATCCTTTAACCTACCTCCCCTTTTTTTGGTGTCCAGTTCCAGGTTTTACTTTAGAGCCAATTAGATTGATCACATAAATGTGAATAGGCCCTAACACTTGGGGAAGATGTCATGCGTTTTACCAAAGGCAAAGAGACCATTTAGTAAGCAAAGTGAATGTTCTCCTAACTCAGTAAACAAGATGAAGCCATGTTGGAATCAATCAACCAGTCACATGTTAGGAAAGCTCTTGTTTTGTTTTGTTTTGTTTGCCTGCACAAAAATGTGTTTCATCTGCTTGGATTGAGTATTGCGGATTGTTAGTGCGAAAATCTTCCTGAAACTGCTCATGTTAATATCTTAAGCATGAATGTCCTAGAAGCCCAGGACTGACCGTTGTTACCAAGTTGTTGGAAAAAGTATTCCATTGCATGATAAAACCAGGTTCCCTACAATATTTTTTAAGTTGGGGGGCTAATATTCTAAAAAAAAATATCAAATCCTAAATCTGTCTGGTAAAACCCTTCTTCTGGGGAATTTAAAGCTGAACTTTGGACACAAAAAACACTAATTTAGACCACTGTGTGCACCAAATGTTCCTGCAAACCCATAAATTACCTGGTACAATAGCACTGATATCATCCCTATGCGGTATATATCTTGTGCAGGGAACAGAGCAATATCCCCATTTATTAATTGCATTTATTAAAACCGAAACAAACAAAACAAAAATAAAGAAATAAGTGGGACAGGTTCAATCAATTCAACAATTAATAAATATATAAAACCACCAACATTTTATAATTAAGTAAAATGCCTCCTTTACAAACAATAACCACTGGAAACCATCCAACACAGTACACACACACGAACATTACAATCACATAAAAGTTTTCTACACTTAAAAGTTTTCAACAATATTCATGAATCAGCTAACTGCTCAACACATTTCTTTCATCATCTTCAGAAGAAGTAGAAATATATTATGTACATATATGTATAACTCCATCCATGTGCCAAAAGGAATTATGATATGGGGATAACAAAGCAACCAAATAGGAATCCTAGAAGACCAAAGGGATAACATATGTTATTGTTTTTATTATTATTAATACTGAGTATTTATATAGTGCCAACATATTACGCCCCACTGTACAAAGTCCACAGTCGTGTCACTAACTGTCCCTCAAAGGGGCTCACAATCTAATGTCCCTACCATAGTCATATGCCATTAACACAGCCTGAAATCAGTTTTGGGGGAAACCAATTACCCTAACTGCATGTATATACTAGAATCAAAAATGCACCCAGAAAATATCTAGACTACAGGAGCCCTTTAATTCATTTTTCCAGCAGGGGTCCTGTTTACTGTTATTTTTACGATTACATTTAGTAAAACTTGTTATAAACTATGTAACCTAATTATTAACTTATAAATTAGTTACTGTTGTAGCAATAAAGAAAAGAAGCAGAAATGGAGATAACGTTAATTATCAAATGGTTGTTACTTGGATTGGAGTTCTTGCTTTTGCATACTGAACACTAATGAAATATGTTTGTTTTTTTTATCGAGCCCCTAATTCTGTCAGCTTTGCCCCCTATTTACTGTCTGTTCTGCTTCACTATGTAAACTATCACAGGGAAATATTTCTGCACAAAGCACCAAGCCATCACTTACAAAAAGCAAACTAATTTCCAGCAAGTCTTTCTTAGCAAATACTACAATTGCCACGACAACCTTTCTTGAATCTAGGCCATGCATATATTTTACCTTGTTTGTCATCATTTTTTCTCTTTTCTAAAGATAATTTAACAGCTATTTATTTTGATTCTAAACCGTGAGTCTGCAGGGAGTTTATAATGAGGGATTTAGCATATTGATTAGTTAAGTAGCATGTTAAATGTTGTTTGTGTCTGTTTGTCTGGAAAACATGTTTAGAATAGTGGAATTTTTTTACAGCGCCTGGTATGTGAAGAATTTGCTTTGTAAATACAGCATGAAGCTCGTTTTTTTAACTAAATCTTTTTGATAAGTATGATTGTGAGTGGTGCTGTGAATTTACTAATAGCTTAAAGAACAAAATGATTATGAAAATTTCTGGAAATCCAATGCATTATAGGTAAAAAAAATATGCATAGGTTAAAAAAATGCCACCATCTCTTTTCTACATATTAGACCTGATTTATTAAAGCTTCTCAGGACTGTAGAAGATAGACTATCATGGGAGAACCTGGGTGATCTAGCAAACATGGATCAGGCCCATTGTCCTAATTAAAAGCTGATCTAGTAAGAAGGTTGAAAACCTTCACTTAATAAATTGTATAAATAATAACAATAATAATTTAATCATATATGCCCGTTAGTGAGGGGTTGGTCAAGCCTAGTATTCTCTTGAAGTGGTATTTTTCCTTTTAAGTGGTTGGAGTTATTCATGTTAGGATAATGCCTTTCTGTTGTTCTGCCAGAGAAGATGCAATAATGTTTGGTGGGTTTAGCTAGCTGGGATTATTTGTAATTTAGAATAGACCCTACATCTGTTCTGCATCCAAAGGAATTCAGAGATTTTGCCCATTCGGCAGTTATTGCTCGGGGGTGGCGGTGCAGGTGGGGTTGTATGGTCATTTTGCTATACTCCCCCCAGACTTTGTCAAATTTTGATTGGTGAAAGAGGGAAGGAATGTAGAGGATGAAGTCATATTTAGGAGTATGGAGAAAAAGTATCAGAATATTGTTCTTGGAATAGTTAAGTAAAGAAGAATGATTTTTTACCAAACTAATCCACCATAGAACTTTTCATGTTTTGGTGAGATACTTTGGCCATAATAACTGCTGAAGATATGTAAATCTCAGCATGATTAGTAATTGAGGTCTGAAAGAACAAGGGTGAAGTACTAGCATTCACATGAAAGTGGTCTGGTTCTTCTGAAAGCCATGCTCGGCAAGGAAGCTAGCAGGTGGTGTTGTGTTATAAAGAGTTCCTATACTGTGTTATTCCTTGGCATCATCTCTTTCCTGAGATAGAAGTGGCTGGTGATGGTTGGAATGTGACCCAAATTAGTTGTGGTTGGTTTGCCCTTACTCTGTTTAAGGAATGGCCTGGCACACAGTTTACACACAGATGCAAAGAATAAACAGGAATTTGCTTTTTATATAATTAGATAACTGAAAGGAACAAAATTTGTACTCAACTTATTTAGTAAATTAGCCTCAATATCTTATCTAATGACAGATTCTCAATATTTAGGCTCCATCTCAAAGCATTAAAAAAGAATAATAATACTGAGAGAAAGGGTAATCACAAATTAAAAGTAACCCTCAGAAGGAGCACTCCAAAAACGAATTCCAGGAGGCCACAGTTACTGATCTTTTATAGGACCACTAGAATCAAGGGTGTGATAATAATAAAAGGAGATGGCTCGCCCTTTGATAACAAAGTGTTCAAGCTGTACATGAGTGAAAACATTAGGGAAAATAAAGGAAATTAAAGCCCAAGACTACTTTGCAGAAATAAGTTTGTAAAGCATTATTCACCATTGCCATGTTTCTGAGCTCCCCTTTGCATCCTCTTCTGTGCTCCTGCACTGGTCCTGTTGCAAAATTAATGATATTTAGTCTATATCCTGTAAGTCCAGGGTGTCATGAACACATGCTCCAGGGTTGGGTTATGAAATCACCATAGGCTCACAGCGCAATGCTGCAAAAACAAAAAGGAACTGGTTAATTACTGAGAAAAAGGTAAAAGACACTAGGGCATTACTGTCCTGGGAAAAGCTGTACAAAGGCATTCATGGTTGTATTTGGTAAATTATGGGACTTCAGGGGAAGGGGTGAGGTCTGCAGGTAGGTCTTGACAAAGTCCATGTGATACTTTTTTGCAAATAGAGTTAGGTACTTAGCTCTTGGCTTTTGTTCATGTTTCGGTTTTGTTTGTTCCAGTATATGCATTCTTCACATTAAATAATCAACAAATCCAACAAGAAGAGGGTAAACCCCACAAATACAATTTATACAAATTAAACTAAAAACACCCCATCCAGATAAATATGAAAATTGTAGTATTGAGCATTTGGCAAAAGCTAAAATATCACTTTTGGGTAAACTGACCCTCCAGCTTTAAACCATAGAAAATCCTCTGCAAGGATTCCCAGTACTGCTGATAACTAAGCTTCACATAATTTCCTCTAATGCGTAATTATCACTTTATTATTTGGATACTGTTACTGTTTCCTGGCTTCCTTAAGTCTGCGTCTGTACTATGCAGCTCTTACTGAAAAAAACGGGATTCCAAAGGTCAGTTGTGCTGCCTTTAGAGTGAAGTGCTACTTTGCAGTAATGGTAAAACACTGATCCGTTAAGATTCTCAAAATAGAACCATTATCAGAAATCAGAAAACCTTTCACAACTTATATACCAAAGGATTTGCAGAACAAATCAAACAGGGAGAAATATTTTAAAGGTCACCAAACCAAAACCAGCAAGCATTTTTAAAAGTAATTCAGATGGTTTTCATTTAGATGGTCCAATACAATATCCAGATAGTAGAGATCCCATGTTACCCAACTTAGACCGAAGCTCTCCTCCTATTGACTTGTTCTTACCATTCAACTGGTTTGTTAATTCCTCAGTGGTTCTTGGAGGGTTTGGAATGGAATTGTGAATAGTGGAAGAAGTATTTAGGTCCTTAAATCTACGGTTTAGACCGGGGCATTCCAACTCCAGTCCCTAAAGACCAAGATTGACACATATTTAAATTGAGTAAGGTATGGTTTACAAATGTTCAGAAAATTGCTCTATTTATATGAAATCCTGGCTTACATGACCCCCAAGGCCCGGAGTTTGATAGTCCCGATCTAGACATGGGTTGATTTATTAAAATAGTTTAGGCTATTAACTTAGCAATCTGGTTTATTACTCTACAAGAGATAATTCACTTACTTTACTGAATGCAATTTACTTTGCAAGATATACCCAATCATATACAGACACAAAAAAATACATGCCCATGATTGTATAGCTGAAGTTAGCAGAGCTTTACCTCATTCACTAAGCTAATTAAATTATCCTTTTTGAATGATAGTTTAATAAATCGAATCCATAGTATCCAAAATAGGGGCTTCAAGGAAAGTGATTGAATGATGTCAGACTTCCTGGCATGCACTAATTATTATTGGCAGTTATAATGTTTAAACTATATTGTTAAATGTTTTATTATACATTAGTATCCATCGGGTTCATTTTAAGGAGTACTGATTTTCCTGCCGTATTTTTTTTTTTTTTTATTATATCACAAAATGTAATTAATAATGAAAGGTACTGTACATTTTCAATGAATAAAAAAGTCACTTATGCATTCCTAAGTATAGTATAATTTCCTCTAAATACAGGTTAGTAAAGAAATTTTAAATGTTCTGTCACCTTCTGTTATTCCCTGTACTTTTTAGTGAATGCTAATATAAAAATCACTCTCATTTTTTCAGTATGTGTAACTGTGCATGAAATGACTCACACGCTAGGTGAATTTTGCTATTGTAGGAATGGTTAGAGAGCAGTCATTTTGCTCAGAGCTGACTTTGTCTAACTCATGCATGTCTTTTGACCTAAAGTCCTTATTTTGTGCTCTCTTGTTTTTTCTAGGTTGATAGAGCTTCTTCCATATGTAAAAATAAACAACTACTGGGGTATGGCAAGCAAGTGCCTTGCATACAGTAAAGCTGCGGCTGACCCTTTTGTTTATTCCCTTCTCCGTCAGCAGTACAAGAAAGTCCTGCTCAACATAGTCAACAGGATATTGAAGAGGGAACTGTATCCTTCATCCGGCTACAACAACTCATTGGACACTGAAAATGACTATTGCTTGCACAGAACAAATTAAGAAGATTGCACAAATCTGACATCTCAACTGTCGACAAAGTCTCAGCACTTTGGGTATTAAAATGACTCTTTTGCAAGAATGATATCAAAACAAGGTCACACTGTAAAGAAAAGGCTTAAGGTATATTTAAACTCAAGAACAACCATGTATTGCATATAGTTAGTCTATAGATGTTAAGCCTGCATTAGTGTTTTTAGGCTATTTACATTTTTTGCAAGAAATCTTGTGTTCTTTTGTACACTAATGTCAAATCTCAAACACTGATAGCAGCCTTTCAAGTTCTCTTCGTGGACTACAGAAGACAAGTGTTTGCAATATACAACAACCATAGCATGACATTGTTGTTCCTTCATACTTGATGTACAGCAAGTAAACGTTGTCACTCAAGGACAGGAATTGTAGAACTGGCAAGATTACCAGGTGAATGTAAAGAATGGCAACTTGCAATATTTTTGTTCTTGGGTTTAGATACACGTTAAAACATTCCTGTTCACTAACAAATCTTCTTTTGAAGACCATTAATTGTTGAGGGATCTTAAGCATCTCACACACTTCCCTAGACGTTTCAGATGGTCCTCTGCTAAGTAAAGTGGATCGACTGCTACATCATTACTGTGCCCCATTTGGACATAGGACCATAGGGTAAACCACAGACTGCAGAGAGGAACAAAGTTGCCAAAAGTCCCAAATGTGTTGGATGCTGGAGATGCTTTAACAAGTTTTGGTTCTTAAAAAAAGCAAAAAGCAGCTGGTGCGTTTTACTTTATTCTTTACAAAGAGTTTTCTTTTGAAGTTTTATTCAGTTGACAAGGTTGCTTTAAAGGGCATTTTATCTTTTTAAAAATGCTGTAGAGGAGGTAGATAGGAAGAAAAGGAGCTGACCCATTTTTTGTAATTAAGAATTTATAGCGTATTTTGAAAAGGTGTTAATAAGCTCCACCTGTTTGCCATTGTATTAATCCATGCCATAATACTCTGCCCACTTTGTATTCCATCTGAAAGGAGGTTAGGTTGCAGAAGGGAATGGTATCACAGTGATGGTCTGAGATGATAAATGACAGTCGAGTAGGTTACAAATAATGCTGGACACACAAGTTCTGATTCAGTTCAATAGCAATATTTGGTCATCATCATTTATTTTGCTTTTTGCAATATTCCCATAGAAAAATCTTTTGTGTGTGTGTGTGTATGTCAATCTATTTTTTATCTATTAAACTGAAATGAAATATATTTTTATCCATAGTCTAAGGACCTGATTTTTGTCTTGATATTAGCCTTTGAAAACTTCTTTGAGCCAATCAAGTGTCCTGTATACATATGTTAACAGTAAGTTGATAAAAGAAAAGTGAGTAACCATAAATAGTGTGCTGTAGAGCTCTTTGTTGTGCATTCAGCAAGCTGGAGATATGTTCTTGCATTGACCGTGCATTGCCACTGCTTCAATGGGACTGCTTGTGATGTATAGCAGTTGTGCCTGGATCACAAGATTGGTTGTACAAAAATAAAAATTCTTTGGAAGTTAAATTTATTCTTGTACTCAAATTAGTTATTTTGCAGCTTGTCTGGAATTATTATTCCAGGTAATTATCAACTACCCTATATTGTTGGAAAATACAAAACAACCATGAAAAAAGACTTTATACAATGCAATTCTTATGTTTAAATTAAGACACTGTCCAATTGATACTTCACCTTATTTAATCGCGTTTATTTAGAAACTCTCAGTGGATTTGATTAAAAGCTGAAAACCTTATTAGCAAATTAAAATTAAATCAGGAGGTTGAACAGAGTTGATATGTTTGCCAAAAATGAAATAGGGCTTTGAAATAAACTTCAGCAAGTTAAAATCACAAAATGGTGAAACAAGCAATTACTTTTCTCTCATTTCATCCATCCCTGTGCCTTTGGTAGTCCTAAATAGAGCTGCTGGCCATTTTATGCTTTGGTTTCATATACACTTGTAGTGGTGTGCTCATTCCAGAACAGACAAGGTTGGGGTAATGAGAGCATCAGAAGGGGATGGGGTGGATTTGGTGTCAGATGTGGTCTTTAATGATGAAAGAATGAAGAGGTAATGTTGGCAGTCATTACGTGCAGAAAGAGAGTGCAGACGGTCTGACATGGCATAGTATCTGCTGAAGAAGACAATAAGGTTGGGAGGAGGTAATGTCAGTGGCGAGGTGCCTAAAGTGTGTAGGGGGGAGAGTTAGGCTGCGTACACACGTACAATAATTGTCGTTGGAAATAAAGGATCAACGAAAGATTGTTCAATAATTGTTAACAAAAAAGTGCAAATGATGCCGACGAACAAGGAATCTCGCTGGAAACGAATGACCCTCCTGGCAGATCTGATTGGGAAACGATCATTCGTAAGCTATTGTGTGAACCATCGTTCAGTGATCATAGATTGTTCTGTGATACACTTTCTCCTGTACATGTCACCTCCTGCATCGTTCAAACGATCCTATCTAGTGTGTACATTGTTGGTGGATTATGTTTGAACGATCGTATCGTTACAGCATGTACAGGACTGTGCACAATACGATCGATCAAAATAATGAGGAATAATGCATCATTCATTTTCATTCATTCATTCATTGGAACTTGTTGATATGTCCAAAGGGGTGAGGTGTGTAAGTGTGAAGGGTTAATATTTATATTGAGGTTGTCAGGGATTGGAGGTGTGTAAGTTGAGTGAGTTATTGCAGGGGTGAGGTGGAAAGAGAATGGAGGTATATGAAGATGAAAGGAGGAGGAGAGTATTTTCCAGAGTAGTGGTGGATAGTTCAGGTGCAGAGAAAAAAAAAGGCAGACAGAGTGGTAAATGATGAAAGGTGAAGGTAGTACTAGCACAGTGGTAGGGGTTAACAGCAAGGGGTGCTGGCACCATGATAGGCAGTAAGAGTGGGGATAAAAGGTTGTGGTGTAAGTATTGAGAGAAGGGAAACGGGTGAGTTACGTTTTTTTCAGTATACATTACCTACAGAGGATTCATCTCACTGTCCCTATAATTCAGGACGCATAGGCGTATCTGTGCACGCAGTGGCTGGGATTGATCCTGCCCCTAGCTTAATACTTCCAGCCTCCCAAGGAAGAATGTCCAGCATTGACGGCCTGATCAGTCAACGGCAGAGGTGCACAGTCTCCCCCAATAAAAGTTTTCTATCCTGTGTGGGTACGCTAGTATGAGTGTGCTGTGCAGGGAAACTTTGAGTAGTGTGGTATGTGAAGGAACACACATATATAATACATGCATTTTAATACACATATTATACATGTGTATCTTACTGTAAGCTGCATTATCATGAAGCTGCCCTCTGTCTTTCCAGGTAAAAGACTCTACTGGTAAAGTGTCCCACAAAACTTTGTAGTGTGTCCGTGGGAAAGTGTGACTATGTAAGCAGAAGAACATATGTGTGGTCAGGTACTGATCTTGGATGAGAGGACTTGAGTCAAGTCTTCAACTAAACCCAGAGTTTAATATCAGGGCTCTGTGCAGGATGCGGGCAGCAGTCATGTTGGAAATGTAAAGGCCCTTCTCCTAACTGCTGCCACATGTGTGGCAAATGTGTCCAACTCTCCAAAATGTCTCTGTATACTGTATTTTAGGAGACACCTGAACTAATAAATGTAGATAGGTGTCAACTTTTGGCCATATAGGTGTGATGGTCAGTTGATAATAACCCAGAGAAACACAGGACCATAAGTCAAGGTGATAATCTCCTTTCTGTTGGAAGATCTAATGGTGATGTCCTCTCAGTTACATCTAAGAGACACTCTGGTATTTTCCCTAAGGGGTGGGGTTTGGTGCGGATGGAAGGGTGTAGTTTGAAGGTTGGAGTAGCATTTTTTGATCTACAGATTTATTTATACTATTTACCAATTTTAGGCAGAAGAACAAGTTAAACATACTGAACATTTACATGTTGTAACTATGTAAAATACAATATAAAACATAAAAAGACTGTCAGTACAATTAAAAGTATTAACAGCTTTTGAATTACTAGTGCTTTATTTATAAAACAAGAGGGTTCTATGAACACTAGTGTCTCCCTGTTTACTGTACATTATTATAAACAGATACACGTTTCTTAGAAATAAAATGAATTATTTTTGCTAAATATAGTAGTTATAGGCTACAGAATACTTTGGTGTCCTTAAATTTCTTTGTGCAGCTTATTTTTAATAAGTAAATTTAGAAGAAATGGTTATCTCAGGCTTTCACAAAAGAACTATATCCTGGCTTTCTGTATTTGTACAAATCGACTCCAAAGAAAGTTTCATTCCTCACATAAATCCATCTGAATTGAATGTACTGTCATTTCATTTTGTTGTATTTAGTAATATATTTGTACTTTTTTTGAATTTGTGTATACTGGTCATTATAGAAATTTTGTATTGTATAGCAAAATTATATAGATCTTATTTTGCACTGACCTATTATATTAAACCTGTCTACTCTCAATTTCTTAACTTAAGGTAGGGCAGATAAACATGCAGCTTCGTAAACTGTGTTTTTGTTCCTGTTACCCAATACCCTCACAAGCTCTTGAAAAAATGCTTTGCAGATACAGGCAAAACACTAGTACAATATTCATGCTGTAGCTGCAAAAATTGTTTTCTGCCAGCGTTCAGTTTAAATAAGTATGTAAGTTGCTACAAAATGTAAAAATGAACAATACCAATAAAATGCAGACACCATTTACCTAAATTCAATCTTGTGTGCCTTGGAGGGATCCCAGGTCAGGGCTCCTAACGGGCTTTTTGTCTTTTGAGTATAATTGGCACCTCTTGCTGGTATGAAACCCTACGCTGTAGCGGGAGCAGTGCTTGGTTTACTATATATATATATCAGGTATGCTATATTTTAGTTACAGATAAATATTTTATCTAAATCTATCTATAAATCTATTCTTGAATCTCCAGAACAACTCTCCCTAATTTGAGGTTACTTTTTGAACATGTTGATTCTCTAAAGTCAAAGTGTTTTTCCCATACTTATACTAAACAAGAGCACAGGGAGGTAGGATGATTGAGAAAGTGAGCCCCATGTTATCAGTATGTCAGTCCTATGAACTGGTAAATCAGCAAAAATAAAGAATAAAATATAAACTTTCTATAATGGGTTTAAATCTATTTGATGGTTGGGAAAATAAAAGTTATCTTTAAATATTCTGTCAAGTCTAAAATGAACCTTACCTTCAAGAGCCCATAAAAGCACAAGGGATTAGTATTTATTAACTACTGTTTGCAAACTTGATTAATTACCTCCTCTGTCTCACACAGGGGAATTAATAAAACAGGTGGAGTTGGCTTGTAAAATGTATCCAACTGCTTGCCAATAGCTGCATGATAAGAAAAATGATGTCTTGTTATTTAGGGTTTAAAATGGAGCACCAGGGAAGCTGGGTTTTAGCAGCAATCCCGTAATGAATCTGGTAAAGAATTAAAAACATTTGCCAACAAAGAGCTAATAACTTTTAGGAAATCCATTCCAGGTTTACTGGATTGCCCAGCTTCACTGATGAAAGTGTATCCTCTGCAGCCTTTGAGAGCTTTAATAAATCAGGGCCAATGGCTGAAGATGATGAAACCAAAACTGCCAGTGGGGGAGATGGTGGTGGCTAGATAAAGGGTAGGGGACTGAGCCTACACAGTGGTGCAGAAGCAAGCTGTGTAAATTTGAACACTATGGTCAAAGAGCACCTAACCCACAGTGGTTTCATTCAGCTTTAACCTTTGATTAAGTCAATGACCTTGAACAAGTATGCATAATAAAGGAAAGTAATGACAGACTTCCCTATCTTCCCACTTGTTCAGAGTCAGTGACTTAAAGTATTAAAACAACAGAATAAAAACATACAGACAACAAGCACTTCTTAGAATGAGAAGTCAACCTTGAGATCAGTGGTTTTTTACTAATGAACAGATTGGCTAAAAATCAGTTAAGTTCTTGATGAGTGCTTATAGTAACTTATAACAAGAATATATTGTTACCAGGATCTCATTTTAGTAAGTGTTTAAATGAAGAACCCTTCTTGAACTAACAAGATTTTCCAAGAAAAAAAATGAAAAAAATCTCTTGGCCACTATTGTCAATGTAAAAGGAAAGGAAGGTCTGGTGCTATTTTATTGTTATCATTTTTACCTGTTTGTTATATTTTTATGCAGTTTTTCCAACACCTATCATACTTATCCTCTGTAGATTTTAAAGGAATATGAAAAAAACAGAAAAAAGAAATTCAATAACTAGAAGAACTGTACAATAGCCTATAACCAAGGAGATGGTAGGGTACACTAACATTCCACCATTCACTTGACTGTGGTAGCCAAGGAACCACCCACAGCAAGATTACTCCACCCTCAAAGAGCTCTTCTGATGAATACTTTAAAAAATAAGATCCTTTTATTATTTTTACGAAAATATTGACCTTGGAGGCGATGTTATGTTTATTCAGGAAATATTATAGGAACTGCAATAGCAGTTTAGAATGTCTCTTGTGGAGGAGGAAAAATGTGTAAATCTGTATTAGATTGGAACATTTTGTGCCAAAAAAATTTTGATAAATGTTATCACAAGAACCTTACAACTCCAGTCCAGTAATGTATTTGTTATGTATCCAGTAGGGCTTGGGGTACAGTGAATACAAACTATTATTTTTAAGATATTGTGACTGACGTTTTTGTGATGCAAACTGTCCAATAATTTCTGTAAAATAAAAATGTTTATCAGAGTGTTTTACATATGCTTTATTGTCTTTTTACTAAAATTAGTCATTGATGGCATTAAGTCTGCTGAAGTGGTAAAATGGATTGCTAAAGTATCACTGACTTTGCCAATCCTAGCTCTAAGTGGCTGTGGGTTCAGAAGCAACCATCAAATATGTACAAGTGTCTGGAAGTTGGGGTAAGTTGACAGTGACCTATTGTGGACATTTTTGGCTGGATCAAGAAAAAAAATATAACGTCTATGCAGGCCGGCCCCAGCTATCTGGAAAATTGATGGGCTGGCTGAAAGACCTGTCACCTCTTTTCTTCTGCTTCCTCATCCAAATCCTTCTAAATGTTACACAGTGATTATTTTAAATTGTATGTTTGGCCAAGTAGCCAAATTCTCTACTAGAGCTACTTGTCAAATGTATAATGTCATAGGTCCCTCGGTAACATTTAGACTACAGTGTGCTCCGAAGACAACCAAATTAGGACCGCATGATCCAACACTTTATAGGGTACTTACATTTACATTAACTTTCCTTGTTCTTTGTTCCCTATTGTTGAACTGCAACATATTAAGTTTGCCAGGAATGTGGAAAAACGGTTTAATTTTTTATCAGGACAATGCTCCTTCTCACACAGCACTTTCTGTAAAACAAACAATACTACTTTAGAACATCCTCCATTGTCACCAGAAGCTTTATTCTTTTCTCTAAATTGAAATTGGTGCTTAAATGAACACATTTTAGGTCAATAAATGCAGGCAAGGCAAAATCATCAGATATCCTGAAAGAACTGGCAGAAACTGATCTGCTCCGTGCGACCAGTGGAAAAGAAGACTGTATCAGTGCTTAATTGTGAATGGAGAGGATATTGAATGGGACAAGCATTAGATTTGTCATATAAATAAATAAAAGTGAGTTATTATATCAGACTCCGTGTTTACTAGACAGACCTCGTATATTAAATATTCCAGGGGGGCACTGGAGGGCAGAAAAAGTTAAGGCTGGAGTTGGACTTTAATGCTGCCATCTTTTTAAGATGTAATGTCTTCTTGGAATATATTAAGTGGTGGTGCCAACAAAAAAGATAATGAAACTGGAAGAGCTTGGAGTATTAGTTCTAGGTAAGACCTTTTCCACTACTATTGTTCTTCTGTTATAAATTTCCCTTTTTATCTGCAACAAACTTACACGAACTAAGCAAGTCATAATCATTTTTGCCATGATTTAAAGTTAAAACATTTTGTTCAGTTCATATCCAGATTTACAGTTTAGTCAGCAGGCCCGTCATTTTATAAAATACTTTTTTTTCCTCTTAACAATACTTTACTGAAACAGGGTTTGGTGATATTGTAACTGTGGCAAATATTACAAAACCTGTGTAGATTCTAATGACTTTATTGTAAAAAATTCCTGTATTTGAGCCATTGAATGAAATGGTAAAGTAACAGAATCTTTTAACTGAAAGAAAAAAAAAATACCCTTTTTGATAAAAATTAAACACTGTACCCTACAAATGAAAGGAACGTATTGTAAGTGATAATAATTACCATTTTAAAGGTCAAACTCAGCTGGTTTGGAGTAGGACACAAAGGCATCAAATTTGTTTAGAATCTGATCTATTAACAGCATCTGGCAGGAAGAACCAATGTAAAATACATGACCATACCAAATAAATTGCATATCAGTTAGATAAATTGTTATTTTTGACAAGACTTGTGTTCTCTTAAAGACAATAGAGTTGAATTACTAAAGAAAACAAATGTTGATTGAGCTTAGTAAATATGATGCATACCTTATGTCATCCATTAATGCACAATTTTCATTTTTTACTAGTTTTTTTTTATTTCAATTGGACTTAATTTGATACAGAAAATGAACACATCTTCATCTTTCGTACTAAACATTCCCGAAGTGAACATTTACTTTTCTAAATGGAAATTCTTTCCTACTGAGTTTTCCTCAATTCTACTATTAAGGGTAATGTCTAAGTCAGAGTTTATTTTAGTCCTTCGGGTAGTATGCCACTTTCTGGTTCTTCCCCAGTGAAATCATACCTCCAGCCCACAGACTGACGTTTCCTTAGTGAGATCAATATTTAAAGAGAAGTACTTGAGAAGGTCCTGATTTAATAAAGCTCTCCAAGGCTGGAGAAGTTTCACTTTCACCAGTGAACCTGGGTGATACAGCAAACCTGGAATAGATCTGGTCCAGAATTAAAAACATTTGCTAACAAATAGCAAATTACTTTTTCAAAATCCATTCCAGGTTTGCTGGATCACCCAGCTTCACTGATAAAAGTGTATCTTCTACAACCTTGGAGAGCTTTATTAAATTAAAGTATTAAAGTAAATTTAAAGTATTAAGCTTTGGTCAGGGTATGGTAGCATCCCTTCCAAGCACAAAGAAATCAGGAGGACTTACGCATTCGTTCAATAAAGAGAAATGCATAATCTTTGAAATATGTAGATTGCCAGAACCAGACATTGCCAGATATACGCAGATATATCTGTAAGATATACGTGTATTTACGGTTTCATACTGTGATCTTGATGGCCATGAGATAGCGACTACCATCATTACTGTTAACAAGGAGTCCTAGGAGTCCAAGGAGCATAGACACAAAGCTGAATTGGAACTGGCAAAAAAAATTTTCTTGGACATACATAGGATCTACATAAAAAAGATGGTTTAAAAATTCTTAAACTTTATATCAATATAAAAACTTTATATAACTGGTGCAAATTAGAAACGTATTCTTTTGGTCCATGATTTCTTTAGGACATAAGCATCTAATATCTGTTTGCTCTAACCCCACCATATCTTGTCCCCAGTTTATTAGCCTTAAACCCCAATGCCAAGTCCCCAGCTAAGGCAGTTTGACCCATCAGTGTCTTGTCCGCTGTCTATATAATAACCCCATCAACATCCATTTATTAGTGTATGAGTACTATCTCCTTGGCCCACAGTCTCCATGTCTCTTAAGCTCTCAGCAACAAGTACCCAGCATGTAGGTTCAACCAATAAGCACTCCTTCGACCACCTTCAACTTCCAAGTTAAAAAAATAAACACTTTTAGTCAAGATAATTGTATATTACACTACAAAGTGTATAGTTTGCTGGCGTCTAGTCTATTTAAGTTTTCATAGGGTCCCATACATTGTACCATGGGGAAAGTATTAGTGCATAGCAGGGGTGGTGGGATGGGAAGGAACAATAATGCCCAAGGGAGTAAGGAGGAATAATGCCCAGCTAAAATAAACCTAAAGGATAAAAAATAGCGGGGTTTACAAAAGCCAACACCATTGCTCAGTAGAAGGTGGCGACTTGGAGTGAGGAGTAATACAGCACGGTCGGTACTTGGGACGGGGTAGGGGAGAACAATGCTGTCTGTCTGAACAGTAGTATACAATAGGAGGGTGGTGGAGGAAGATAGTGCTCATGCAACAGGTGTGGGAAAACTATAAGGTCCAGGAATGGATGGGGTACCTACATACCTTGTAGTTTGTGTCCAACATTTTCTTTCTTACCTCTCTTCTAAGAATAGGTAAATTCTGTAAGACAGGAGATCACTTTACCTGTCTCTGCACAGAGAAGCAGCCAAGCACAGATACATCTGTTCTATTGTCTTGTTTGGCATGTTGAGATACCCCTCTAGCTATGATTTTATACTTTATTGATTTTGTTTTCAGTAACTAATATTCACACTCTTCTCTTGCATATACAGTCCACTGTCATAACCCCTCAAGTCCTCTTCTGTGCATACTGCCCACTCTCATACCCTTTGCACTGTTCAAATGTATATACTCCCCACTGTCAAACCTTAAACACTTCTCTGCTGTACATACTTCCCTTATACTCTCTACACTCCTCTCCTGTACATACCCCTCCCCAATCATACCTACTGTCATAACTTCCACACTTATCTTCTACACATACTGTCCCCTGCCATATCCTCCACACCTCCCTCCTGCATAAACCTCTTCACCTTTTATATTTTCTGCATGTCCCTGTTGCATGTACTGTATATTCCATACTTCTCTCTTGAACATTCTGTCCTCTTGTGAGGAAAAGCTTATCGAGTTTCCATGTTGTGTGTCACCGCAGTATTCCACACAATCTGTTTTGTCCTGCAATGTCACTTGCACCAACAAAGAGAACTAAGAAGTAGCAGCAGCCCCTGCTGCCCTTTAGCCGTGCAGGCTGAGATAGTTCACTGGCATCCCCTGCAGACACGCTCTGTGCACAGCTGAAGGGGATTCTAGAGGCAGATTAGTTCCCGACTCTATCCTGTGCTGCCATTGGCTGCTGGGGCTTTATATCCTCTCTGCTCCCAGTCACCAGTGCCCGGTATAGTGTTTAGCTGGGCTAATCTGTGGCGGAGAGTTTCCTGTCTGATTTACTGTTGCTGACCCTGCCTTTTTTTGACCCTGTGAGTTTATGCTGCCTGGACTGACCGTTTGCCTTTCACCCCAACTCTGCTTGTGTTTTGCCCTTGTGTACTTTGTTTGGTGGAAGGATATTCTGTGTATGACCTCTGCTCTGTATTCTGGACTTGTATCTGTTGGAATCTTGGTACTGATTTATCTGTGGGCTCCTGGTCCTCTGCCAGCTTCCCCAGGATCCATTCCTTGTCCCCTAAGTCCTGGGGGCAACCGGGAGCTGGGAAACGCAACCAGTCTCCCGAGTCTGAGCAGGGGTTAGCTGTGAAGAGTGCGGTGCTAGATTGGGGGACTGGTGCCTAGGCCTTACACCTCATGCTTTTTTAACTTCTCTCCTGATATACTACACACTGTCATAACATCTGTACTCTTCTCCCACCTATACTGTTCTCTGTCATACCCTCTGCACTATTTTCCTGCACATACTACCCCCTTCCATGTATTCTAAACTCTTCCCGTGCACCTACTGCCCACCGTCATACCCATTGCACTCCTTTCCTGAACATACTGTCCGCTGTCATACTTTCTGAACTTCTCTCTTGCATAATGTGTCCAATGCCTTACCCTCTGCAATGCTCTCCTGCACATACTACCCACTGCCATGCTCTCCGTACTTGTATCCTGTACATAAACCCCCACCTCATCAAACGTTCTGTACTTCTCCTCTGCATATACTGCCCTCCCCTTATTCTTCACTTCTTCATTAACCACCCCCTATGATACCCCATGCTCACCTCTCCTGTATATTCTGTATTCTTTCATTCCATTCACATTTTCCCCTGGTAATTATGTGAAAGCTGTCCAATGCTCACTTCTTCTTTTATCTGGAACCATTTTTTATCTTGAACTACAGATATAAGTTGTAGAAATTTAGCAGAATTCCAATGGACAGAGCTGACACCACAAAAATACCGCATGCTTTTATCCCACAACTACACTAACAGCTAAAAGCATTTCTGATAGATCAACAAGTATTTTTCTACTCTGGGCACTATCAAAAAATAAAACCTTGGATTTTTTTGCCTTGGATGTCCCTTTATTAATCTGGACATTCATTTTTACAGCTGTACTTTTTGTACAGTATGCAATCATTTTACTTCAGCCAGAGACCATCTTGTGCTGTGGCATGTTTAATGCATGCAATTATTTGGACAAAGAATAACGTGTTCCCTGATCCACTTGCCAGCTCATATTTTGTTCTCCTGGTTTAATGTGGATGTGTTAAATGGCTCTGTGTGCAGGCAGTCAGCGGGAGACAAAACCCCTCAGTCTTCATTAAGAGGCAGACTTGGCTGCCAAAGCACACATGAAGGTCTAACAAGCTGGATCAAGTTCCTTGCCAAGACTAAATTCACCAGCAATCCTTTATTTTATCTATAGCTACCTATACATAAATGACAGAGGTCTAAAGGAATGGAGAGCATGCTCTATATATTCTATATGTCCAAAGAATAAATCAGTCTTTTCACCTTATGATCACAAAATAATTGTATGAAATTCACAATGGGTGAACTGCACTGGGCATCCTGAGTCACTTACTCCAGCTCACAGTATCCAGAAAGAATGACTTATCCCTGTCTTTTTGTACAAAACCAATGCTGGAGAATGTTTTCCAGCTCTGCACTGTACTGAGTTTTTCCATCTAATATAATCTTAAAGTGTATTTTTCTTATGGATACGGAGTTACAGCCCAATTCATGCTGTTACACATTGCTTATTCCACACTGCCCTATTCTGTATGCTGTGCTGTATGTTTACTATACTACACCATCTCATTTTGTATGCTGTCCTGCATATTCCCTAGCCACAGTCTTACTCCATACTCTGCACTGTACATGTTTCATACTACTTATTCTGTACTTCATGCTGACTGATGATTTTGTATATTGTGCTGTATGTTTCTTGCTGGGCATTCTTACATTGTGCATTCTGTACAAGGTTTTAAAGCAGGGTTGTCCCACCTTTTCCATCCACGTTGCATATTATTCAACACTTGGTAAGCCAAAATGATGCACTAGAATGCCATGGTTTAACCACCTTTTGCTGACAGTGGAAGGGACATGGCAAGCTAAAACCCTAATTCCCCTTAATAGGCCTGCATAGTTCTTGTGCCTACAATGTATGCTTTCATTACTGCCCCAAGTTCAGGAGTACATAATGTAAAAAGTGCTTCAGTTAGGAGTACATAATGCATGGAGTGCAGGGGACAGGAGTACTAATGCATGGAGTGCAGGGGTCAGGGGTAATAATGCATGGAATGCAGGGGTCAGGACTACTAATGTATGGAGTGAAGGGATCAGGAGTACTAATGCATTGAGTTCAGGGGTCAGGAGTACTAATGCGTGGAGTGCAAGGGTCAGGAGTACTGATGCATGGAGTGCAGCAGACAGGAGTACTAATGCATGAAGTGCAGGGGTTAGGAGTACTAATGCATGGAGTGCCGGAGAAAGGAGTACCAATGCATGTAAACGACATCCAACCCCTAATGCAAACTACTTCCCGGTACAAATCCTTTCTCCCACCTAGCCCAAATCCCCCTTTAAATAGCATAGCCTAGCACACTGCACTTTCACTGCGGCCAAATCTGAGCACTTCCACTGCCACAACCTGACCATGATTTAGCTGTCCAGTATTCTGTGGACCCCATCGTTATTCAACCCATTGGTTATCTTGTGTGTTGAGAAAAGAATGAAGAGTGTAGGCATAAAGCCGATGCAAAAGAAAGAGTGTCCTGCTTAAAAGAGCTACTTTCAAAAGGGCACCTTTGTGGCAGCAAACAGGTCTGGTTTAGCTTGGAAGGAGGGCAGGCACAACTTGGCACCAAGAAGAAACACTAGGTGGCCTGCATTTGGCCCTCAACCCATATGTTGTACAGTGGAGCATTATAAATTTCCTATTCCATGGTGTCCTATTCAGTGCTTTCCCCTGGACATTTCCTAGTCTGCACTGCTTCATTCTGTAGGCTGCGCTTTTCATTTCCAATTGACATGTCTGTAGATTGTCTTATTTATCCAGGTCATTATATATGTAGTTGGAGTTACACACGTTCCACTGGATTGTTCTTGTAATGTTGAAGATGTTTTACAGCTTTCCAAGGCACTGCATCTGATGCAGTAGCTTGGAGAATTAAAAAAAAAAAAAATTTATCATTGCAAGATCGTTTCGGAAGAATGTGACTACTACTGGTGATTTTCTATTCACCCATACTTTCTGTAATGAAAAAATACCCCTCAACCTCCTCAGGTTCTATGGGACTGTTCCAGGTTTATAATGTAATGTCGGTGCCCCACCTATACAGGCAATATCTTGTAGCTAAGTAGAACACTTATTTCTGTGCTCAATTGCTTTGGCTAACATGATCTTCCCAACAGACTCCTCTTAGTCCCAGCATAGAGGAAGAATCAGAGAGAGAAGCAGAGTAGGACACAGACTTCAGAAAAAAGAGGTAAGTGTTTTCTACAAACCACCAGAGGAAACCTAAAGTATGATACTGCCACCACCATGCTTCACTGTGAGGATAGTGTTCTTTGGGTGATGCGTAAGGGTTGTAAGATGGAAGCCTTTTCTTACAAAGGAAAGCATCCAGGTCCAGATCCACCAAAAGCATGTGGAAAAAATGTGTAATGGTCTGATGGGACCAGGGGGAAGGTTTTTGACCAATGGTACATGTGGAGCAAAAACAACACTTTGCATCACCAAAAGAACACCATCCCCAAGGGGAAGCATGGTGGTTGTAGTATCATGATTTGGGGTCACTTTTTTTCAGCTGAAGCTGGGGCTTAACGTGGAGGGAATTATGAACAGTTCCAAATACCAGTCACTTTTGGCCCAAAACTTTCAACCATCTGCTAGAAAGCTGAAGATGAATAGGAAAGTCACCTTTGAACACAACATTGACCCCAAGCATACATCCAAATCAACAAAAGAATGGCTTTACCAGAGTCCAGACCTAAATCCAATTGAAAATCAGTGGGATGATCTGAAGAGGGCTGTGCACAAGAGATGCCCTTACAAGCTGACAGTTTGGGGCATTTTTACAAGGGAAAGTTGGCAAATATTGCAGGATCAAGAAGTGCCATGCAGATAGACTGAATGCTATGAATAAAAGACACCTATGCAACCATCTCATCGTACTTTTTTCAATCAAATTGTACAGGTTATAGGTCACAGTTGGCACATTTTTGAATGAAATTCACTTATGTGCAATAAATATATCATAACAAGAAAACAATTTCCAAGTCAAAGAAAACAAACCAGTAGAGTACACAAATTTTAAGGTCATTTCCTGAATAATTCATCAGAGTATGTTTGACCAATATATTCTATACTGAGATATATGTTAGGTAGTATGGCAGGTTAATATAGCCAATGTTTGTTAAAGATGAAAGATAACCATGTAACACCTCTTAGCCCGACACGTTTCAGCATACCGCTTCTTCAGGGGTAATACCAAGAGCAGTCACATTCTGAAAACAAGTAAATACATATTTAAACATTAACATATATTGCTATAATCAGGTTTTTCAAGTAAGATAAGTAATGATGTATTTATATTGTGCCTAAATATTGTGATAGAATGAATCTAGGAAGAATTGCATTTAGTGTAGAAATAAGTATGAAGCTAGCAATATGGTATAACACAGTATGCATTATGTGTAGGTGTCATACATAACACAACTAATGTAAATATCTTTTATGAAGATGAAAGCAAATAAGAGTCATAGTAAAAACAAACACATTTAGGCTATGAGTTGGATGTTTATAGAAGGTTCAGTGGAAAAGGATCGGTTCTGTGCTGTACCTAAAGTAAGGTTATTCATGAATTCATGATTATTTAGAGGTTGGGTAAACTAGTAATAGTATATGGGTCCATATTATATTAATCTTGTAATGTAAGGTTCTGAACTTACTTGTCCCAAAGGTTTTGGCCCAGTTTTCTTAGATATTGCATTCAAAGAGAAAAAAAGGGCCTTTTTTCCTATTCCAAGCCAGTAATTCTGGATAGGTAGGAGCCTATAAGGTCTAATATAAAATAGTATTAGATTAATGAAGGGTTTGATACAGGGGTATGCACATTTTTACATCCACTGAAACCTTAGGAACAATGCCGGGGATGTCATACTCCATGCATCAAGAAGCCTGTAATTTAAACTCAAGCTTTATCAAGACTTTTCGGACGGTCAAGCCAGACCCAGTGTGTGGGTTATTCTGGGAAACTTTGTCTATACACCATATATTATTTCCATGTTGGCAAGAAAGAAAAAAATGTTCATGTTTGGCAATTGCAGATAAACATTGCTGAGTACACTAAAAATAGATAATTTGAAATAACACTTCATCAGACAGTAACTTTGGTAACAATTGGATTTTTTAAGCAAACTGAAGTTTTCTTTTAACAGTATTTAGCAGCTACTAAATAATTTTCCATAGTGGGAATCAATGTGTATGAAGAGCCACCTGGTGGAAGTTCGTGGAATTACAAAGATATCAATAGCTGCTGGATTTAATTAGGTCCTGTTTGTTTTTGTTTATTGATTTCTCCTTGGTTACATAAAAAATAATGAGTGTGCTGAGAATAAATCAAATTCAAGGCAAATAGCGAATAAACATGTACAAATTGCTGGTTTTCACTCAATAAATTCAATTGTTTTGCAGCCCAGCTGGGAATACA
>NC_092860.1:138265009-138268696 GCF_032062135.1 Pyxicephalus adspersus
CAACCCTAGTTCATTTTGTTCCAAAAGGAGAAAAAATGTCTTCCTGATCCCGTGAGGCAATACTTAGGATACTTAGCGAAAACTAAAATAAAGAGTAGATCAATGTAAAGATTTTCCAGCCAAATGTTTAATGACAAATATTTTTAATTTTAGAATTGTATAATTAATTAATACTTCTAAATCCATCTCGTGGAGCTGTATTTTATTCATTATTAAAGTGAATGTATTTAATGTGCAGCGCTGAGGAATATGTTGGTGCTATATAAATACTGTTTAATAATAATATTAATAATGATGATACTAATAGTAAAAGCAAAACATTTTCCTAATAAACCCCCCAGTAGACTTTTTTTTTTTGCTGCTTGTGTGCTGGTGACTAATCTCACTTTGTGCTAAAAAAGTCCACATTTTTATACCCTTTTTTGCTATTTGCAGCTTTTCAAAGACAAAGGGGTAAATCCCCCCAGAAGAGACGCACACAGCACAAAGAACTTACCAAGGGGTGTAACTTACCTCTACTATGTTACCTTGACATGCAAGTCTTTATAATCATTTGTATCCAAAAACTGAACGTAGACATGCATTTTGGTATACTTAGCAGATCCACAGTAGAATGAAGTGCCTTGTGTGGGTCTATTTATGAGTTTTGCTTCAGCTGGCCAGCAGCTTTTCATAAAAACCTTGTTAAAAATGTCTATAGGTAATGAACTGTTCACAGACAGGCTGGAATGTAGGTGGACATGTGCATATTAACGTACTGCCCAATTTCATGGAATTCTATAGGGTTGTACTACTTTTTTTATACAGTAATAGTTTCAGCTTACAGTTCTACTTCTAATGGTGAGCTATTTCATGCCTTTTGATAACCCAATAGAGTGTTCTTGGAGGAGCCTCTGGCATCTCTAGTATGCCCCTTACAGGTTATATCACTTAAACATAGGTGAAAGGAACACTTTTTTCCTCTTCTTAGCCCTATCCCGGTCCCATCTACCCATCTAAGGGTAAACAAATTGCTTCTTAAAGTCCTTTTTGCACTTAACCCACCAATGTGGATAGGATGTTATCAATAGGGATGAGTGAGAATGCCTCTGATATTTTTGCGAAAATTTCCTCAAACTTCTGATGGGTCTGCAAAATTTCGGCGAACCGATTTTCCGGACTCATTGGATGATCGAGAAAATCATTACAGGAGGAGTACCGTGGCTTGCCCTCATTTAACCTGCAGTGTCCAAGGATCCCGCACAGGAGGATACCCACGGCTGCATTCGTGAATGCAGTCGCGGTACTCCTCCTGTAAGTGTGAGTCCATGGCTGTGCTTATCAATGAATGCAGCCATGGGAATCGTCACAGAATGATTCCCACGACTGCATTCATTCATGATGAGCACAGCTGCAGGACTCCTGTGCTCTTGGATAGGAAACCTCTTCCCAAGAACACATACTACAGGGCTGCAAGAGCAATCAGGGGAGCGGAGCTGACCCAAAAACCATGCTGAACCAAGTCTATAGTCATGTCACTAGCTGTCCCTCAAAGGGGCTAACAATCTAATGTCCCTACCATATTCTTATGTCATTTACACAGTCTAAGGACAATTTTGGGGGAAGCAAATTAACCTAACTGCATGTTTTTGCAATGTGAGAGGAAACCGGAGTACCTGGAGAAAACCCACACAACCCAGAGGAGAATCTGAATACTCCATGCAGATAGTCTCTGGGCCAAGATTTGAACCTGGGACCCAGCGCTGCAAAGGCCAGAGTGCTAACCATCCTATCAGCACTCCTGTTTTACCTTCTTCCTTGTCCCATCCTAACCTATTCAACTTTCCGTCTTCCTTTTTTTCCTTCTTCTCCTTTTCCTCATCCCATGTCATTTGTTAACATACCCTGGACCATGACGAGCCCCTAATTCTGGAACATAGGCTTTTGATGACCATGTTTCGATAGGATTTTGCACTAGATGGCTCTTTTACATTCCCATTGACTCTTGATTATTCTGTTTTGTGTTATATTGAATTTTTGGTATTGAATTGTTTGCTTTATAGATAAAGTCCCTGTTGCCCTGTTCCTACAATGTTCATATTACTGGTATTCTATATTTAAAAACAAAATTTTTGTAAATAAAGCCCTGTTTGCCCTATTTGATATTTACCAAAATGTAGTGTTTCAAAATAAATATTTATATACTTTTTTACAAATAACTCACCATGTATTGGGTTTTAGGAATATTTTAATATATAACTGAATTAATGTATAACTGAAAATGGTTTGTGCATCTTTTGTGTAATATGCTATTGAGAAGAGAAGAGAAGAGAAGAGAAGAGGGAACAGTGTCCTGAAGTTGTGTCTCAGGGTGACACTGCCTCTTCTGCATAGAAGTAGTACGGTGCCTATGTGTTGTCACCCTAGTACATGAAGTATATGTAAATCAATAGGTGAAAATAAAGATAAATAGTCAGAAAAATTAAAATTTAGGACTGGCAATCTTTTATCACTGCATTTTTATATATACTCTATCACATTTGAATATTGCAAACACATACCTTTAAATACCAGGGTACTTGGTTACTTTTCCTGTCCCTCATGCCATTCTATCCCTTAAAGAAAATCAGCATTTATAAAAATCTCTGCCTCTGCTAGGAAATTTGAAGATTATTTTCTTCACAATGCTTATACCTACAAAGGTAAATAAATATGTGCTTTTATTGCTTGTTTGGAATATATAAATACATGAATGTGCATTGTCTGTGCAGAATGGATTCATTAAATGGATTAGTTGATTCTTTGGCTCTATTAGATATATAAATTAGGAATAAATGTTCTGCTACCTGACATTCAAAAATAGTAAATGCAATTTAGATTAATGTTCTTTATCGTCACCTTGATCAATGTGGTATAACATATATTCCTTACAGTTGGGCCAAGCAGCACAGGGTATGTTCATAAATACATTATCTTATGTTGTAGAATCTTCTTGATTCCACAAATAGTTTTCTGGAATCAGTAGCAGCTGATATAAATAAATGGTATTACATGAAGGCATTTCAGCAATGACATCTGGGAGCAATATATTATAATGGCTTGCCATAAAGAAATAATTAATCTGCATTTTTGTCATATTCTTTAAAATGTCCAGACTTCAGAATCAGATACATTTTTATTACAAAAACACTTTTCTGCTTTGTAGTAGAAAATGAAAAAATAATTTCAACCTGTACTGGCAGAGGAATGGATTTGTCGGTCTTGCAATACTCTCAATACTGGGAAGAAAAAAAATTGTTCACCTCTTTAAAAAAGACCTGAATTGTGTCCTAAGTGGAGGGTGACCGCCTTGGTGTTCATTGTCCTGCACTATGTCTCTATGGGGAGGCAATTTTTTTGGTAGAGGAGCAGGAAGGATAATGAAGTATACCTATAGATCCACAGAATGACACAAAACTCCATGTAGGAATTCTCTACCAGGTAAAAATGTTCTAAATGCAAATGTAGCCATAATCTGGTTTGACTGATGTACTTTCTTAACCAAAATTTCTTTTTTTACCTGTTGCTGCAATGACTCTCAGTATCTGAGCAAAGGACACAAATATCAAAAGAGGCGTGTTTGTCAGCTTTGGCCAATCATTAAAAAGATTGGTCATTGAGTTAGGGAGATGGGAACAGATAAGAATGAGGAACAGAATAACAGATGAG
>NC_092860.1:138269389-138304873 GCF_032062135.1 Pyxicephalus adspersus
AAAAAAAAAACCGCACACATTTTAGTCTCCTGGTTTTGGTCCACCAGAACTCAACTTTTTTGAAACTACTTCCAGCTCACAGGCTCCACACAGCCCTTTTGCTTGAGCCACACCTGGCCCCAGGCTGCAACTCCCCCGTCTCAAAGGCAGATGCCTTTTTATTATTAATGGTCAGGTGCTTCAGAGATATTCCTAAACTCTGGCCTGGAAAAAGAATGGAGTGCCTGGCCCACCCATTACTTCCAAGACACTCCGGGCCTAGATCCGAAATAAAACACTGCAAATCTGCAGCACAACATTTACTTACAGCCTTATCCAGGCACTTTAATCCATTTTCCGAGGAAAGTTGATGCCAAATACTCTGGCATCATAGGTTTCTGTTTACTACAATATATATCTATACTAATCCCATATACACAGTTGTCTATATATATATATATTCTGCACATAACTTCTTAAAAGTTTTATTTTTAAGTAAAGTATTCCTTTCTCAAATTACCAAGCCTGGCTTTCAGATTGTGGAAGATTGACAAGTAACCTTTATACTTCGGTCCTGTCACTTTATGCCTGAGGCTGACTGACTGCAAAAGTCCCATACACAGTAATGCCACAAAGTTAAGGCAGCTTAAGCATTAGTGTGATCAGTGAGTGCAAATGACAGCTTTTCCACTGCTACATTTCCAAAATGGTTTCATTACAATATAAAATGGAACAGTTACAATTGCTGAAAAGTGCAATTAAAAGCTGTAACTGCAAAGAAGAAAATGAATGCTTACCCCAACTCACTGCTTAAACTGCTGAACGTCACCTTCTTTGCATGGGTCGATTTATTTTGCAAGTCTGACAACCCTTTGAAATCCTGAAAACATTAACTAACGAGGGTGTTTCATTCAAACTTTATCTCCAAATATAGCAATTTGCCAGAAGTGTATCTAAAGCCCAATGGTATTTAGTTTAGAATAGAGTAGGGTAACAGTTAATACCAGAAGACGACTTTTAATATTTACTGCAACAAGTATAGAGAGTGGAATTTAACTGTGTGAGTTTAGTGCTGATTTCCTCTAACATTTTTCTCCAGGGTTTAATGCTTGCAACAAATTTCCCATTATCCCCCCAAGTAGTCTGTTTATCCCAAAGGGATCCTTTTTAGCTACTGTGAGTTTTAACTGGTTGAAGTTTGCTTTAAAGGGCAATGGGTTCAAGGCTCAACAGATCCAATGAGCCCAGCTCTGACATGTGTCCCGCAAGAATGAGATAACCAGGGGTCTTGATTATAAAGCCATTCTAAAGCCGCATACACACGTGGAATAATAGCCGTTGGAAAGGATCTTTCACGATCCTTTCCAACGACTATTATTGCACGATGCATGAACGAGTGCTGTACAGCACCGTTCTCCTCTATGGAGAGGGGAGGGGGAGAATGATGGAGCGGCAACCTGCTGCGCTTTCTCCCTTCCCATGCATTAGGATCGTTCATCATCCATCGTCGGGGGATCTGCCAGGACGGTCGTTCGGACGATAGACAACTGGTGCTGTACACACGCCAGATTCTCGCCCACTACTGGCCCTGAGCCGATTATCGGGCAGGAACTCTTGGACAAGTGTACATAGCTTAGGAGGTAACATGCCAACACATGGATCCCTAGCACAATTGCTTTGGATGGGACTTTTTGAGCAGTGACACCCCTTCCATGGATAAATGGTAAACTCCTAAGCTGCCCCATGTACGGTGTGGTATTCTGGGTGCAACTGTTCCAGGTTTTGGTTTGGCCGTTGCTTCATATGTTTGTTTTGTCTTTGCTACCCACTTTGATTTTGGCTTTGGTTATATCTTCTTTCCTGACACTTTTCTGACTTTCATATTTTTTCTCTCTCGTAGCTGTCACAGCAGGGCAATTTCACATGCCAAACACTAGGTTCTTCCAAAGACTGCAACTTGGTGACAATGTAAACCCAATTGATAATGATAACCTAAATAGTCGTTCTCATGATAGACCCTGATAAACAGGTTTAGTAGGACATATGTTTTCCTGACAAGGGCACATCTATCAAAAAGCTAGCTTTGGTTAAAGATAGTCACCCCTGACATTAACCTAAACAAACCCTCACCCCAAAACATAGATAATCATTTACCTAAATGATACCACTGCAGCACCCAGAATTCTTTATCTTTATCTTAGAATTATCTTATCTTTATCTTTATCACCAGTCTTCTGTTGTGCCATAACCAAACATATGGAGGATTTAGATTTGTCTAAAAATGGACATAAAACTTGGACATGAGCGTTTTTCAAAGAATGGTACATATCTGTGTATATCATGGTGTATAATCTGTTCAGTGAAGCTTGTAAACATAATTGAAATTTATAGGTAGGTTTAAAAAGGTGGAAAATCAATTTCAACTTTTTAGAACGTCTGTTTTTCAGCTGTTGATGTTTCTCTGTAACGGAAAAAAGTTGTACTACGTGGCCAGGTTAGGTTCACATTTAATTAGTGGAGTTCTTTTTGTGCATTTTGACATATTGGTTAAGAGTTCTGTTTTTCATCTGATGGTAGCATTGCAAAGCAAAACGACTGTTCAACAAAAATCAAAGGAAAAATAAACTATATTGCTTTAATGGATATTTTTTCATAAAGCATCTGGAGTGGTTAGCATTCAAAATGTCAGCAGATTTCCACAGGAGAGGACTTTGAACTCAGAGAATTATTACCTTTTATAACCGGTTACATTAAAAAGTACATTGTTGCCTGTGACTAGCAAGAAATACAATCAAGTATTGCAGTGCACCTGTAACTCGATAACCCCCCCCCACACACACACACACACACAAAATTTGGTATCATTATTTCTAAAGATAAATCTAATTACACAGGTCAACAAAAAATTAGTTTTGATAATCATCAGAAACCACAGCAAACTTTTCTAAATCAATTTTTCGAGCAGACTTCAGATCTGTTTTCAGTTTTTTCCTAACACGTACAGTTCCTTAGTTATAAATACTATTATAGTTAACATTGTACAAGAATGTATTTTGTAAAATAAGGCACACTGTGGTATAGATCTACTGAACAGTGCCATTGTTGTCAGGTACCATTGTTTCTTCAGAAATGCTTAGAGTATGATTTTCTTGTGTACTCTTTGTCTGGATTGTCGCGGTACAGCATCCAGCAGTAGTCAGCCATCATACTTTCATTCCAGAAACCTTGGTAGAGGTGCTCCCTTAACTGAATGTCCGGGTGAAAACGTTCTTGTTCGTCACTCACCATACCAAGATTTTCCGGGAAGAATTCTAGATGTGAGTGCAAGAAATGTATTTTTAATGACATGCGACAACCCAGTTTCTGGTGTGAATCAAGCAGATTCTGAACTCCTTCCTTGTATGCAGGAGACTTATGGCTGCCCAGGAAATTTTCACACAGCCACTTGAATGCATCCCAAGCTTCTAGCTCAGCTGCTGGGAGAGATTGTTTGAAAACATCATCCTGCAAAACAGACTTGATCTGTGGCCCTATAAATATCCCTTCCTTCATATTTGCAGTGCTTATGTTTGGAATCTTCTCAACAAGGTACTGAAAACCCATGTAATTTAATTTACCCATGGCCTTTAGAAGGTTCTTCATCAAGCCTAACTTGATATGGAGAGGTGGCAGGAATATTTTATGTGGATCAACCGGAGGCAGAAAATTGACATTGCTTTTTCCGGGCTTATAGGTATCTCTTGGTAGGCCATTACGCTTGACACACAAGGTCTCCTGTAGATCGGCTGTTCCACAGGTATAGGAAACAGAAATATTTTGTGAATCCTCCTTGCATTCCCCTCAGCAAGCCAATGACCTTTAGATCCCCACAGATGTTCGACTGGTGTGTTTTATACTGGATTGCTTCAAGTAGTAACTTCATGTTGTCATAGGACTCCTTTAGGTTAACGGAATGGGCAATTGGTTAACTTGGTTTGGAATTACCATTATGCAGCAAGACTGCTTTCAAGCTTCTTTTAGAGGAATCAATGAAGGTACGCTATTCAGATGGAATATGCTCTGGTGACAAACTGTTAAAGGGTGCATTTATATCATGACAGTAGCACAGTGAGCCATCACTAGTAAATAACGTTGTGAAGTTATGATTTCCTTTTCTGTAGTGCGTTACAGTTACACCCTTTGCAAGCAAGTGCTTTTGTTTAAGCCTTGAAGCAAGAAGTTCTGTTTGTCTTTGGATTTTGATCACAAACAAGATCATTCAGCTCTGCTTCTGTTAAGGTTTCTGAATCTTCATCGGCCAAGTAGTCAGGATCAGATGATTCTGGGTTGTAATTAGCTGAAACTCCAGCGCATTCCTCATCACCTTCAACATAAGCCAGTCCATCATGTGGCGGTACTGGAACTGGCAATGAATCATCATGGGAACAGGCCTAATTCCCAGAATTGATGCTGGGATATACACTTGTGTGCTTAGTTTTACCTGAGAATCCACTTTTGTTGACCCAGCAAAAATAGCAGTCAACGTTGTGCTTTCGTTGTAAATGAACCACACACGTAACAGAAACTGTCTTAATCATTAAGGCAATTTTTAGGCATGATGACAAAATAAATAAATTGCAGTTAATGCGTTCTCTAACCTTAAAAAAAGAAAACTGTCATTAAATGTTGTAATATGTTAAGGCTATTTATAACGAATTTCACACAATATACAATTTGCTGCATCACAAAAACTAGACGTGCTAGAGAAAAACTGAACACAGAACACACAAAAATACTACAAAGCTCACATACAAATTTATTTGATGAAAACCACATGTTGACCTGTGTTATTAGTTATATTGAAAATAGTAAAACTTCTCTAATTATCAAAATCCCTCGGGTCAACATTACTATTTTGTAGAGAGTTGACTGAAGCCAAAGGGAGATGTAAAGCTACATACACACAATACATGACTATTGCTCTGATGTGTGTACAGCCGTCAAGATCAAATTTTTTGGGACCTGCAAGAGCAATCAGGGGAGCGGAGCTGACAGTTGTCAGCTCCGCTACCCTGATTGCTCTTGCAGCCCTGTAGTATGTGTTCTTGGATAGAGATTTTCTATCCAAGAACACAAGTGTCCCCTGGCTGTGCTCATCATGAATGAATGCAGCCGTGGGAATCATCACAGGATGATTCCCACGGCTGCATTCATTGATGAGCACTGCCGTGGGACTCACACTAACAGGAGGAGCACTGCGGCTGCATTGATGAACGCAGCCATGAGAATCCTCCCGTGCGCAATCCCGGGGCACTAGACGGTAAAAGAGGGCAAGCCCTCATTTAACCTCTAGTGCCCGGGGAGGCAGGAGGAGTACCACGGCTGCAATGCAGCCGTGTGAATTGTCCTGTACACAATCCCCAGGCACTAGAAGTTAAATGAAAGCAAACACCCACTGCTAGAAGCCACTTCTGGTATGTGACTTGTACAAATAAATGTTCCTTCATTTGACATGCCTAGGGTCTGACTGGTCAACAGGTGAACTTGAAAAATCCTCGGGGGTCCCCAGTGACATGCACAGCAAGGGGCCCTGGCCCTGCTGCCTTCTGAAGAAATCTACTGTGCCTAGTAAGTTTGTGGTTCTGCTAGATATTTTAATATTATACAGTGCCAACATATTACACTTTACAAAGTCCATAGTCATGTCACTAGCTGTGCTTTGAAGGGGCTCACAATCTAATGTCCCTACCTCAGTCATATGTTAATACCATATTCTAAGGTCAATTTTAGGGGGAAGCAATCTAACTGCATGTTTTTGGAATGTGGGAGGAAACCGGCGTACCCATAGGAAACCCATACAAGATAACCTGCAAACTCCATGCAGATAGTGCTCTGGCCCAAAAGACCTAAGAAAGAGAGAAAGAAAGAAAGAGAGAAGGAAGGAAAGAACGAAAGAGGGAGAGAAAGAGAGTAAGAAAGAAAGAAAAATAGAAAGAAGGAGATAAAGACAGTGAGAAAGGAAGAAAGAAAAAGAGAATAAAGGAGATTAAGAGAGTAAGAAAGAAAGAAAGAAAGAAAGAAAGAAAGAAAGAAAGAAAGAGAAAGAAAGAAGGAGTGTGAGAAGGAGGGAAGGAAGGAAGGAAGGGAGGAAGGGAGGAAGGAAGGGAGGAAGGGAGGAAGGGAGGAAGGGAGGGAGGTAGGGAGGAAGGGAGGAAGGGAGGAAGGAAGGAAGGAAGGAAGGAAGGAAGGAAGGAAGGGAGGGAGGTAGGGAGGAAGGATGGATGGATGGAAGGATTACACAGTAATATAGTGTGAAGGAAATAATCCAAACCATTTAACCACAATACCCCCAACATAATGAAAACCAAGACAGCTTCCTGAGGAGCACCTCCCTATTTACTAGGACAACAGCTTGGACACCAATGGTCTACAGACTGGTCTTTGTTATGGTGGACTATGCATTGAATACATTACAAACACATATCCTGACATCAGGCAGTGAATGGGTTACAGGGTATACACAGCAAGAATCTGAGTGCATTTTTGTGGCAGTGTGGTTACTGGTTATAGACTCTTGTGCAACCTCAGGATGATGGGAACATTTACTAAGGAGACATATGCATTCCCTCAATGTCAGCTCCTTACAAACAGACTTCTATACACTATATAACCCAGGCCAGGAATCCCAGCCAACAGTTCTGAAATCCCTACAAATAAGTGGAATGAATGAGTCCCAATGTGGAGATTAAATGATTATCTCCTCCAAGGGGGAGAGCAAGCAGTGTATGTGCAGACAGCTCATATATCTGTAACCTGAGCCTGTAGGATGTATTCATTGTAACACGTGAGCAGTGCCTGGGAAGGAGAAGCACAGAGTACAGCAAACTGCAAGGACTTCTACATTGTGCCACATCAATGGCAGGATACAACCATCCACTGCTTGGCTTTCTGCTCACCCTCATTGCAGGGCTGGTGCACAGCTCTCCTAGCTGCCTCCCTGGGGATCGAGACTTGGGTAAGAGGAACTAACAATGTTATACAAAAGTATCCCTGTGCTGGATAACTCTTTGTAGAAGTTAGGAAGCTGAATCAGAATGATACAGGTAGAATCCTGCACTCCTAATGGGATGGTTCTCCTTAAAGTAAAGTGAGCTCAAGTAGAAACATCACAGTGTTTTATTTATCTATACAGTATGTAAAAATATCTAGATCTGTGTTTATTATTTAAACTGCACTTATTATCCTCTCTTCTATTTTCATTTTTTTTATTATTGTCAGGTTTTTTTTATAATTTATTTTTGTATTTTCATACTTTTGTTAACTATCCTGAACTCCAGGAATAAAAGTGCATGTCAATCCAAAATATTGAGTTGTTGCCGGAACAGGAATGGAGAATTCCAGTGGGGAAAACTGTTTCTGTGAAATTCCCTTGTATTGGGCAGAAAGTAAATGAAAGTTATCCCTAATTAAAATCAATGTGCAAAATAGTAATAATATTCATAATTATTATTAATATTTCCAGACATGCTATCTTAGATGGTAAGCTCTTCTGCACAGTCCTCTCCGCCAGTTTTATTGCTTGTATCTGTCTGTCATTTGCAATCCCCCATTTAATTTACAGTGCTGCATAATATGTTGGTGCTATAGAAATACTGTTTATTAATAATAATAATAATAATAATAATAATTATAATAATAATACAAATAATAATAATAATGCGCTGCAGTAAGCTCATCCATGGTCCCAAACTTTCCAATTCAAATGAACAGGAGCAGTTGGGACCTATCTTTTTTTTTTTTGTTTTGCTGCAGCAGATTACATTGCAGTTTGCAAAGGTGACATGTCGTGTTTGGCTGCACAGTTGTGACTTGAAATCTGCGTCGCGGCTGCAGTGGCATGCAAATGTTGTTGCCCACAGTGCAGTTGGCCTCTTTCATTTGTAGAGAAGCATTTTTCTGTGCAGACAGCGGTCCCAGCACTTCTCTACTCTATGTAATAGGGGGATATAATCACCCTATATAAATATAAGTATATATGAATATATGGTATAATATAAATGGTCCATATAGAGAACTCTCTTCCCCATTATTCACTTTGAGATCATTACAAAGAACAAGAGGGTACTCTTTGCGTCTGGAGGAAAAGAAGTTTAAGCTCCGGATAAGGAAGGGATTCTTCACTGTAAGGTCTGTGAAAATGTGGAATCGGCTATAGTAGTTTCAGGAACTACTATAGATTATTTAAGTAAAAAATGGATGTTTTTTTAGAAGCACATAACATAACTGGGGATTAAGGCTTTAAAGTAAAATTAACTGTGTTCCAGGGAACATCTGATTGTCTCACCGGATCAGGAAGGAATTTTTACCCCCGATGGAGCAAATTGAACCAGGGTTTTTATTTCCTTCCTCTGGATGAAGTATGGATGTCTATAGGGGTTTTTATATGGGATATGTTAATTTCCCTAGTGGTTGAACTTGATAGACTTTTTTCAACCTAACTTATGTAACTATGTAATTTATAAAGAGGTGTTCATCAAAAAGTAGTATCATGTAAGATCCTTTGTAGAATAAAGTCAGCAAGCCAGGTTTCAGTTGAAGACTTTATTGAAATTTTGGGGCTCGAAAGTCTCCAATGTTAAGGTGATATTGTATATTGTATGGTATAGGGACCACCATGCCCTCAAATAATATATTGGTTTTGTATGGAACTTCAGGAAAATCTTTAACTGGAATCCAGTGAGCTAGATTTCCTCTTCATTAGCAAATCAAACAGGCCATCTAACCCTTCCAACCAAAATATTTTTAACAAAACCACTTGACAGGCTCAATGTTCTTATGTTTACAAAACAACAGTGAACCTTAAAATCCCAGAACCCTAGGTACATGACTTTCAACATGGATGCTCAATATAATGAGTCATCTAATGGGTAGGAAAAGTTGGACAGGTTGAGCCAAAACACTGAATTCCTAGCTGAAGATGTTATTTATATAGCACAAAGGTTTTGATTTTTCTAGAGTTTTCTAGAATAAAAATGAATATATTTACAGACCTATCAGCTGTAAAATCCACTTACTAACATTTATGTCAAATACAAAAGTTCAATGTGATATGTTCATATTGTTTAATTTGTAAAATGTTGCTCTTTTAGGAAATGTGTGTTCTTGCAGTTCTAAAGTTTGTTATTGTAAACACTAATGGACCTCATTTTGTTGATAACTCAGGGAAAAGTACATGACTTGGTTTTGTGATTCTCCTCAAAGTTCCACACCCATTGACCAATAACCAAAAATTATAAATACAAGACATGGAGGCGGACACAGTTCTAAATTTATTACCATAAAATTTACTACATGGTAATGTCAGGTTCTACTGCATTGAATATCATTGGAAATAATTATTTACCTTTTTTGCTTTCAAAATACAAAAACTGTCAAATTTTAAGATTTGGTAGATCATTCCTTTGTTCACCTGAACCAAAGGAAAATAAGACTATGCTATGAGCAACACCAGTTGTCTGAAAACTGACACGTTGATGGTTGGATCTCATTTAAAGATTTAGGGTGTGCTAAATTAGACTTTGAATAACAATGGAAGGGTTAGTGTACACAGGCTATTGAAGTCAGTTTGAGATCAGGTTGTTCTTTTATCCCATTCCTCCACACAGGTTAGTGTAAACACATGGCAAATGCATTGTAAACATATCAAGTACCTGTAAGTACATAGCAAACACATGGCAAACATTTGACAGGAAAGCATGTGGAAAATGAATGGCAAACATATGGCAAGTGCCTATAAGCACATGGTAAATATTTAGCAAATTCATTGTGAAGCAAACCTGTTCATTACATATGACCACTTTAGGCGATGCATTCAGTGCTGCTTAGTTTACTGTTTTTATTGTTACAACACTGTGAAGATGCTGCCATTGTCCATACGTGCAACTTCAACATGGAACTGTAAAAAGACATCAAGAAGTTGTGTCTAGGCAATTTTGTTGATAGACTAGGATGGGATGTAACGGCATGTCTCTGTGGGTCATCAGGGAACCCCTACTATAATTACTATATCCACAGCTCACAGTATATTAGTATGGTGATCGGTGGAAAGAATGCCCCTTACATTGCTGGCCAGTGGGCAGAATGCCACCCTTAAAAAATAGCCAAAAAAAATCATTGGTGTCAGTTAAACTGACCTGAGAGCTACAAACCGGTTATTGTTCAAGGAACCCCTAACAACCGCTGGAGGAACCCTGGAGATTCATGAAACCCTGGATGAGAAACACTGAGATAACTGCTAACCAACTTTTCCTTCCTTATTTACCAGTCTATTCCAGATTCAGGATACTTTTGTTCCAAAACAATAGTAATGTAATATTTGGCTTGAAAAGGAGGTGACTCATCATTTTTTTTGTATTCTTCAAGATTCTGCCTTCTGATTAGGATCATACAGTTTATGATTCATTACTGTCTATGTTCCAATGGAGGGTCACAGGTGATTCTTCTTATTCAGACACAACAATAAAGCAAAATTGTGCTTACCTTCCAGTGCTTCATAACAACCTAGCAGTGGGTTACTGGGCCACTTATAAAGTAAAGACGTATACCCAGTTTTTTCAAAATGAGCAACCCAGCTGTTGAGTTGGAACGCTGTCTTATCCAAAAATAAATATTTACTTTTAGGAAAGAAAAAAAAAAACCTGAAAGGCTGTTTTGTAAAAGGGGACTGTTCTGATTTTTTGTGTCTTTCAGTTAGAATATGGGAAATTTGAGAAAGGCACCCAGGAGAGTTTATCTTTAGATGCAGAACCTGGTAAAGTGATGATGTCATGGCACGAATAGAGCAAAATGATGTCATCTCATACCAGGAACCTTTACGTCTGTGGAATATACTTGTGATAACTGGTCTTGTTCATTTAGTGAGAATTACCAGAAACCTACATATTCTGATAATGTACATACCAGGAGGAAGCTGTGAGTAGAGGGGACAGCATGGGCTCCATCCGGATGCCAAGGTACATTTGGCTTTTTACTCTTTTTTTAGACAGAGTGTGAGGAATATGGCCAGATCTAAACATCTGATCTGTACAGCCTTTGGTTGCTTTATTATTCCCTGACAGTTACATACCAGGGGATGTTTGATAAAACTATAGCTAAAAATTAAAAAAAATTGTGACCATGTAGGTCTTGCAAAGGGGACAATAAAATAAACATAACTACCTGATACAGTTTTTTAACTATACTCAAGATTGACAAAAGAAGACGTATTTGGTGGCATTTGTGATGGAATGAGGACATTCAATCACAAATGCCACCAAATTCTTTTTTTTTTAGTCAATCTTGATTGCCTGGCCAGAAAGATATAACCCCCACACATGTGTGCGGGAGTTCATACAGTACTGGTATAAACATACCCAGCATTGTATATTGAGTTTCAAATTTGCAGCTTGTTTTTTTAAAGAAAATACTGAGCAAGCAAGTAGGTATGTTTTTTTGCACATGAACACATGCATTGAAAAATATTATCATTATTATTATTATTATTATTAATAATAATAAACAATATTTATATAGCGCCAACATAGTATGCGAGGGTTGTGCATTAAATAGTACCGGTAGTTGTAAATGACAGACAGATACAGACAGTCACGCAGGAGGAAGAGAGGACTATAATACGCCAAAAAACTAGGAAGTTAGTTTACATTAAAAATGGAAGCTGTCCAAAGTAAGTGGCACCAACATGCAGAAGGTGCTGTAACACAATAATTAAAGGTGGATTCAGACTTTAAATCTGTTCATCTCCATGCTGTAAAGTTCATGTGTAGACCATAGACAGCTTGCAGAATGATTGATGCAAGTTTTCCTCCAATGCTTTCTAAAATAATCTTTAATATACCATTCATTTTGGTCTTTGTCACTAGTTCATACATGCTCAAACCAAAGGGATCCACCTCCATGCTTCACAGTAGGGATGGTGTACTTTTTCTTGCAGGCCTTTTGAGACTCAAATCCTTGGGTTTGAAAAATAAAGCAATATAACTTGTGAAAAGTGATTTTTGTCAGCACAGCATCACCTTATTTGCTAATCTGAGCAAAAACACGCTTTGCTAAGTAAACCATCAATACACCTTTGGTGATCAGTACCTCAGTCATTCATAATGATTTTGTTTCAGTTGCTTCTCCATGAATTGTTTGGTGTCCTGTAAGTGTGCTGTTTTATGAGGTTGATGCAGCAAGTGCTTGTATATGTAAGTGTATGAACATGATTGTATGTGATCCACATTGCCTAAGGTAAATCCATTTCCACCACTTTTGTAATTTGATGGGCCCAGCGTTATCTAAGCTCAGAAGAAGTGGGTTGAATGAGAGTGAGGATACTGAGTACCGTAGTAGGAAAAAGTACTGTGATTGAATTCTCTTGATTGGAGGTGAAGGGCCACAGTGTGAAACTGTGCAGTTGGCAGCTCTCAGGCACATGGTGAATGGCTTCTATGTTCCTAGGAGCAGCAAAGTGTACCACCAATAACCAGAATTTAACGAAACTGCAGTGCAAATCTTCTAACAACTATGTGTCCACGTGCAAAAATTGGTTCCCAGACTCTCCTGCTGATTTAAATAGAATAGGGTGAAACTGCTGTTGCGCTTGTGGCCGATGGGTGCTCTCCACTGCGGGTCTGAAATGGCCCTTATAGTCTAAAAATGTTTCAGTGCAAGATTAGCAAAAATGTACCCAAGATTTACTATTTTTTTTATTTAGATTTAATTTAAAAAAAAAGTGTACATTATGGGTGAAAAATTTTAGAACTCGACTCAGGGTCCTTCCTAGGGACTGGAAGAACATCGAGTGTTAGAAAGTTGCAGACGGAAAGCCTGAATTTGACAGCCATGCATACAATGCTTCTTTCTGTTTTCTGTCTAAAAATAATGTACAGTTTACTTCTAAAACATATGTCAGCTGACTCCAGAAACCATTGCTTTGGCTGCATCAGATATTATGGAAACACTTGCTAAGTTTCTTAAAATGTGTCTGTATGACAATACAAATTTGACATGCCTCCAGAGATAAACATTTCCTTTTCAATTGTATGTATAATGAATTGTTCCAGAATTCATTCTATTAACCTTAACACAGCCCAGGGGTATTTCACAATTTTATGACTTTGTCATTTAATAAATTGGTGGGAGAAATGCTTAAAAAAACTAAAGTTTTTCTGGCGACGTCATGTTTTATTCAGAGTAGAAGAATAATTTGAAGTGCCTTCGTTCACAAACCTATTTTCTCATGAGAACATTTTTACATAGATTAAATTATAATATAAAAACATCTGCCTTTATAACAAGAGCTACTACAGTAGGGCAAGTCATAAACTATATGCAATGAATGCTCGGAGGTCATGGTAATTACCATGGTAATTACCAGGAAGTGTTGAGACTTGCTATACTGTCTAATTTGTGGAATGCAGAGGGTCTGCCTCGACCAATAAACCACTTCTCAGCACTACTTAGGATATTGTTTTAAATGACAGGGAAGTAAACATGAAATGTGTGTTTTTCTACCCAAGTAATGTTTTAGTGGGAGGCGAAATTTCCAGTAAGGCTTACTATATATAGATTGAACTTTATATACTACTGCTTTGCTGAAGTATCTACCATATCTTTTCCCTCCCACACATCATCAATCAGTACAGAAAATCTAGAGACAGGATAAAAGATTTAAACAAGATGGTAACCTCAGTACTTCATTCTATCAACCCTGACTGCTTTTAGAGCTGTACTGGAAGTGCCCAAGGGTCCGACCCTTCTGTGAAAAGATCCATCAGCTAATCCAAACCTTCACCAATTTCCCAATACCTTTTGAGCCCTAGTTCTTTCTCCTGTATCATAACAACTTCAGCTACCAGGTTTATGGTAACTCTTTGCTTATCCTTAAGGTTGATGCGGCATAATCTTGTATTCCCATGATGTGGCATCAGGCAAGGACCCCTTCCATAGAACAATGGTTTGGTAGACTTTATGAACATTAATTCATAGAAGACCTTACCTCTTCCTCGAAAAGGACTGAAGAGGTCTAATGGAGGCATGATAATGAAGGCAGTGATTCTACTGGTTTATGATCACCTTCTCTGCACACTACTTGACTTTTCTCACTGTGGATTCAAAGTGAGAGGACGATAACCAGTCCAGTAGTCTTTTTTTCTTGCCTGAATGGGGAATAAGACTGCACCATTTCATGGTTCTATGCCTACTTTTTCTTTACTTCTCCCCTTTTCTTTTTTTTTTCTTTGTTTCCTTTATTTTCTCCCATAACAAATAAATATGTAAAGGGGTAATTATAATTGGCTACTCTGGCATTCCTAGATTTGCCACTCTCAGGACAGACATTCAGCTTTCCTATTGTTCCATTGTCATTTGGAGATGAGATTTATTGTATTTTATATATATTAGACCTATGTTGGCGTTTGTATGGATTCATTGAGTTCTTCTAATAAAACGTATATGCTATGACCTACAAGGGTCATTATTTTCATGATGTCTGACACTTAAAGAGAACACAAGTCAGTGTTTATTCCAGACAGAGCACAAACGTGCAATATCATAGACAGTAATATACCTGCCCTCAGATTAGTAATGGTAGGCGATACCATCTTTTAGCACTGGATAGGAATTTCTTTAGGCCAGGGGGTCAGGACAAGCCATATAAGTTGTATTCTTTTGTGTTATAGCTGGAGACCCTGGGGGCTAAGTTAGCCCATAAACTCCATTTAAATAAAAAATTAGCCTTTGCATCAAAGCACATGAGTAAATCTATATTATCATATTGATGCTTGCCTCATGCACACATTCCATCAAAGCTTCAGGCTAAAAATTATGTGATATCTTGTACTGGCATCAAATAATGCAAATACCTGCTAAGGGGGGTTCCTATGCTTTTCTACCATGTAAGGTTAAGATAGCAAGTTTTAATGAAGTATATGGCTGGGATTTTCAAAATAATTTACTCTAGAAAAAAGAACCATCATGGTTTACTATCCAGATATATGTGTGTGTGTTTATATTGGAAATTACATTGATTTTTATTATATGAGTTTAGTAATACTCTTTAGTAAAATTGTCTCCCCTTAAAACATGCATTAAAATATGAAGGCTACAGCTACTAGTTTCTAACTCCTAACCATGTAACAAAACCTCTCAGAGGCCAGGACTGGAGGTGTACATCTTAGGGGTTGGAGGGCCAGTCAGGGAAGTTGGGGCAGCAAAGAAGGCAGCAATGCCTTAGGTCAGGGGTGTGACAGGTGGGCTGTGGCTCTGGCCGGTGCTCCCACTAGCAGGGTCAGGAGAAAGACCCCGCTTGGGCAGGCGCACCAGCCAAAGCCACCGACTCCATCTCCCAGAGACATTGCAGGCTTAGGACAGTGGGTGGGTTGTCTCTGGACACAACATGCCCACTTTCCCATCGCAGGCTGAGACCTGCAATGGGGGAGTGGGTGGGTTCTGGCATCATAACGTCACTCTGGGGGGAAGTTTCTTCCCCTTTGAGTGACAAATGGAGTCCGTGCATTTAGTGGTCTACGATGTGCAAAAGGTTGGGGACAACTGCCTTAAATGATCTCAATATACATAACTCCCAATTTTGGGAGACATGGAAGAGAGAAACATTTTAAAGTATGTAGTCAAAAAACACACTTCTACTATGTTCCTGTTTTGTGGGCCATAAAATATAAGTATGCAAAAAAGATTGGTTAAACCAACAAGCGCACAAGTGCTTTTTCTACAATTAGCCTCCTTTTTATTAAGCTTTTCAAAACAATAATTTGAGTAATTTAGAGGCTGAATGACGGTTCTGTGCAAAGTTACACTTTTTAGTTGTTTAACATTTTTGTAATTGTTATAATGGAGTGTTTATATCCATAGTAAAGTGTAGGACAACTGAGGAGGAAAAAGGGGCAGAGGGACTCTAAAAAGGGGGAAAATCTATATCAGAAACAGCTTTTCTGGAACATTTTTGTAAGACAGCAGGGGCAAACCATGGGGCCAGATGGCTAACCTGCATCTACCTATAGAGCACCACAAAATCATTTTGGGGGCATTTTACCAGTGCCCCCCAGAGGTTTTTTCTAGTAGTCTTACCTTGGATAAAAGGTTATAAGGCTTTAGCACAGCCTGGGCACCTTCACATAACAGGAAGCGCACTTCTAATTTATAAGACATTTTAAAAAATTAGACCTTTCTAGGTGAGATAAACTATTCTATACCTTTCCCTAACATAGCAAATGTTTGCTTTTGCTAATGCTGAGTAAAAAAGTTGATTATCTGACTTTTTTCGGCCTTGATGTTTTTGAGCCACTGACCTGAAATGAGCCTAGTACTCGTGTTTTTGTCTTGCTCTCTGTCTGTCATTTATGTTCTCAACAATAAAACAATAAAAATGTAAGACTGATTGTTTTCCTAGTTCAGAATCCCTTTCCTCTAGAAGGCCTATGTCTAAGCCTGAAGGATGTAATTGGAAGAAGCAAAACTTTTGTGTCAGGATATGTAATCTTAGGTCAAGTTTGTGTTGGACTGATGAATAAACCAGGGTCAAGCCTACACTTGTTTCCTTTTAAAACACATTTCTGTGTAGATAACACAGGCTGATAAACTCTATTGCCTGACCTAAATTGTCCTTTTCCTCCTTCTAGCACAGCTTATTACAAGACCACAAAATTCATTTAATAAGCTAAACTGACAAGTTATTTTGTTTGTTACTGTACTGTAACTTTTATTCAATATTGCACAACAAGCTGTTACACAAAAATCATAATTGTTATCCCTTAGGGTGAGTAAGCTTGTTTATAAAGATAACCACTGCCATACTTATACTTGAGGAAACTATTTAAATGTTCCCTAGGCAAACCCTGCCCCCCCCCCCCTTTTTATAAAGCAGATGTAAAACTAAACTTAACAACATTTAGTTTGCTGGAGCACCATGTGTCATAAACAGTTTTTTTTATTTGTTTTCACCTTTTTTACTTCCTTGCATTTTAGTGTTGCTGATGTTTCAACGTCTTTTACCTTATCTTATTCTAGGTTCTAGTGATATCCACGTAGCTAGGTCACAAGAACCAAACTTAAAAAAAGTTGAGAATGACTTTCCAGATTACATTAGCATGTTAAAGATCATATGAGATTTTAGTGGTTGCATTTTTGTACACTTTAAAACCTCAGCATAATCTCTTAATTGCAGGGTGCAGTTCCCTTTCTGCTACAGATTATATATAATGTAAAGCCACAGAAATGGGAATAGCATATGGACTGGCAAAAGCAGCCATTTTTACATTAACTTAAAGCTGCATCTCTTGTTTTAGCATTGCCTATTATGTATTACTCACTTACCTTCCTGGTCTTTTCCCATGGTACTTACCTTTCCCTACCTTTTCCATCTACATTTTCTCTACGTTTTTACATATAGCCACTATCAAAGAGATAAAGAGACTAAAGAACAAAATCATCTCCACATCATTGGACACCCCTGGACTATTTGCCAGTAGGATGCTGCTTCTGCATCTCCTCAGTTGGAGTAGAGCGCCTTCTCTAGTCAAGATGTTCATGAAACAGATATTCAGCACCCTGTAGGAACCCCGTGCTCCGATGAGATATTGGCCCTGATTTATGAAAGCTCTCCAAGGCTGGGGAGAATACACTTTCAGAAGTGAACTGGGAGATCCAGAAAACATGAAATGGATTTTTAAAAATCATTTTCTATTTGCTAGCAAATGTTTTGAATCCTGGACCAGATCCATTCCAGGTTTGCTGGATCACCCAGTTCACTTCTGAAAGTGTATTCTCTCCTGCCTTGGAGAGCTTTCATAAATCAGGGTCAATATCTGAGTAGATTCTGAGGTTCAGCAGTTCAAAGAAAAAAATAATACTTCTGTAAAACCTTTTTTTGTTTAGGATAGAGTGGGACCAAAATGACTGCCTTTTAAATTTCTGTTGCTGTTTGTGTCCTAGCTGGGTAGATTTTACCCTTGTTTTGTGCCAGTGAACATTGGGAAATTCAGGTGTAAGAGCAGAAACAATGTTAGTGATGCCCGTTGTAAGATATGGATTTTCCACACCAGTTAAGTTTTTAATCTTTTTTTCTTTTTTAATGTTCACAGGAAGATGCATGGATCCTGCTTCAGAGAAAGGTAAGTGATCTATAAAGTATCCTTTTAAAATTTCTGCTGGCTGAACTACTGTGAGCAATGGAGGTGCAGTCATGCACCTCCATTGCATACCATACATGCAGCCATGTCATGGTATACAAGATCTGGAACTGGGAAGACCGCAGGTCACTGCATGGTTTCTTTTACTTTTATGCCACAAATGAATTGATATTATTTTGATCAAAGTTTAATTTGATTAACTTAAATATAAATGATGACCATCGATCAAACATTGAATGATTGTAGCTCCACAGCACTGCAATTGATGCACAGTCCAACACAAAACGGCAATGAATATTATTGAATGTTTGCTTTAGAAGTAGTGCAGATTAGCATATGTGTGCATGCTTCAGAAAGTAATCAAGAGGGCTCAAAAACCAGATATTTATACTTGTTAACATATTTGTGCAATCAACTTAAGCTTTTAAAACCTGGCCAATGAAAGGTTCCAAATCAAAAAACAGTATTGATCAATTTTGGTGGATCAACTTCAGAATCCATTTATGTTTGATTGAAAGGTCAATAAAATTAAGATTTGTTAAAGATTTCTTCATTGAACAGAAAAATTGACCTATGTGTGATCAGTTTTAGAGGTTCAGATCTAGTATAAAATTTGAAAATATTGTGATGGCAATCATATTGTTAGTATAGGGGAGGTAGGTCTCCATTATCATAGGAATAATATGCTACAATTGTAGGAAGCAGCATAAGCCCATTAAAACCTAATTCCAAAAATGTATTTTTTTACAGTTGGAGGTACAATTAGAAAGGTTTAGAACCTGTGTAATTTTTTATTGCTGCCCATGCCTCTAAAAGATCTCACTTTACATACTACCAAACAGTATCAAGGAGAACCTAAATAGGACACAAAATGTATATTATGACAAAGGTTGTAATTCTACCACATAGAATCGGGAAAAAAACCACAAAAAAAATTGTGGGTTAGTTTTCTTGTTCTCCCAGTATTCCCATCATGCCTCCCTCCACTCTTCCTCTGCCAAACCTAACCATAAAGGGTATGAATCTACCTTGTGTGCACCAAATGCCCAATGCTATCCACTTTGTGAAGCTAGCAGTGACTACATCACCCAGCAGGCATTCCCCCTCCAGACTGCTTGCAGAAGCATGTAGAATAATCAAGTGGAGGACCAGTCATCCCATAAGAGGGAGTAAAGAACTATCTAGTCTTTAAAACAGGAAACTTTTGCACAAACCCGATGACTGAACAATTTTGGAAGAAATCTGATTCTGGACAGCACGCCAATATTTCAGTAAGAGTACACATAACTCCTGTATTTAGATAATATTTGATTATTCTGGATGGGTCAGGAGGTATCAATACCTTCTAAATCAGCGGTTGCCAACTGGTGGTCTGCCAGAAAATGTTAGTGTTCTGCTGCTCTGGCCGGTGCGCCCCCCAGCGGGGGTCAGGAGAAGAACCCTGTTGGGGGGGCGCACCGGTCCCAGAGCTGCGAACCATGTCCCCTGTATGGATCGCAGACTTGTTGGCAGGCAGGCGGTTGGCTCAGATGTGCGATGGGAGAGTGGGCAGGTTCTGGCATCATGACGTCATTATGGAGGGAGTTTCTTGCCCTTTGAGTAACACACGGCTCCCGATGCATGCATGGTCCACAGCCTGTAGGTTTAGTGGTCCAAAGGTCCAAAAAGGTTGGCGACCACTGCTCTAAATCCAGTTTAGCACAGCAAAACACGTTTGGTAAAGTACATTTTTAAAGGGATTCGAAATCAAGGATAACTGAAATGAAAAAAGGGACTTTTAGTAACAGGGCCAAACACTGTAGGAAGGAATTAATGGAGTTTACATAGCAATTAGACTATGGCAGGCTGATAGGGCCAGTGAGGCAATGCAGAAAAAGAGTGAGCAGAGGAATAATAGGAGTCCTCATCCATATTGTTAATTAATTGAAAAAATATCACTTTAGTCAGACATAATGGTGGTTGTACCAGTTGCACCAATGGTAGTTATACCACTGTCTTGCTTCTGGTTGCTTCTAATTATACTTTAATAGTATTTTGCCCTAGAAGTAAGTTTACATTTCGAAGATTTATTAGATTCTTACTTTATTACAAAGTCAATAAATATGTTTTAGCTAAAACTGAAAAAATCCCCAGAATCTTGTCAGTGTGAATTTACACCATATCCAGATATTCTCAGCCAAGTGCAAATCCTGAATTGTGTCCATTTTTAGCCACCTTCTTTTTCCTTGAACCACATCCAAAGGGATGCAAGGGCTGCTGCCTGGCTGAACAGTACTTTGGCCAGGGCGGATCCCTCCGCCTGTAGAGACAGACAAGCTGCGAGCAGGACAGCAGCCTCGGCCATGCTGCCTGCTACTGTGGCTGGGAACCCCAGGCACACCGCGGGCTCGCAGGGCGGGTAAGTTCCTTACAGTAGGAAGGAATTAATGGAGTTTATATAGCAATTAGACTATGGCAGGCTGATAGGGCCAGTGAGGCAATGCAGAAAAAGAGTGAGCAGAGGAATAATAGGAGTCCTTATCCATATTGTTAATTAATTGAAAAAATATCACTTTAGTCAGACATAATGGTGGTTGTACCAGTTGCACCAATGGTAGTTATACTACTGTCTTGCTTCTGGTTGCTTCTAATTATACTTTAATAGTATTTTGCCCTAGCAGTAAGTTTATATTTCGAAGATTTATTAGATTCTTACTTTATTACAAAGTCAATAAATTTGTTTTAGCTAAAACTGAAAAAATCCCCGGAATCTTGTCAGTGTGAATTTACACCATATCCAGATATTCTCAGCCAAGTGCAAATCCTGAATTGTGTCCATTTTTAGCCACCTTCTTTTTCCTTACATACATTTCAGCTCCTGGCCGAAAGTAATTGAAGTTTCCATGGTTACTCTCCGGGGTTTACAGCAATTTTGTAATCTAGAAATAACTTTTTATTCGATCTTTATATAAACAGCAAATTAAAATGATACCAAAATTAGCTCTTCTTTCTCAGATACTTTTAGTGTGATTCGTACTTCCCTGAGATAATGCAAAGGACCTATAAAGCTAAAATTAAAAAATGAAGGTATAATAATTATATTATAATAGTATCCTTGGTTATGTAATGGTTTACATGAGCAATCTTAAAAACCTAACTTTTTCGTAAAAGTTGTGAGTGGGCAGGTTCTCTCTTGTAGACGGGACAGGTGATGTTCCTTACTTGTTTGATCACAATTTTTGTTTAATATAACATTTTATTGATAATAAATGGGATATAACAATATAACAGTAATATCAATGAACATTACATGGGAATAGTGATATACATCATTATGTAGCATTATGAAGCAAAAAGACATGTCAATTGCATTGAATTGTCGCATAACAATATTTTCACATCAAATACCCTAAAAGAGAACAATGTAGGCAAAGTAGAGAAAGAAAATGGGGGGGAAGGCTTGATCGCTATTTTTTTAAATTACACTCTCCTGTCTTTGTTTCACCATAGATGCTGCCATTTTCACCCAATCTTCTTTCAGATTTTCTTGATTGCCCAGGCTAGAATGATTTAGTTCCTGCACATACGTATGAGAGTTCATTCATTCTCTGCAGACAGGAGTATGCTGGGATACCTGGCAGTGTTCATTGAAGATTGCTAAGAGACTGGCAAGTTTATTTTATTGCAGAAGGGACATCACTTGTTCCTTCTGCAATAATGAACCTGCCTACTACCTATCACTGCATTTATAACATTATGAATTTTTTAGGGAGGAACCCTCCTCTTCCATCTTTATCACTGCAAGTGATATCAGTAAAGGAACATGTTATTTTATTTTTTTAAATGACAGTTACACTTTTAGTAAGCAGTTTGATGTACAGGCTGTCTTCACCAAACTGCTAGATCTTGTAGTTGAAGTTGCCCATTCTTATCTAATCCATCCATGTTGATGCATATCTACACGGCTTTCACCTATATAAAAAAACTCTTATGTGTGTTTTTTATGGCATTTCTCCTAATATTTAATTGGTTAAAAATTTTAGTTGAATAAAAATTGTTGCCCAAAATAATGGACAACCACTGAAGTGAAGGGATGCTTACCCTTCTGCTTGACATCATTTCCTTCTTCTTTTACAAGTATTATTTGAGTTTTTTTTTTATGAAGAACATCATACTACAAAATGACAGGTGTGGGGCATTTCCTTTTTCTTTACTTAATTCCCCTTTAAATGTGATTTTGATTTCTTTTTAGTTTTAATACATTTGTATTGGATTTTACAACATAAAGGTATAACGATTCAAAATAAACTGACATTACTACAGTCAGTTCTATATATATAAAATAACGGGGGAAAACACACTTCAAACACCGTATATTACCATAACCAGATGGTCTAGAACAACAATAGCATTACAGCTACCTGGAGTCTTCAGACTTCCTTGGACCTCTTAGGGCACCAGAAAATGCATAATATCGTAAACAAATAAAGGGGGGAAAGGGGTAAAGGGCATGAGGGAAGGATCAGGTTGTGCTCCAATCCACTAAACTTCTCTGTGTACTCCATACTAAATTAAGTGTGGGGTATTAAATAGGGACATGGAATAAGGTATTAATATTATTATTTATTAACAGGATTTATATAGCGCTAACATAATACACAGCGCTGTACATTAAATAGGGGTTGCAAAAGACAGAAGAATACAGACAGGGACACAGGAGGAGCGGACCCTGCCCCGAAGAGTTTATAATCTAGGAGGTGGGGGAAGTAACACACTATAGGAGGGGAGATATGTTGTGGTGGGAAGTATTGAGGGTTTTAGGAAACAGAAGAAGGCAGGTAGGCAAGTTTAAAAAAATGGGTTTTGAGTGCTCTTATAGAGTCCTCATTTTTTTAAAACTGTTTTTCATTTTGAAACCTTTTTAACCTCAATCCAAAAAATAACCCCTGTGTCTCTTTCCTAGGAACATGTACTGACAACTTCCTGGGATATTGTGATGACTTGCCCTACAGCAAAACCATGTACCCTAATTTTCTGGGCCATAGATCAAGAGCAGAGACGGAATACAGTGCTGAGTACATCCTGCTGAGCGTCATTGACAGTTTGCTGCAAGGGGAATGTAATCCTGATTTGAGGCTTTTGGGATGTGCTGTTCTGGCTCCACGATGTGAGAAGAACAAGATCGTAAAACCATGCAGAAAAGTCTGTGAAACTCTTAAGAAGAATTGCCTTCCTGCTTTTGATGCTATTGATATGGCATGGCCTTACTTTCTGGACTGTGATCGTTTCTTTGTAAGTGAGGAGGAAGGGTGCCATGATCCACTGGAGAAATTAAGAGGTACTTTAGGTATACAGCTTTTTATCACTTTACCTATCCATCTATTCACATCTGTTTCTAAGGCAGATTACGGTTCTAAGATTTTATTGAAAGTTGCATCTTTTGTACTTATGCTGTGGGTGTGTTAGTTAAGGTGCCATTTAAGCAACAGAATTAGTGCTTGATGATTAAAATGTTCTGAAGCAATTGTAAGTGCATCTGAACAATTTTTTCCTTATTCTCACTGCAATGTCGAAAAAATATTATTTCATATCCTGCCAGTAAAATCTCATGCAGCTCACAGTGATGGGTGACAACACTACTGCACTTCTCATATTGTATAGCAGCATTGTAACCTTCATGTAGGTTATGTCTGATTGCATTCTAGTTAAATAATTAAGACATGGGGCCTGATTTAATAAAGCTATCCAAGCCTGAAGAGGATACACTTTCATTAGTGAATCTGGCAGATCCAGCAAACCTTGAATGGACTTCTCCAAAGTTTTTTGCTATTTGCTATCGAATGTTTTGAATCCTAGACTCGATCTATACCAGTTTTGCTGGATCACCCAGCTTCACTGATGAAAATGTATCCTCTCCAGCCTTGGAGAGTTTTTATAAATCAGACCCATTGAGGCAGGTGTGTCCACAAAGGTAGGACATGTTTTGTCATTCAACTGGATTGAAAATACCTGTTAAAATGTTTACAGTATATACTATAAATCAAAGAAAAAAACAAGAAAAGCTACAATGATTTGAGTATAAACCACTGTTTTCATTCGTAACAGTAACAGAAATACGAATGAAATTAATGTGACTGCATACACCCATGGTGTGTTATTCTCTTAAACATTTTATTTACATGGCAGAATAAAAAGAATACATGGGCTTAGCCTGTATATCTTTTTCCCCATTTGTACAGTTGTTGTCCTCCTCCTCATTATCATTTATAAAGTAATAATGAGAATTTTGCCAATGAAATTGTAACCTCATATTGAAAAGATTCTAGAAAACTATCAATGCAATATGTAAAAAAAATACTATTATTTGTTACACATGGTGTGGGAAAAATGTGGTGAAAGTTGGATCAGCTTACAACATCTGTATATTGATCCAAAACAGACCTGCAATACCATAAGGAAAACCCTACAGGAGTTTGGAATCCCTACCAAGTTGGTAAGGCTGACGAAGGTCGTACTTATATATGCAAAAATGAGAGTACAAGATAAAATAGTATGAGAAATGACAGTAATAGTGAACATGGAGATTCACTGACAATTCTGAAGGTAACATGCTTGCAAAGCTTTAAGTCCAAGTAGAGGCATATGTTGGGGATCTACAGAGTGACCACTGGTTCCAAACTGGGGTCCTATTCTTCATTTACTGGCAGGAGACAAAGTTATTTAGACTGCAACTGCATTAGAAAAAGAACAAAGTGAAAAACATTGAACACCTGGAATATATTTAGCTCATTTGTACCATAGGTTAATCGGGCTTTTAGGAAATTGGTAAGATCCCTACAATGATTAGTTTATGTAAAAGATATAGAGATGAAAGAACAACATAGAGCTAATAAAAGTTTATGACCACAAAATTATGGAATTAGTGAGGGAAGATTAGAACCCTGTCAACGCACTTAGAGATATTTGGACTCCTTTTTCACCAGCAGTGTGAAATCACTTGGTCACTTTCTCGGCACACAGCAAACTTCTGCTGTGTGCCCGGAAGCGGAAAAACAAGCGGTTAACCATAATTGCACATGTAGCCGCAGCACGTACAATACCAGTACAGCCAAAAGCAACATATCGCTTTTGGGAAAGGCACCATGACCACAGCCGCATGCAAAAAAATGGTTCCCAACCATTCTCATTTACTATAATGGGAGAGGTTGGGACCACGGCTGGGAAAGCTGAGTGAAACTTCCCCAAAGAAACATGAATATCAATAAAAATATTTTTTGTCAGTAAATAGGAGGATGGCTAGCACCCTTGTAAATGTGCCTAACTGTCCCAGTTTCCAATTTTCCCTTTTTTCCTCTCCTGTTAAGCTGTTGCCATCAAGACTGTAAGGCTGAATGATTTTCCTTTTCAATCGAATCAACTATTCCATTGTTTTACAGAAGGAAGCTAAAATCAATTTTTTGACCCTGATTTATGAAAGCTCTCCAAGGCTGGAGAGAATACACTTTCATCAGTGAAGCTGGGTGATCCAACAAACCTGGAATGGATCTGGTCCAGGATTCAAAACATTTGCTAACAAATAGCAATTATTTTTAAAAATCCATTCCATGTTTTCTGGATCACCCAGTTCACTGATGAACGTGAATTCTCTCCAGCCTTGGAGAGCTTTCATAAATCAGAGCCTTTGTTTTTGAATTAAATTGGTCAAAGGTAATTAATAGAAAGTGTAGAACTTAAGGGTCTGGATCAGTCAGGCTGCATAATTTATCTGTATCTTATCAATTATCTCTTTTTTTCAGAACCGTCAATCTATTTCTGTTTGATCAAATTTTAGAGTATATGCTTAAATAGGTTGACGAATGAATATAATAATATAATAATTAAGAGACTATATAGAATATTTTCAGGTCTATCCAAAACTGGACATATACAGTGTATGATAATCTAGAAAGAGTCAAAATAGATGTGGCTTGAAAACAACTAGAAAATGAAATATTTACTTTGGACAGCAAATGAAGATGAAAATCTATATACTGTATATATTAAAGGCATCCAATAAGTTGAAAGTATAAAATGTAGGTGAGAAACAAGTAAGCAGTGAAATAAAAAAAGGATAAAAGCAGGAAATAAATTATACTTTCCAATTCACTCCATATTGAAATAAAATGTGGCATCTAAAACTTTGAAGATAAATTTGTATAAATCCATAATTAGACCTGCTGTAACATATGGATCTGAAACATGGTGTTAAACACAAACTTATGAGAAAATATTTCAGCTGAGAACATTAAGGAATACCTAAGGACTATACATATAAAGAGGTGTAATATATGGTGCAGAAAAAATGTAAGCATTATTAAACTTTAGGTTTAATTCCGGAAATAAACAGGTCTATCAAAACTGAAGGGGTAAAAGGCCAACTAAACAAAGTTGAAAATTTGTACAAGACCAAATATAATAGTAACACAAGTAATAATACTCATAGGGGCCTACTTTAACAAAGCTCCTCAAGATTGGAGATGATAAACATGGCAGACCCTGATGATCCAGCAAACCTGGTTCAGGACTAAAAACATTTGCCAATCAATAGCAAAAGATGTTGGAAATGTATTCCAGGTTTGCTGGACAACCCAGGTGCTCCCATGTTGTCCATTTTTTTATGTTGTCCCTGCAATTGTAATGAAATGGGTCACAATGGCCAACCATGCAGATGGCTGTGCATTGTAATGTAATGCACAACAGCATGCATTCTTATAAAGTGAATGAGGCCTAAGAAATTGTAATGGATAGAACATAGATCAAAGAGAGAGGAAGACTAGGCAGAAGGTAAAAGATGAACTATTATGCCAAAGAAAATCTGTGTAGGTAACACCAAGGAAAACCTTTGGAAGCTGGAAAATAAAGGCATATATAGAGAGGTACAGTGGTGGACATAGCCAACAGTGGGCCCCTGTGCAGAAATGACTTTGGCCCCCACTGTTGAATTTACCCATAGGGACCCCTGTTGGCTGAGGGTCCAGAGCCCTTATGCAGCAGCACACTCTGCACCTCTCTATGTCTGGCCCTGGGAAAAATATCTTCCATTGGGGCATTGGGGACTTTTTACAGGCTACAGCATCAAAAGAAGTAAAATTTTCTTTTGGAGTCCTTAATATTTCCTACTACTGATTTAAAAGAGAACATATACTGTGGAAGCCAGAAAACAAAGCCAAAGGAAGACCACTTACCACTACTACTTATAGCCTTCCTGTTGTTGATCTCTTTAGGATACATTTACCATGCTTTATTTCACACAGGGTCTCTGTGCTTTGCCATCTTGGTAGAGAACCTTTGCCACATGTTAGATTTGGCCGAAAAGATTATTGATCTAATGCACTGAAAATAGGAAAAAACACAAACTCACAGAATTAGAGGGAAGGAAAGGCAGGTAGGATTGGAAGGAGTGCTGGCTTTGCAATTTTAAAGTTTTCTGTGCCTGAGGAGTATTGCCTTGCACCACCTCTAGTCTGTGGCTATATGACCTGAAACATGAAGTGAGCTGATTACAACCTTTGCTAGGTACAACCCCCTTGTAGCTGCCTGTTGGTCATAATGGTGGTGGGGATTGGGGATTGTACTAACTAACTAGTCATTGAAGTGTAGACCATGTAGTAGTTCAATAAGGAATCAATACATGTGTACGTTATAATGGACCCTCCTACTACCATCTGGACCTCAAAATGAAATCAAATAATAGACTTATGTATTTGAAACATTTAAGGCTAATTAAATGACTTACATTTAGCTTTAATGTATAATTTACAGCAGTAGTTGCAAGAGCTGAATCATTTCCAAACAAGTCCATCTATTGTAGATTGATATTCTTCATTTGTTTTTATTTTATTCTTTCAGGTAACATTGAAGAAGCACCCGAAGAACCACTTCCTCATTTAACAGGTACATACATCCAGTTCACTCACCATAGCTATGCACAAATGGTCAGCATCCTGAAGAAAACTGCAGGAAAATGCTCCCACATCGCTAAGACGTACACCATTGGACGCAGCTTCGAAGGGAAGGATCTCTATGTGATTGAGTTCTCAACCAACCCAGGGAAGCATGAACTACGTGAGTATCATTTTCATTAACAAAAATAAAAAGGGATATGGGTTACTTTTTTTAGCTTATGTTTTTAAATGATTGCAACATGTATAGGTTCAAGTACAGTGGGTGCCGAACTTAAAATTGAACAATTTGCATGCAGAACTAAACCATTTGCAAACCACTGAAATGATTCATTCATATAAAAATGTTGTATTTCTTTTTTCATTTATAGTTGAGATTTACACTGTCCTGCTGCATAACTGTCTGAAAGGAGGGGACCTCATTTTTCCCTTCTGTGGTTAAGTAACATTTACAGGATTTGTCTCCAAACAATAACTGCAGGGTGCATAGATTAGGTATATATTCAGACTGGTGGTGAGGTAGTGGTGCATTTACCACCTTCTCACACCCCTGAATTGCTTCCTTTGGTGACAATACATGTAGTTTTTTTTACCTGTGGTCACCCATAGGAAATGAATGGGGGGGCAGAGACAAATGCTGTATACCCTGCTGCCCGCTGTAAAAAGTATAAATGATTTAAGATCCAGCACAGCAATGTGGGTGGTCAAGTGGCTAAAACTACTTTTTGGCACTGAATGACACCTTGCCATTCCAATGTAGGAGCCACCAGTGAATGCTTGGTTCAATTGCCAACCTGAACAATATCCATTTCTCTGTTATTCTATTCTTCTCTATTATTATATTGTAGAATATAATAATATTGTAAGAATATGTTGTATTCTTGCATAGCTCATTGCAACAAGCTGTAACATCACAACTAACGCACACACTATAGCGTTAACATACCTTTAGAAAGCCAGACATTATGAAATACTTCTTGTTGCTGTGTCTTTGAGCTTTCTAAAATGTAATATGAATTTATTCCACTCATAGAAAATTAGATCAAATCATCAGACTTTCCATTGTTTCTACAGTAAAGCCGGAATTCCGTTACATAGGCAACATGCATGGGAATGAAGTGGTTGGCAGGGAGCTGCTTATATATCTTGCCCAGTATTTGTGCTCAGAATATCTTCTTGGCAATCCCAGGATCCAGGCAATGATCAACACTACAAGGATTCACCTCTTTCCTTCAATGAACCCAGATGGCTATGATCTGGCATCTGAAGAGGTAAAACAAATTCATACTGTTGGGATTTAGCATTCAAAGATCTGTGCTTACTCTCTAGCTGATCTCCAATAGCCAGTATATCTGTAGCCTATTTATTGTACAGCGCTGCGTAATATGTTGGCGCTATATAAATCCTGTTTATTAATAATAATAATAATAATAATAGGTGAATACCAAGTTATTAATGAAGGAGAATATTTTTATTGTTGATAATACTATATACTTTTCACCATGAACACTGTGGCCTGTCCAAATCATAAAAGTGAAGTTCCACAGAGGTCCCTCTGTTCATGATTGGAGGAGAACCAGTCTGGTTCCTACCACCTAAGTCTACTCCAAATTGGATAGATAAACATCAAGGTAGAGTGGGACATTATACATGGACCAGGTCTCCTGACTAGGGCGACACTGCATGTATCAATTAAATGAAAGAAAAGATTTCACAATCCCTACAAAATAGTACACTATTCTTGCAAATAATTGAATCTTCTAAATCGCTTTTTTACATCTCCGGCCACTTCCACGGCCAGATATCAGCTGGTTATGATCTCCTAACTTAATAAAAGATCACAATCACTTTGGAAAATCTGCTTCAATTTCTACTATCCTCATATTGTCCATCTGACATGTTTATGGTTACCTTAAAATAAACTTGTACCATATATACTCAAGTATAAACTGAGAATTTTTATTTATTGGAAAATGCCATTTGGATCAGATCAGAATTGTCAAAGCCAAGCTGTTTTAAACAATTTTTGCACAGCGCCATCAATGAGTGGCCAACAATAACAATAATGAGTGACCAACAATATTAAAGCATAGAGCAAGTGGCCCATCATATCCAACTCATAAGTACAATATACATACTACTACTACATACACTCAACATACTTGTAAAAAGAGGGGGATTAAAAAGATAAATAGATTAAGCCCGTGGGATTTTAGTTTTCCCCCCACAATGGGTGTATTAGTTAATACAAATTTTATTGATATTCGTGTTAAATTTCTTTTTAAATTTTAACAGTGGTGGCACATTATGTGCCCCAGGTTTATCCTTGAGTCAATGTAGTTTTTCTGTTTTTTTGAGGTGAAAGCTGTTTTATATTCAGATTGGTTTATATTTGAGTTTATACAGTATATTAAGCACCATTGTCAACGGGCTTTGATACTTACAGCTGTACCAGGTGCTACATATCGGCACTATTGTCACCTTAAAAATTCAGGTTTGAAAGAACTACTTTAAAGTGATTTCCCCAATATGTTTGTAAACATTTTATTAACAAATTTGAAAATGTTTCTTATAATCACTAAATCCATGGTTAAAATAGATTTACCTTAAATGTGTTACCTAAAATTGGTAATTTCATTCATCCATTTTATCTTCAGTCAACCTTGCAGCCAAAGTAGCATTCTGATGACCTTAATTGTATCCCCTTTGGTTAAGTATAAGTGGATCACCATTATACCCCTAACTTGCTGACTGGATAATAAGGAAAATGAAACATACTGATAAAGTCATCACTTTATTACCCCTGGACATCCCTCAGCAAGTTCTCAGTTCCCAAATTAGGATTATCGGTAATATTAAATGCACAGAACCCTAATTTCTAAATTGTATAGTCAATTTATATGAAGGCAAATACCTTTGTTAGTTGTATTAAAAAATTTTATTTTTTCAAATAAATAAAGATATCACAATATATATATTTGTCAAGTAAAAGAAAAAAAAGACAGTCCTTTTTGAAGGTTTTTCTTAGTATTAGTGTTATAGTAATAGTAATAGTTTGTAATAGCGTTGGTGTTCGAATTGGGGTTGTCCTTATATTTGACCTGAATATGGCCATTCTAATTCGGATAGACCCGACCCAAAAAACACGGAATTCGACGGCGCAAATTCGTGTGTAAAAAATGTGTTAAAAATTAAATAATTAAAAATATTTAAATATTTAAAAAAATTAAAGTAATTTATTGAATGTGTGTGATTTGTTTTCTCCGGTGTTCTTGGAGAAACTCTATCCAAGAAAACATACTACTAGTACAGGGCGTACAGTACTGCTCTGCTTCCCTTATTGCTCTTGCAGTTCTGCACAGTCCAAAAAATAACCCAAATTTTCCCACTATTGACTTTAATGGTGAATTCGGCATTCGATCACCTGAACAATATCCCACTATTAGATCGAATAGCTGTCGAAACGAATAGTGAGACCAACACTAGTTTGAAATCCTTGGTAACATATTTCTTTTCCAGGGTGCTGGCTACAATGGATGGACAAATGGAAGAATGACAGCCCAGAACATTGATCTGAATAGAAACTTTCCTGATCTGACTTCTGAAGTCCATAAAATAATGAAAGTGCGCTCGGCTCGTGTTGATCATCTGCCTATCCCTGAAAACTATTGGTGGGAGAAGGTAAGAAGATTGTTCTTTGTCATTTTCTGTTTATTTTGTATTCATAATACTGTTACCTGCAGTAAAAGATCCAGTAATCACTTGAATAGGGTGATGGGCTCACTCATGTTAAATGTCACATTTATTTAAGCCCACAGAGTCAATTTACAAATGTGCGGGAACAGTTTTCAGTCAATAGGACTTATTGCAGCTCTTTTCTACCACAATCAAATCTTTTCCAAATGACATATTCTTGTTCTTGTTGTTCTTCTGACTAATCTGACTTAGAATACTGTGGGTGTAAGTAGTCATTGTTTGATTTTTTGGAAGGTACACCACTCATAGCCTGCAGATTAGATCATGAAGAAGCTGCACCACACTGAGCTCATTTTTATATCACTGCTTTTTTCTCCTATCATTATGTTCCATGAAGCTGATACCATGACCAGTTCTGATACTTCCACTGCTTGCATTTCTAAAAATGCTTTTATTGATTTGGTAATGAATACAAAGTTGCATTATGGGTGTCTTTTATATGTAACTGAAGTTCAGCAGACCATTGTTTTTGGAAAGGGGGTTTAGGACATTAGCTGTAAGGCCCTGGTCAGCACCAGTCCTCACCAGACACCACTCCCCCAATCTAATACTGCAATTTTCACCTTTAGTAAGCCCCCGCTTAGCCTCGGGAGACTGGTTGTGTCTCCCAGCACTCAGGTGCCCCCAGGACAAGGGTAGGTGTCTTGGATTGGGCTTGCAGAGGACCAGGAGCCCATAGATAAAGCAGTACCAAGATTCCAAGACAAGTTCAGAATACAGAGCAGAGGTCATACACAGAATATCCGTCCACCAAATGAAATACACAAGGGCAAAACACAAGCAGAGTCGGGGTCACAGGTAAAGGTCAGTCCAGGCTCCATACAAAGAATAGGTCAGGAATAGGCAAGGTCACCAACAGTAAATAACACGAAAACACACTCCAGCACAGATTAGCCCAGCTATACGCTTAAAACAGGCACTGGTGACCTGAAGCACAGAGGCTATAAAGTCTCAGCAGCCAATAACAGCCTAACAATGGATGCTGGGGATGCCATAAATTCATCAGGCTGCACGACTAAAGGGAAACAGGGGCTGCTGCTATCTTAGTTCTCATGGCTCCTGCAAATGACATTGCTGGACAGAATAAAAAGTGTTTTAAACTGTAATGGCGTACAGCACAGTGTCACTGGACAGATAAGCATCTTCTAACATTAGCTACATGTTAGTAATGCCTTAGAGAGATTGTTTTCCGTTGGAAGCCATGTATTAGACCAATTACATAGACACAAGTTTTAGTTCTTTAAAACAGAACTAAACATTAATAAGTTTCATTATTGCAGAAGGGACAGGTAATGTCTCTTAAATACATTTAAAATAAAATAATCTATCCGTTCTCAACGAACACTGAGCTGCATGTTCAGGTTTCCCAGCATACCTCCGACAGCCGAGAATAAACTTCCATGAACATGTGCAGGACTTCCATTATTCCAGCCTTGCTAATTAAGATGGCCAAAGATCCAAAACCTGGAAGAAGACCAAGTAAAAATGATGGCATCATCAATGGAGCAAGGACAGGTGAATATAAAAAAAAAAAATTGCGATCAGGCAGGTTAGTTTATTCTATTGCAGATGGGACATTGCCTGCCTGCAACTTTTTACTAGTAAGGTTAAGTTCCACTTTAAATTACTTTATGTGTAACTATGTACATATTGGGAGAAGCTGAATCCCCAAAGCACAGATGCAATGTCCCATTATATCAGCATGTCACATTCACTCTTACATTGTTCTGTCAATCACTGATTCACTTGGCTGCAAGTCTAAACCCCACACTCTCCTGATCTCATTAAACTTCATGTCGGGTTATAGGGAACTTAATATAAGTTCAGATGAGTGTGTAATGAGTTTCAGCCTTGATAAGGCTTAGCAAGGTATGGAAGACGTTTGTGCCATCATTAAAAGCAATTATGGAGATTATTCAAAGAAACGGAAACAATTACTGCCACCATTTACCAGCGAACTGTCATCTACATTTTCCATTAAAATTATTCATGTCTCGGAATATTGGAGTCATTGTAAATGGATTTACTGTTGTCCTGTTCCTGATGGAAGATTTTTGGATTCTATGGATCCATTTGAATGTTGATTATTATACTAATTATTTTTGTAAGATTTGATCTCCCCAAAGCTTTTCTCAGCAATATAAAATAAAAATATTTATACCAGGTTGGTTATGATATTTTCAGCTCATCTTTTTAATAAATGTAAAAGGCAAAAAAAGATTTCTTAACCTCTGCAGGTGAGAATCCAATTTGTACACCTGCCCTTTGGATCATTTCCTATTGGTTTATTAATATTGTTTTTTCTGAGTTGATATTATAGGAGTTTTCATTTTTCCTAGTGCCATGATTGTATTTTATATGGTTATATATTATAAATATTAAGATATTTATCATATAAACTAGAGGTTGCTTGAGGTTTATGGGTAGTTCTTAGCGTAAATAAGATCTTTAAGCAAATTTACATGAATAAATTCCTGATATATCACAATATGATAGCAACAGTTTATATACTCATATTGGTATGTATAAATATGTATGTATATATATATATATATAGAGAGAGAGAGAGAGAAAAAGTGTTGCAGTAACGCATCCCATTGCAATACTATTATTATACATCAGTACTCCAACATAAATGTGTTGCATTGTGCCACACTGCCCTGTAATTATGTGCTGTGATTCAAAAATAACAAAAAAAATGCTGCATCTGTTCATTGGTCCATTTCTGTATGGAATAAGCCCATTTAAAATCGATTTGCTTTTTTAGCATTTTTAGCATTATTCTTGCTGTTGACCACCACACTAATGTACTGTGAGCTGTGGATATGGTAATTATAGTAGGGATCCTTGTAGACCTAAAAGGTATTTCAAGGTTCCTTTGTATTAAAAAGTTACTCCACTGGTCTAAATGGCTTGGTTATCTGATAATTAGAAGTTGAAAATTCAAGAAGTTGCAGAAAAGGTAGAGAAAGCAAGTATATAGAGAATTTGTAAAGAAAAAAGCAGGGAGATCCTTGCATTGAAGGTCCTCCGGTACAGCTTTCCCTCCAGGGAGTAGAAATGTGATCAGCACAGTACTGACATTACCAAATCTTACCCAAATCTTGATAGCTGTGCTTTAATGATGTTACACAGGGGGTATACAGCTATGAGGCTGTAGCCTCAAAAACATCTAGGTACGCTCACATACCACGAAATATACTGTGCTTTTTAACACCCCTTGCTAACATCTAAGAAAATCTATGTAAATACCTCAACCATACCCTGGTGAGAAACTTCCAGGTCCGTGTGTTTCAATGGATATCATTGATACCCACCGGGGAATGTTTAAGGAATGTCAGATCTCATGTTTTATAAATAGAGCATGTTACGTTCAGGTCTATTTTCATAATACAAAATAGAAAATTGTGAATAGTTTAGCAACATTAAAATGTTAAAATTGTTTTTAGCACTTTTTTAGGAAGCTTATGATATGGACTTTGTACAGCGTTGCGTAATATGTCGGCGCTATATAAATATTGTGTAATAAAATTAATGATTTAACACAGTACAAGGTGCATTATAATATTTTACCACAAGATGGCACCATTGTCTTATACATTGATTAAGAATGTTCTTCCACTTTGTTCAGCTTCCTTTTATTAGCAAGACATACACAAGTTTTT
>NC_092860.1:138305521-138376962 GCF_032062135.1 Pyxicephalus adspersus
AAACCTTCTGTAATAGACATGGTACTGTGCAATCAAATGGGTGGCATTTACTCCATTTTTTTATGGGTAGGATGATAAATCAAACAACAGGTACCCAGATTTTATTACAGAAAGGCCTTTTCTTCCTAATATAGCACAGCACATCTAATAAAAAAGTAAAAAACACAATTCAATGCAATGCTGTTGAACTTCCGGTGTCTACCGACACCATTGCAACTTTGACATTGACACCAGTGCTGGTCTTCTCCCTTCTGCTTGTGTCATCAAGGCAGTTGAATGTATTTCCTAAATATAATTTGTATTTTGGCCTCTAATTCACTCTTCTAATTTTCAACAAACACTGGGGAAGTCCCAAAGCCCTACCCTTGCCAAAGCCTTGTACCAAAACTTCACATAATCAACCGGTGCATGCTAGTGCACTGCCATCATGATTCATCTAGGGGTCCAATTTGCCATTTTACTCCACTAGACTAAAACACTATAAAAGGCACTTTGCAACTGCTCTACAACTACTACAGCAGTGTTTCTGGACTTTTACAACATGGGGCAACCCTTGGAATAATTTTCAGGTCTTCAGGGAACCCCTTCTATAATTACTATATCTGGGAATGAGCGAACACCTGGAAGTTCGGGTTAGCCCGAACTTCGGCTCAAAGTTTGGGTTTGGGTTCGCTCAACACTAACTATATCCACAGATCACAGTACATTAGTGTGATGGCCAGTGGTGAGCATTTCCCTATATTACTGGCCAGTGGGAAGAATGTCATCCAAAAAGATCATTGGTGTCAGGTAAACTGAGAGGCACAAATTTCTCAAGGAACCCCCTGAAATCTCTGGAGGATCCCTGGTTGAGAAACACTGTCCTACGGAGTTGGGCAGAACTTCTGTCTATTGCAACATTTGACTGCAAAAATGTCTACCAGATGCTGCAAAAAGCTTGTCAGCTGGGACTGATGAAACACTTGCAGACCGCTGTTTATTATTGCAATAACCGCTGTATGACCGTCTGTGCACACATACAGTATTTCGGATTCACAGGCTGAAGTGCAATGTATAATGCAGAGAAATGTTTTCCCAGGAGAAGAGCAAATGTCACTTAGTTGCAATGTTCATGATCTCTATGGCCCTCCTGCAGCTTTGCTAATGAGTGTAAATTACAAACCTGCTAAGGTACAAAGTGTTTAAGTGTACAAAGTTTGAGCTTAACTCCTGGCAATTTAGTATTACTCCAACAGAATTTTTTTAGTTTGTTGGATAAAAAAATTCTATGCAATTTGGCTTAATATTGGTTAGGGGAAACCGTACTATTGACTCACTGTCGACATAAAAATGTAAAGCAAAGAGAACAGATGACGTGATTTTTATGATTGACGTGATTGGTTTGTTAAATATACATTGAAAGCATTGTGTGATATTTGTTTGCTAGCTACCTGTTATTCCTATGAGAAATCCAGTGAGCTTGTACATTTCTGCACTCTCTGCAGTGTTTTCTTGGTCTCTGTAAATTATCCACCTATCCAACTCCTCATCTCCAATACATATAGAAGTAGTCCTAAATCAACATATGTTCTGTTGTCCTAAATCACTTTATGTCAAGGTTACTTCTGCAAGGTACAGGTTGTTAAATGGGCATAGAAAGTGTGTTATTGTTGGGATCCATATGTAAAAAAAAAAAAAAAAAAATCTGAAAACAATAAAAAACAGCAATGCAGCCATTGCATTTTAATAATTTTCGTTAAGTTGTTCTTTATTACATTTTTGTTTTGGGTTTAGCTACACTTCATCTTATACCAGCGAGATCTAACCCTAACCCATAAAATGCCTTTTTATCTATCCAGGTAGCCCCAGAGACAAAAGCTGTCATGAAATGGATGAGGTCCATCCCATTTGTCTTGTCTGGCAGTCTTCACGGTGGGGACTTAGTAGTCAGCTATCCCTATGATTTTTCAAAGCACCCCCTGGAAGAGAAAATGTTTTCCCCTACTCCAGATGATAAGGTAAGTAGAAAATGTACAGTATATACACAAGAAACATTACCTTGTTGTAACCAGTGGTCAGCTCATGAAAGAGGCTTTATATACTGGTTCTGTACAAAGTATAATTGAATTATATACGATTATTGTACATGGGTCAGGTCATAAGAAGTTCTGGGTGAACATGCCCCCCACTGGCTATGGGCCGGTCAAATTATATTTGAACTTTCCATCCCATTTGTTGTAAACCTTAGAATGGACTCTGATAGGAGAGCATTTCTATGGTACAAGCTGGCAGCATTCTAAATGGCTTAGCAGGGGCAATAACGCTGGGTATATTGGGAACTGGTGAAGCCAGACTTCCCACCATTCACAAACAACCAGCTGGGCAACAATTTTAACCCTTATGAACTGCATTGATGTTCTCCTCTTGCAAAAGCCCGTGTCCATATTCATTTGAAAATTTAGTTTGCAATAAGCAGCTTAAGTTTGCCACAAACTTGAGTTGCAACATACTCAAACTTAACCTCTAGTCATAATGGAGTTGTATTATAATGTGATTATAGAAAGTGTACCAAAACATTTTAGATTGTGCCTAGTGTACATACTGACCCTGATTTAATAAAGCTCCTCAAGACTGGAGAAGGTAGACTAACATGATAAATCTAGGTGATCCAGCAAACCTGGATTAGATTTCTAAAAGTAATTTGCTATTATTTTGCAAATGTTTTCAATCCCAGATTAGAAACATTTCTGGTTTGCTTGATCACCCGTGATAGTCTGTCTTGACCTATATTGGAGATCTTTAATAAATCAGGCTAATAGTGATGGTAAAATTAGGTATATGTGTTTATGGCAAAGGATGTAAAAAAATAATTTAGAATAATAATTGAGTCCAGTGGTTATGTTACAAAGTTAGATATATTATTGTATGTCTGTTTAGAGTGTAAAAGAAACTTTATTTGTGAACAATATTTAACATTGACTGCTTCTTTGGTTTCAGTAATTCTTTAATTAGAGGATCAGTATAACAGCCAGTCAGTTAGCATTTGTAGAAGGGGATCATCAGCTTACATATTTTTCTAATGAGTTCATTTAGGTTTTACCATCATTTTCCAGGCCTGGTGTGGTTGTAGAATTCATTGTAAGTGAACTGCATGACCCAGTGGTCAGATAATTTTGAATTGCAATGGCACTGTACTTGTCTGAATAGAATATAACATAAGTGTATTATAATAATACCCTGTAGTCATGTGATGTTGGTTTCTTATACTTTTCCATAAAGATTACAAAGGTATATATTAAAAAAATATGAACCTGTTCACTAGATATCTTATGATAGATAGTTGCAACATTTTAAGTTTCTGTGAGTTTGGTGTTGATGTAAAATTTGGTAAACTTTTATTGCGACCATGGTCTACACTCCCATGATGTTGAATACCTGTAGTGTCCTATATTGATATGGATGTGTAATATATGAGTTATACTGTGAAATGTGATTTATAATCATTTCCTTTTGGATATCTGTTGTGTGCTTTGTATTTATTGGGTGTAATACAATTGTTTTGTGATCATAGCCTGTGGTCATGCTGTGGGGGGCAGTTGTTTTATATGTGTAGAGAATGAATGCACAATAACTATTCTTTCATCCAACTTGATTTATTAAAGCTCTCCGAGGCTGGAGAAGATACTCTTTCATCAGTAAAGTTGGGTGCCACAGCAATCCTGGAAAGGATCTGGTCAAGGACCTAATCATTTGATAAAAAATTGCAAATGACATTTAGGAAATCCATTGCAGGTTTGCTGGATCACGCAGCTTCACCGAATAAAGTACATCCTTTCCAGTCTTGAGGAGCTTTAATAAATTCAGCCCGATCCTGTCTAGAGATCAAGGAAGGTTATGGAACTGTAATGTTTTTGTACTCTGTTGCTATCTTATCATGATATTGGATAGGGACTAAACTAATTTCAACATTTTTTCAACAAAGTAATAGAAATAATCAATAGGGATTTCAGGTCATACTGACTAGGCAACATTTAATTTTTGCTTGCCAATATGATATATTGGCCATAAATTTATACTGTAGATGCCTTTTACCCTTATTTCCCAAGGGATTCAGATTTTTAGCATGGCTCCATGTAACCATGCATTCAGCGGTATGGTTCACAATGTGCATTATAAGTTGTTGTTCCAAATAATGTGGTCACTGAGTGCACACCTATATAAAGAACAACATGACTACATGAAATTTAAGTTGCATTTTCTTTATTCATATGAAAAATATTCTGTCTTTGACCAGCAGATCAACACCTGAGTTTAGGCATATGTTGTGAACTTATTCCTTGTTATGTTTCCCAATGTTTCATCCTATTCAGGTATTTAAGATGCTTGCAAAGACCTACGTCGCTTCACATCCCAAAATGTCACACCAGTCAACAGAAAGATGTGGTGGAAACTTTCTAAGCAAAGGGGGCATCATTAATGGTGCTGAGTGGTACAGCTTCAGCGGAGGTAGGTCTATTTGCTTCTCAACTATCATTAAAACCTATAAACATATATAAACTTGTTAAAATTATTAAACTTTTAAAACATTTGTAAACTTGTATTATTCATGAGAACATGATGATTTAGTAACAGCACTGGAATGTTAGGTTTAACTTGCAGCCCTGCTGGTTCAGTTGCTGGTGGAGTTTCTTCCCATAAAAAATACTAGTAGAAAAATAACAATATGCAAAACACCACAAAACAACAAAGTTAGCAGCTAATGCATTCCATATAATCTCTGTGATAAAATCAGAATAGTCACTGTGTTTACTTTTATCTGTATACTCTTTAACCACAGTACTCACAGATTACCATTTCCCAAAAACTTGTGCTGTCCAACATTCTCTTTATCACTGCTCCCTGCATTGCCAGTTACATTAAAATGTAGGTCCAAGGTTGAGATCTTATTGGTAGATGCAGCACTGGTGTTTTTACATCATTTTTGGTTTTAGCAAGGAGTGTGCTCTAGTATTGGGAGCCGACATGCTCCGGTATTACCTGATCATAGAGAAAGGAAGTGTATTCAGTGGTGCACTAAGCAATGCATCAATGGACAAACGATTCAAAGCCCCACTGTGGCATTAAAATGAAATCAAAAACATATTCACCACATGGGTCAAAACTTATCCTCAGTGTTTCGGTCCAAAGCACCCTTTTAGTTGCAAAGACTGACATTCTGAAAGATGGAGTTTGGTTATGACTACCTCTACATCCCATAAAAAAGCCTGGAGCTAAGAAAAAAGAATAAGCACAGGGCCACATGATAGGTGAGGGGGATAGGCATGGCAAAGCAGACGTTAAGGTAATAAGAAGGGTGGGTAAAAGGACATGGAATGATAGGTGGGGCTATCAATTAGGAGCGACAGAAGATAAAAAGTGTCAGAGGAGTGGAAGAGGTCAGAACACCCTTTGAAGCGAGTGGAAGAAATTTCCCCACTCTCCCTTTTGAGCATGGGGTTTGGTTGTGTTCCTTTGTCATGGCAGCTTGGCGGTTTTTGCAGGTCCATGAGAGTGTGGTTGAATGCATACAAGGCGGCAGGGGGTTTGGAACCAATCAGGGTATGGAGTTCCAGAAGTGGGGGCCCTCACGGGATACTGGGTTGTTGTGGGGCCCAGTGGGAGCTGTGGGATACCTGTTAACTGTCCCCGAGTCGGGGTGGTAGCAGCTAGGGGCCTTTGTGGTGAGGAGAAATATCCATAGAAAGGTAGTGATTGGGCAGTATTTTCAGGGACCTTCAAAACCTTTAAACTTGTTAAAGATATATCTTAATGAAAATCTGGAGGATGAAATAAAAGTTATTTGTTATGTTATTAAAAGGCTGCCATGGCCAGTTTACCCCAAAGACAGGTCTCTGTGTGGTCATTTAAAGGTAACCAAGTGGGGGAGCGATAGAATTGGGGTAAGCGGGGGGACAGAGGTGCAATGACTTCATGTTCTCTACCTTAGTCATGCCTTTACCTGTGAGACTCAAGCATTTTAATAGGGAATAATGGGGTAAAAGGATGTATTATTGAACTCCAGCTTTAAGCATTTGTTGGCATTTGCTTACTGACTGGAAGCTTCAGGTATTTTGGGGTTACAAATTAAACTTCCTGTCTGATGTAATTCCAGGTAGAAGTAAAAGCTGTGACACCGTTAAATTTAAATCATATCTGTGCTATTGCAAACATTACTTAGATAACTGCAGAAAAGTAGGCACCATTATGTACTAGGCTATAAACCCCTTGTGTGCACAAATATGTGACAAGTCAAATATTAAATGTTGGTGGTGGTATTTCTCAATGTTACTACTGAGATGATTTAGGTGCCAAGCCTCAAATATATAGGAAAGCCAAAAAACCCAAGAGAGAGATTAGGCGGGGTTTTCGGCACAAACAGTGTATTTATATTGTATACATAACAAAAATGGTGAAACATAACATACAAAAAGGGCCACTATAAAATCTAGTGGTCTGCAGGACTGTGGTTTGAGCCCTAGGGGGCACTGAATACAATACAGAGAATTATAAGGTCAGTTTGAACCACAATAGTTTCTTGTGGTCCAACTAGACATGTAGCAACTCGTCAGTCATATACAGTTACTTTCCATACAGATTTTTAACCAAATATTCATGTTGCTAGTTGTACCAGACACGTTTCACCAAATATGGCTTCCTTAGGGGTTTTACAACATGTATTTGTCGCTTGCAGTAGTTGTATATGATCCTTTAGAGTGGTATCCTATGCTTATTCTGCAAGGTCAGGAGGGTATAATGCCTCCAAAGGATGTTTACTGTGAAGTATGGTTGAACTCTTCTCTATAATATGAGCAATATTGTAGCAGATTTGCTAAGATCCTAATATGGCAAACTAGGGATCTTGTATGATGGATTGATGAAGATTCCAGGTATTGCATAAATCAGTCCATGATGGTATTGTGTGCAAATTGTGGTCCAAATTGACCTTATAATTCTCTGTATTGTATTCAGTGCCCCCTATTTCATATTTCGTATTTGACTTTCAAATATGTGACAAGGCCCTAACTGCTATCAGAAATTTCTGGCCCCCATGCTTGGTAAACTTCCTGGGCCCCCTTCACCATACTTAAAAGTTTCAGCATTGCAAAAGTCAAATTCTTTTGATCGGGGCTTGGTACAGAAGTGCCCCTTTTCCCCCCAATGCCTTGGACAAGACTATTGTAACATTCAATGGTTGCTGCAAAAGTGCTTGAACCAACCCATAGGTAACCCAGGCATTCAGGGCTATTGTAGGTTAGGGTTATATGGGGAGACTCTAACTGTGCTGTTATAGGTTTTTTGTTAACAAAGCAGGAATATTCTAGTATTTTATTGTGGCTCTAACTAAAAACCCAAAGCAAACAGTTAAATATACAGATGAAATTCATATATGTGAGCTGTTTTACTGGATAAAAGTTTTTTTTTTCTGTCTTTCTAATCCTGAGATTGACGCAGCAATTACACTTGGCACTTCCTTTCGGTGCTGCACTTACAGGTCACAGTCCCTATCTTCACCCTGTGACTAGACAGGGAAAGGAAATGCAGCACACTAATTAGCTGTTTTCTTCTCCTATCAGCAGTCTTGACCACAAGACACCTAAAACTTCAATACCAAGGCAAATTCAGATAAAACACTGCTTGGTTTAATAACAAACAAGCATTTAGGGATATAGTAAGGATTGCAGAACTGCCTTATAGTATTTCTTTTTTATAGGTATGGGTTTACATTATTGGTTGTAATACATTTTGGAAATGGTTTGGATTAGAATGGCCAGCCTGTCAGTGTATAGTAACTGTACTTGTTTTGTGATAAAATAAGACTGAAAGGGCAGTGGTGAAAAGACGTAGCTATGGTGTTACCATTGGGTTTTTATTAGTGTGATGGCGGAACTCCTATAACCGTCCTAGATGACCCATTCTGGACAATAGTCAGTTTTATGCTTGGACACCTTTTTTCACTTTGTGTAAACCTAAGTGGTCAGCTATTTTTCCCTTAGCATACTTATGTAGCATGTGCTATGTCAGTTCTGGCTTCATGTAATCATATTCTCTTCCAGGAATGTCAGACTTCAGCTATCTCCACACAAATTGTTTTGAACTTACCCTGGAGCTGGGATGCGAGAAGTTCCCCATTGAGGATGAACTGTATACGGCCTGGCAAGACAATAAAGAATCTTTGCTGAGCTTAATTGAAATGGTACAGTGCACAGGTTTTTTAGCATGCAGAGTTATGACACAATATTTCAGCTCTTTGTCAGTTCTCAAGTCCGTGTGAATGAGGCTGGGGTAGGGGTGGGGGGACGAGGAGGAAGTTCTCGACTGTTCCATTCATCCCCTGTCCTTCATACTGATATTTGACGTATGAGCCGATGTACTGGGAAGTGGCACTGTGAGGGGAGGAGAGGTTGGGATCGAGTAACTCAAACCGGTATGGAACAAAAACGAAGAACCATTTAAGGAAAACTAATTCCAGATATAACCTGTGTCATTATTCTTTTCCTCAGCTTGAATACTGCCAATCTTACATTCCTCCACACCATCAGGGATTCTTTTTCATCTTTCTCCAAATAGCATCACTTGTCAGAAAGGCCTTTCTCTGCAGTGAAAGCTAGAGCATATTTCCACTTCAAGTTCCTGTAACATGCTAATTTATTGAACTGGCCCAGACCTAAAGGGATGATCTAATAGAATACATTCTGTAAGGGGTTTACGCATTTTATGGAATTGTTTAAACTAACTTAAGGGACACAAAACAAATTACAAGTTAGTTTAAAAAAAGTTAAAAAAAGTTTGAATATTATTTTTGTATGTGTATCAATAATAATAAATTAGATGATTTAGGCCTCTTTAAAACATGCAGTTGAAAACCACATGGTTAGCCGTTTCTGGGTGTCCAAATGTGTGTCGGGGGAGCATTTTCTAGAGTCAGCTAAACACAGGCAACACGTTTTGCAGCTCACTGTGGTTGTAACATAGCTACATTCAAGTTAATGAAAGCGGTTGGCTGCTTAAGGCTGGCCAGAAACCAGGTGCGGACATGGGAAGGTGTAAAGTCTGGGAGGGAGGAGGTAGGTAATATATTGACTTTAGGGCCCATTCAAGTTAAGTGTGTTGATTACAGGCTTGTTAATACACACCTTGGATATGTGTAGGTGTGTTGTGCCATGACTATCTAATTCTTGAATGAATGAGCAGACAATGCACTGCACTTTATAGAAAAACCTATACGACCCGTTTATTGGCAATGAAGCACATCACAACGCATGGTATTTGGGTCATAGTTTTCCGCAGTGCATTGTGTCCTACTGTACAGTGTATGGGGAGCTAACATTAAGGAATAGTGACACACATCATATAGCCATATTTTACAGAAATATGTGTTTAAATTTGTATAAATGGTCTATGGCAGGAAAGTTTTTTTTCTTAGGGCTCCATTTATAAAACAGAGAATCAGACATTCCTCACTTGTTATCAATTACTTCCATTAGATTCCTAGGAGGGAATGTATGAGGGAATGCCAGATTCCCTGGTTTATGAATCTTCAATTATTCAGCTGCCTAGGTGTCTGCACCAACATATCCTTTTGATTTTGAGTTTTCTCTGCAGATAACCTTTACTTGTGCTTTGTCCTTTTATATGTTCAATGTAGCTTACCCACGTTTATGTATAAATGGCTTCTAAGCAAATTTAATGTTATTGAATTAATTTGTGAATTTATGAAATTTTTGTGCAATTAATGTAATATTGTAGGTGGTTCCAAATCAGCGACTAATGTGATTATTACTTTTTCTGCATAATAGATTGGCAGTGAATGAATACAGTTTCATTTTGGTACAAATTCCCTTAAAAATATTTTGGAATGGTACAAATTTACAGTGTACCAAGTTATTGCTTTTTTACAGCTAGCCTAAAACTAATGTAAACACCTTATTGAAGTCTAATCACAAGCAGACATGCCCTTGGATCGAGTTTCTTCCCTGGGTTCTGCTTTTTCTTTTTTTTATTCATCCCTTTCGCTGCCTCCACAAAGTCTAGACATGGTTTGAGGTTTTATGATTATGACCGACCATTGTCCCAGATTCACCGACCATATTTAATTCTGTAATTATTAACTGCTACTGGCGATGTTCTATCTATTATGAATCTTGTGTTAGGGTGCTAAAGGTTAAGTGATGTTTCATATTATTGTAACTGGAGTTGTAACTCCAGGGGAACCATTTTGGAAAATGTGCACAGCACATGGCGTATAGATCACGGCTGGTCACGAGTAAGATGTCAGCGTCGCCGGATCGATTTGCATTTCCCATCGCTTGCATATTTTAGTTAGTTAAATCGTGCACACAACCAGGTTAAGCACAGAGAATATTAGCTTACTAGGCCAAAAGGGAGCATAGTGATTTCCTTTAGAGAGGAAAACAGGATGGATGTACTAAGGAAACATGTTGGACAGCCGAGAATTTAAAGCTTTTACCTGCAGGCATTTGTAATTGATAGCTTTTATAAGGAAAAACGTTCCAACAGCGAGGAATAAGTAATATCAGATATAGTCACATAAGTTTTCTTATTTAAAAAATTCCCAATGCTCTTTGCCCACATATATACACTTCAGTGCACATTTTTTATTGTATAGGGGGTACTTTTATGTTTCATTATTAATATATCCTGTATATAAATTCTGTAAGTGTAAAACCATTTTTTCATTTTTACATAAAAGGTGAGATGAGTAGATCACCCCCAGTGTTGAATATTCTCACTAAGGAAGATTCTACATTTACGTTGTGTCCAAAACTGAAACAAAGGAGAAAGCCCCTTCCCCTTCCCCTAGGGACACTTGTTTTGTAGACAACTATCTATCTCCTAATGTGAGATTTTCTCCTTCTTCCTGTTGTGTGTACTGGACAGGAAACATTGCATAGGGGCATAGATGGCAAAAAAAAAACTTGACAAGGATTTTCGGATCTTCTTACCCTATCCAAAGTTAAAATGCACTTTTAAGAGCAACAAATTAGTTGACTGCTACATGACGTCTGCAGGTCAGAGCCCACACAGGTGGAAGCCCTTTGTACCTCTACACATTCACTTCAATAATGAAAGTGGTGGGTATGGTAAAAAAAGGCCTCATGGCCGTCTTTTACAACAATATTATCCTTAATAGGAAAACAATTACATCATATTAACATCACCTTTAACATTAGAACTTTACTATTTTCCAACATTACAGCATTACCACCCAACACTATTCAGGCTGCAGACCTTCAATTGCCATTGCCCACTTCACAACCATTGGCAGGGGATCTGCAACCTCATTGATATATTGGACTCCAAGGCACAGGCCTCGGGATCAATATCAATTGCGCACACTATCCCGACACCAACTACCACCACTTGCTGCAAAATAACACCGTTAGGAGATCCCATACCAGAGATGGCTCTCCTCACAACTTCTTTAGCTTCTCCGTGCACTGCTCTCATGGACCTCAAACCGATAACCCTCACAAAAATCAACCAAAGACTTAACCAATATTAGGGAGGAATGGTGGGAATTTACTTCCCTGACCACACTCCCTCACCCCACCTTACTATATACCCCACCCCTTTTTAACTTTTCCCACTTTTTTCACTTTCCTTGACCTCCTCACCCCTATTTAACCCTATCTTGCACTATCAGCCTTCCCACCCAGTCAAGCTCCCTTCTCTCTGAGTCTCCTGGCTCTACTATAATGTCTGGCCTGTTTATATTTCGCTGTTTTGTTGCAGAAACTTTTCAAGCTCCATTTGTAATGCAACCCCATTCTACCTTAATCTGTATTTAAAGTCAATATTTGTCTTACCCTTTTTCATTCTTCCTTTTGTTTCTATTGAACAGGGAATAAGGAAGAATCCCTTTAATAAAATGGCTAAATTGAAGTGACTTTGAAAGGGAATAATTCACTTTTCTAGGTGAACAGCCTGAACCCCAGTATGTTCAACCTAATTACATTAAACTTAATTCATGTTTTGACCATGGACCATTGTTTGCTTTCTGTACACTTTTGGATTTACATTACATTTAAATTCTATGTAATGCACATTTTGGTATAACAGCCATTTTATTTTAAATTCTTTATTTTTATAAAAACTCTTGTCCCCTTCTCAACTCATTCCCATTCTTAATAAATCCATCAAGTTCTTATCTGTCCCATTCCCATTCTCATTGAACAAGAAAAACATGCATGAAACCATATTTTTAACACTTTATATTAGGCAAGTAATTGAAAGCACATAGGCAAATCAATCAGCACAGTACAAAATATTTAATATAAGTTTTTAAACAAAAGCAAACAATAAAACAATTTTGGGTGCTTTCTGCTGCCTAAGGAGAACATCTTCAGATATTAACCATTAAACAGCAACTTATAAAGAAGTCAGAGTGGATTATTGCTGACACCCTATATGGTTGCATACTATAACCACATGTAGCTAGAAAACATCAATACTACTACTGCAATAGCACCTCTGGTCCTCCTACCATCCTAGTGATTGTACCACCCTGGCTATCATTGGTGAGCACTAGCACGATAATTTTTGTCCAAAGTTTTACCATGGTTACCTTTTTACAGTCTGGTGCACCACAATGCATAGATAGTTCACACTTGTCGTGTGTTGTAGTGTGCTAAAACACAGCTCCAGTGTGATTCATTCCACTTGTGCATTAGGGTACCAATAAAAATGAGAGACACCAAGATTGGGGACCTGGGGGCCACCAGAGGACGTAAGATGGAGTGCCCGCAAGAACCCACTGGTACATTTTTGTACACATGGAGGGCCAGAGGCACACCAGAGGGCTATCCTGATACCCAAGTATAGCACAAAAAAACTAATTTTCAGGATATATCACTGAGTCCACTGAAGGGTTTTTCAGTCTGAATTTGTCCGACCCTGGGTACCCCAATTTCCACCCACTTCCTCCAAAAAACATGCAGTTAGAATAATTGCCTTCCCCCCAAATTGAACTTAGACTGTGGTAATGATATATGACTATGTTTGGGACATTAGATTGTGAGCCCCTTAAAGGGACAGCCATGACATGACTATGGACTTTGTAAAGTCTTGAGTAAAATGTTGGCACTATATAAATACCAGATAAAAATAGTAAATCTCCTATAAGGTTGCATTTTTCTGGTATTTTATTGGTTGCCATGTTTTTTTTAGTGTATGGAAATGGGTTTCCTCTGGGATATGTAGATACCGGCTGCATTTAAAATCAAATTTGGTTTGGATTTGGCTAAATGAATGTCATCCAAGCTTATTTCTATTTAAGGAATCAGTTTGAACATTTTGTGCATTTCTTTAACTAACAATGAAGACATTGACAGAGTTGGCGGCCTCACTGGAATATTGAAAGCTCTCAGTGCAGAACATTAATGTTGCTTGTGGTAAGCTTTATAAGAACATAAGTACTGTAGTTCAGACCACCAAGTCCATTCCATTTTACAGCTCTCTGGTGGAAATTGTACTTGTTGAGCATAATAAAGCCAAATAAAATCCATACACATTACACATTAAAGCTTTCAAGATTAAAGATTGGCCATGGAGACATTGTGGAAGTCTAGCCTTTCTAAAACGTGGAGCAAAAACAGAAGGCTGATAAAGCATGGAGATAAAGTTTTAGTGAATTACTTGAGATGATACTCAAATTTGCCAAGTCCAATCAAAGAATATTATAGGCTGATGGATACCAGATCCACTTACCGGGATAAGAAGTACCTGCAGCATTGATTATCTAAAAGTTGGTTGAAACAGTTTCACATAATCCTTTTACATCCTTATAAAAAGGTTGTTTAGGCAAGTGAAGTACTTAAATAAAGTGTCTGAGATGACATTTCAGAAATCAATAAAAACCGGGTACATGGTGCAGCAAATGGAAATTGAAGTTTTATCTCCCAGGCAGAAGAGCCTAATAAAGCAAGCATTATTAGACTGTGTCAAACTAACTTGAATTGTGCTTAATATGATATTTGATAAACTCTGGGATGTGTTCAAACCCAGACGACTTAAAGAGCCTCCAAGCACATATCAAGCTTGTTCCTTTAAAATGCCTTTTTTATGTATTTGATGTTCGGAAAAGATGTGGTGTCTTGTTATATCTGCAATTTATATTTAACTATGATTTAAATTAATCTGTATATTATTTTTGGAAATGTTTTTTAAAGAGTACCTGAAAATGGGAAACAAAAGCAACCCTAGGGTAATAAATACAAACGTAAATATCTGAGGAGAGGGTGTAGCAATTACTGCAAAAAACTATTTTTTTACTCCATCTACTAACATGACCGGAGATTGCTGAGCCTCTTCTAGGCAAATATAGGGACCGTATTGGACTGAGTTACTAACAGAATTTAGGTCTCCCATTTACCAATTTATATTATAACCTTGTGAGGGATAGTTCACTTCACTTAGCCTAGGCAATGTAGTCATTTTGCAAGGAAAACTGTAAACAAATCTAAACAATGATGACGGAGTTGACGTCATTGAGTCATTCACAAATGTGCAACCAAGGACAGCCCTGGCTGAAGAGAGAACTGAAATGTCGCTGGGGCAGAGCTCTCATCGATGGATGGATCATCTTGAAGAAAGAACAGCAGCTTTGCTGTGTGTGGTGTGTTTTTAGTGTATCTTTATCCCCTTTGGGTCGTGTATAAGGGAGCAGGTAACTGTGGACTCCCATATTGAAGGAGGTTTCCAGATTTCAAATAAGTTTTCCAACCATAGACCCCCGCAACACAGGAGTTACATTGTTCTAACAAAAATTTGTGCCACGGTTGAAGGAAGAGGGGTCTAGTTTTTGAAAAAAGGGAAGCGGGCTACAAGCTGTTTACCCTCTTCCTTTTTAGAAAAAACTAACTTCTGAGTACCTTTTATGAAGAGGGAAGAGAGGCCCACTGTCCCATTTCCTTTATAGAAAGGTCCCAAGGTTAGTATAGGGTCTGTTTTCAATACTGGGTGGATGCATGTGTTTTTCGTTCTAATAGCTCTCCACCAACCTAATTGGCTGAGCTGGGCCACACATGTCAATAACAGTTATAGCATGCAGTTCTGTTCCAAGTTTAATCACCAAACATCAAAGATTTTCTGCTTTATTGGTTTTAGGCTAAATGAATGATGTTCATGTCAAATTGTCATAGACCCGAAGCTAAACATCAACCCTACTGGCCTAGAACATTCAGGCAGACCTCAAAGAATACAATTTAATGCATAGTGTTTGAATTTTCTTATGTTTGGTTCAAGGTTTGTTTCTGCCAAACTGAGGTGGAAATTAAGACTTGGAATATCAAATCTGAATGGTAAACAGAAACCTTTTAACTGTACATAGCATGTAGTCACTGCCCACTGGCCATACCAGCAGACTCACAGCCAATGGGTATTATTCTAAACATTGGATTGTGGGCCTGATGTCATGCTATACATTGGCTGGTGGTTGTCATGTTTCACCCTGAAGACCAGCAGCTAATGGGAATCCTTCCCATTATTTTTATTATTATTATTATTATTATTATTATTATTATTATTAATAATAATAATAAACAGTATTTATATAGCATCAACATATTACACAGCGCTGTACATTAAATAGAGAATAGACAGACAGATACAGACAATGACACAGAAGGAGGAGAGGAGAACCCTGCCCCGAAAAGCTTACAATCTAAGAGGTGGGGAAAATAGCATACCATATGGGGGGAGATATGGAATGGTGAGTGAGTAGCAAGGGTTTAGGGGACAGAAGAAGACGAGTAGGCAAGTTTGAAAATTTGGGTTCTAAGGGCTCTTTTAAATGTGTGGAAAGTAGGAGCAAGCTGAATAGGATAAGGAAGAGAGCAGGGGCTAGTACAATGGCCCCACAAGCAATAGTTACATACAGTAAATGACCTAAGAAAGGATCAAACAGGTTTATTCAGTTCTAATAGAACCCATTGGATATTCTGGTTGATTTTTGGGGTCATCTCAAATCCAACCCAATTTGGAGTTGTAAAACACGTGTAATCTTCAGCATTCAACACTCTTCCAAGTGTGTCTGATGCTTAGTTCCCCACTAAGTACTATGGTTTCTATATCATTACAGGATGCAGTAATTTAAGGGGTGGTGGTCCACAAAGGTGGACTAGGCATCTGACATTCCTGGAAATGTCAGATACTAAACATTCCTCATCAGTTAAGGGTCATCATTTTTATTTATAAGGGGGCAATTTTGTGGAATTATTGGCAAAAAAGAGTTTGTGACTGACAACATTCAGGTATATAAACCAGCTGAAAACAGGAGGAAATAGCTTCTGAGCCAGACAAAGCCATTAGTTTGAACTTATTTTAATTTTGTTTTCTTTATTTTCTTTTGCTATCAGGTACACCGAGGCATAAAAGGAGTAGTGAAGGATGAACATGGAAATCCCATTAAAAATGCTCGTATCTCAGTGAAAGGAATTCGCCATGACATCATGACCGGTACTTTTTCTTTTTCTGGGATTTTATTATGTTCATACTAAAAAGCAAGTAAAGTCAAGCCAAAAAAATATAAAAACAACAAACAAAAAAGGAAAGACAAACTAAAAGCCATAGTACATGACAGCACTTTACACCTTTTTTGTAAATTATTTTTGTTTCTCCATTTAATTAATTTATTGTATTGTGATTTAATTTTTTTAAAGTCTCTCTGTGATGCACAATATGACTAACAGCTATTTTAGGGTGATTCTGCACCAAGGCAGAACTAATGAAAGGGAAAATATCTGATGTTACCTTTCCAACCTTGTGGCTTCTATTTAGGAATACTCAAAAAGTTATAAAACTTCATCAGTTCTTCAATGTTTGCAACGAACATAATTGGAGATTCTAATAAGTAATGTAGATATAATTCATTTTTTTAAGTAAAATTTATAATATTCCAGTGACAACTATCTAAGACTTGCATTCCTTGCAGTTTGGAGGTATTTCCAGTTATGTACAGTTTAAGTCTTCAGGACAGGTGAATATAAGTAACCTGTGGCTTAAACACTTCTACACTGTAAAAAAAAAAAAAGTTTTGGCTATACATGCACTATACATTTTGCATTACATTTTTAGATTTTTCAAGTGTCTTTTAATTGCCTTTTTACCTTTTTTACTATAGGGTGGTGAATATTTAAATATGTAAAGGGCTAGTGCTGGACAGGACTGCTGGTCCTGTGTAAATTATTACTCATGGATATGAAAATGACACAGGAAAAAACATAGCCGAAGAAAAAATCTAAAAAACATAGTTTTTCTATATATAGAGGTTAAAGTATAGGCAGGAAATGTTTTTTATAGCAGATGGGGGAAATTTTTGCATCATATTTATTTTTTTAGGAATTCCTTTACTTCTTTTATGGTTGATTCCATAACTCCTCGGCATTATAAAACATATATAGTACTTGTTTAGCACTATGAAAAAAAAAGTAAATTTAATCTTACATCTGTTTTCCATGGCATACATTGTTACTCAGAATTTATGTAAACCCTTGGGGAGTATGTAAACTCCAATAAGGAACTCCTTTCTTTACCCCTACTTCGATCTATAAAAACAGGCATTGAAAGGGTTTATCTGTTCAAAATAGGTAAAAAGATGTTTTTGATAACTTCCTGTGCTCCCTGCCTAGTAAGTTACATTGTTCCTAGCTCTCCATAAGTTACATTGTTCCTAGCTCTCCAAAAGTTACATTGTTCCTAGCTCTCCATAAGTTACATTGTTCCTAGCTCTCCCTGTCCTCTACAGAACATTTCCCCTGTAGTGACCGGGACAACTAAATTCATAATTTTAAATCCCCGGACCAATATTTTGAAGTTTTTTAAAAAAGATAAATACATTTGTAAAAAAATGATCTTCCTAATGGTGCTGACAAGGACTGTGGAGGCTCTGATTCATGGATCAGCTCACGGTTAAGTGAAGTATTACTATTGTTACTATTATCATTAGTTGCATTATCTTTGGTATTACTAAATAAATACAAAATATATTTTTCAAATCTAAGACCAAACAAGAAATGATAGTTCTCAAAGTTAAACTATTTGATGCCATTAAATATAACAGTTAGAGAAAATACACCATTAAGGTCATACTTACCTAAAACAGCATCTGATAAATAAACAAATAAAATAAAACAATGGGATGAGACTCGGTATTGGCGGAGCGGGGTGACTGTTGTAATGGTGGAAATAATACTGAAGCGTACGGCTCAGCAATGGTTGCCTCATACAATGTAAGACTACACTGATGTCACGCCGCACCTCCGTTTTCCGTTTCTAGTACAATTTGTAATTTAAGTGCAATATAAAGGTGAAAATTGTCATTCAGAATTTTATTTAGAATAAAGATTTTATTGGAATTTTTTTTTTGTTTTATTTTAAATAAACCATAAAAATTGCAAATAATGTCCACATTTTTCTGTGGACCAACAAAATTTTCCCGCGGGCTACCTGTGGGTGACCGCTGTCCTAAGATGACAATGCTGCTCCGTTTTGTTCCTGTCCATGCTTGTTGTTTCCCCAAACCCCTGATTTGTCCTAATTTGTGTCCATGGTGTGTGAACTATGAATTTTCTGCCTTCAGTTGTTATCTCACCTCCTCTGGGAGAACTTTTCTAGATGCAGTTTCATCATTTATTTATAAGAAGATTTTGAAAGTATTGATTATGTCCTCTTAGCCTACTGATTTTCTTACCTTTTTTTTGTAGCGGAGGATGGAGATTATTGGCGACTTCTGATTCCTGGTGTCTACATAATATCTGCTGAGGCTTTCGGCTATTCAAAAGTCACTAAAAAAATTACCCTACCAGCAAAGTTAACAAGGGCAGGACGGGTTGACTTTGTTTTGCAGCGGGTAGAAGTTAATACCCGTAGATATAATAAAGTTATTCCAGAAGACATTTATGATCGGTTAGATCCACTGGATTCCTATGACCCACATGCTCGACAAGGCCAAGAAGAAGAAGGTGGTGAACAAGACAGAGAAAAACCATGGTGGTGGTCCTATTTCAGTATGCTTGGTAATAACCAACCAATGTGGCTACTTAAAAATAATTAACTCAGTAATAATTGTTTTTGTTGAGTGTTTCTTTTAAAGTGTCAGGTTTGTTTTTTATATTACTGTAGTGTAAAATGAATAGTTTTATATGCTTTCATGGTGGATCCAGTGATGAAGTAAGTTTTTTAAAGTTTATATTTTTATTACAGGGAGCACAAAAGACAACAACATGTCATAAGTTAGAAAATTTGTAAAGAAACATTTAATAAACATAATTTTACGTAAAGATCTGTGTTTGTGTTTAAAGTAAACTATGAAGAACTCATCAGTGCATGAAGTGCTTAGGTCTTATTGTAGTCTTTGCAATTCTAATCTACACTGAGATGGATTTATTAAATCTAAACCATCTGGGTAATCCAGCAAATGTTTTTCATTTTTTACTAGATCGATTGCAGTTTTGCTGGATCATCCAGGTTCTCCCATGATAGTCTATCTTCTCTAACTTTGGTGCCTTTTTTCTGAGACTTCAGACAAGTTACGCCACCCAGACTTTTTAAATACATGTTTTCCTCTTTCCACTGGGATGGCAATTATTTAAAGCCATTCTTCTTGGGAAAAATAAGAAGAAAGTTATTTTTTGTGTGGGAAAAGGTAGTTTTTCTTAGATAGCTGTTCAATTACAAGCTTGTATACTTACCCACTCGGTATTTTTGGTAGCAAGAGAATGTTTTTTAATAAAATCTTAAATTATAAAATAGTATCTTAAGATTAGCAAAATCCTACTTTTTAAAAAGATAAAATATAATATAGTTCTGGAAGCTATAAATTAGGTAATAAACTGTTTATAAATAGCAACAAAGCAGAAGGCTCTTTATAGGCAAGAATCTTATATTTGTAATACAGTCTTTTTCCAAAGTACAATGTCATTATTTTAGAACCTTACAATTGTGAATGATCCATATAGAGACCATCAGAAATGGCACTAAACAGTCAACAACTAATCACAGGTATCAAAAATAAGTCCACAGATTCAGACTGTAGCCTGGAAAGCTGTGGCTAGCAAACGTGAAGAATACCTAATGGGAATATTTGGGGTAGTTATTGAACTGGGAGCATTAAAAACTTTATTTTTGGACCACGAATACTTGTTTGTTTTGAAAAACACAATATATACTTGTAATTCCAGAATCTGTTTTACTGTGGTCAGAGTATTTAAAGATGCTCTGTTTTGGAGGGAAAAGCAGTCCGTTCTTTCACAATACCTTTTTGTCTTAGCCTCCAATTCACCAGGTTCCACAATGACGTAATGCCTTGATAAATTTTATCTGCGGATAGTGTAAATAAAATCAGAGATTGAATAAAGTTCTCCAAGGCTGAAGAGAATACACTTTCATCTTTGAAGCTGGGTAATCCAACAATTTTGGAATGGATTTTCTAAAAGTCATTAGCTATTTGTTAGCAAATGTTTTCAATCCTGGACCAGATCCATTCCAGGTTTGCTGGATCACCCTGCTTCACAGATAAATGTGTATTCTTTCCAGCCTTGGAGAACTTTAATAAATCAGGGCCATTGTGAAGGAAAATATGAGGATTATTTTTATATGATGCTTTGGGGTTATGATTAAAGTAGATTTCCAAAGAGCTTTATAACACTTTATTTTCGGAGAACCATTGAAGGCCTGCTTCTCCACATTCAGGCATCAGTGCTTTTGAGGTAACACAGATAACTGTTTTAAGAGCAACCCTTTTCTTGGACAATATTTACAGAAACCTCTGGCTAATGTGATCTATTGAGCTCATAAACAACCTAATGGAGTTAAATCGGTAATCAAATGCTGAGTCTTTTCAAGTCTGGGTCTATCTGTCCCAGTAAGTCCCCAGTTCTTCCCCCGTTGGGGACACACTATAAAGAAGATAAGGCCAAGTCGGTAACCACACCCTGCTAGAACAAAGACACTTGACTGCTTTCTGCATGAGTAGAGGCTTAGATTAGGTCTTAGGGGGTATACTCATAAAGCAATGACTCTGACATTCACCATTCTCTGGTGTAGAATTCATTACTGCAGCTGAAAACACATTGGACCTGATTTATTAAAGCTCTCCAAGGCTGGAGAGGATACACTTTTATCAGTGAACCTGGGTGCTCCTGGAATGGGTTTCTTAAAGTCATTTGCTATTTGCTGGCAGATGTTTTTATTCTGAGGCCAGATCCGTTTCAGGTGTTATGGATCACCCAGGTTCACTGAAGAAAGTGTATCCTCTCCAGCCTTGGAGAGCTTTATTAAACCAAGCCCATTGACTTGGTGAAAGATTCTCCACCAGGGAATGTTTGCTGAATGCCAGATTTGCTGCTATATAAATACCCCCTAGTTGCTGACTTAAAACGTCTAAATTTACAAATCAGAGATAACATTGTCTGCATTGGGCTGCATATTTTGAGTAGCCTCTAATACCACTGATGAAGCAAATTATGAAGGTATCACTATGTTAATATGCTTGGGGGTATAAAAAGTTCATTTTAAAAAATATAAATTAAAAAATATTTTGGTATTTTAGTTGCAGGAGTTGACAGTCTGTTTATAAACATTTAAAGATTGCATAAAAAAAAATAAAAGAAAGAAAACTAGAATCCAGTTTTGGTTCTATATACTGTGTTGTTTGAAGAACTGCCAACCCATTCCCATACTCAGTCTACCAAAAGATGCATTTTCTTTAAATAGAATTAGTATTTGTTTGCTGTTTTATGTACTGGAACTTCTATTTCTTGATACAGTTTACTAGAATCAGCAAAAAGTATCACATTTTATTCTGAAAATCTTGTTTCTATTTATATACTTAGGCTAGAAAGACGTATTAAATAAGTTCAAAAGCTGGTTTTGTCAGTTAACAACAGGCAGGTATAAAAGACACCCAATAAAGCTGCTCTGTATTCATGATTACATCTTTACATCTATTTTTTTCAAAAGCAAATGATGTAAGCATATGTTTTTGACCGGACATCAGCTTCTTGTATGGCAGAGCTGTGATGAGTCATTGAGAAGCAGTGCAAGGAACCAATCAGTTGTGCTACAGTGATCGTGTGCTAACAGGGAACAGAGCTGATAGGGGAACAGAGCAGCACATCTAAAAGATGAGCACATTATTTTTTTTGCTTTTCCTCCATTGCAAAATCAAAGGCTGGGGCAGGGACAACACCTGTAAGTGTTACTTAAAGTGGTACTTCCATCACATTTTTTACTTTACATATAAGGATAGATAACCCTTTTTTTTAAATATGAAGGGGAGACCCCTCCCCTTCTGTGTTTACTGCCATGGCAGTAAAGACTGCTTAGGAACTTAGGAGGCCTGCAGCCTCCTGTATATATATATATATATATATATATACGTTATGTATCTCAGGAGGCTGCGGGCTGTAAATATTTTCTGGAAGCCTCTCACCTGATCAAATGCCTGCACAGTGCAAGTTTGGCTGCCAAATAAACAAGAAGCCAGTAATAGTAATGTAATAGTTCCACTTTACCTGTGTATTTTGTTTGTTTGTTGTAGACATCATCTTAAATGCATTGGAGTTGTGCTGGTGCAGTAAGTTTTTACCACTCCACTATATTTGCATTCCTAATATTCTTATGGTATTTGAGGCAAAATATATTTTAGTATTTGGGTATCTAAGATCTTTTTATATTTAAAGCAGAAATAAACCCAAAACAATAAAATCACATTTACATTTAATCCCGCAGATCAGTTTATTTGTTGGGAGGTTTCTTCCATCGGGTCCCATGTTGTCCAGGTATCTGTCTTTAACCCAGCACAGAGGGAGCACCAGGTGCTGACATCTTCTTCTCTCTTCTTCCTGGTTCTTCTTCCTGTGTCCCCCGATTTCCTACTGCGCATGCTTGGGATCTGCAATTTTTTTATTGCTGAAACGGCTCCTTCTGCCCATGTCCGAGCAGCCAAAAGCAGCGAAATAGAAAAATAAATAGTGCCTTACCTGGTCAGCCGGCATCCTCCTTTGCAATTCTTGTCTTCTTGCATCCTCCGGCAGCCGGCCTCTGCATCTGATGAGTCACCAGGAGTTCCTTGTGGCGTCGGTGCGTGCGGACATTCTGTTCCATTAATTTATTATTTTAACATGATTTGTGTTTCAAACTTTATTATACTCATACTATTATATTATACTGTAAAATAAATTTTCATGAAAAACAATGTACCACTTTTAGACGTATAAATCCGGACAGAAATGAACCGCCCAGGAGGTTAAATAAAAGGGTTGTCTATATCATTTTATGTAAAGTAAAAATTCTGAGTGTAGGTACTTTAATATTTATTGCTGTTAGTGAGATTTCTGCATATTATTGTGGGGAAATGTAAGACCAAAATATGACAAGATGAAGAGAAATTTCAGCTTTAACAGTCACTAGAACAGATGTCTCTATGTGGAGATTCCCTATCACTTGCCATTCTAGGAACAACTGTCAGGTTTTGAATTTTCTTTTACTATCAGGAAGTTATAGGAATTTTCTACTATGGGGACATGGCTACAATAGCATACAAAGGAGCTAGCCTAAAAAATGTTTTGAGAAAAACTTTGAAAGTTTTTATTTTAAAACAATAGATGTCTGCTGCACTTCTGCTACTGCCCAGTACTAAGCCTTGAAACTGAATTTGCATTACATGTATAGGGGAAGTAACATGACATCATCAGTGACATCACTAAGATCTGCCTCTGCAGCAATATATACTGCAACTACTTTAGTATTGCCGCTATTATAAGTGATCTTTTGCTGCCAATGTACCTAGTCTAACATTGGTCATGCCGAAAAAATATATATAAAAAAAAGTTTTTCAAATAAAAAAGTAGATAATTTGTTTAAAATGAAACTACTATTAAATCCCCGGTATAAACATTTATATCAAATGCTTAAAATAGCATTCACATTTACTGTGTGAGCACGCAAAGATTTAACAATCGTGAGCATGATTCCATTGCAAATGTTTGTTCGCACAAAGCCAATGTGATTTATCTTCATCATAAACTAATAATTTTTGCTAGCAGGTAATTTTTTTCACATACTATATTAAAGAAGGAAACTATTTTCCAGATTTAAAAAGTAACACTGGACTATTTGTAGAATTTGCAATCAATACACCCAACTTGTACCCAAAGTTTAAACATTTTTTCCCATTAGAGTCAACTTTTACTTGTAATTCATACACCAAAAAATTTCAAAGTGATATTGAATATATATATTCAGTATGGGAAAAACTTGGATAAATCCTGGGTTAAACATTTTTTTTTATACCTCTTTGACTTTGCAATGTAATATTTGACTATATAATGTAAAAATCACATTCTTTTAGTAAAACGTGTTATGATTTCAATGAATGCACATGGGGCTGTGCAAATATTTATTCAGGAAAATTTTAATTTTTTTTTTAATTTTACCTATGTCTGCTTTATTAAACTCTGGCAAATAAACAATATTGTCTCAACATCTGCTATGATAATAAAGTATGTATAATATAGTACAAGGTAATTGCAAAAGCTCAAAGTTAGAGGTACAGAATAAAAACATCTACGTAGAGTAAAATAAAAGAAAATAAAGAAAAAACACTCTCAGTATTTAGGATGTACAGACTTTGGGATCCAAGTGGTTAAAAAGTTAGCTGAGGATAGATTCCAAACTTCTAGCTTTCAGCTGTAGAGAAGCTCCTCCTCCCCCGAAAAATAGTCTCATACTATGTGCAGAGGTTGGAAAGAGATACAATTAAATCACATAATGAATCCAATAAAATACCATTTTAAAATGACGTTTCTGCATGATTTCTATGTTGTGTACTTTTATATATATGTTTTTCTTTTTAATTTCTTTTTCATAAAGAGACCAAAGGCATCCCTCCAGAACATTACTCGGTGGCCTCATTCTTTGCTGTTTGTAAAAGAGGTCATAATTTGTGGAAGGAATAAAAATCTTTTAAAGCTTTACGCTCGAAATCCCTGGAGTGAATAGAATTCAACGTAGCATAGATAATTTGTTTGCTTTGCAATTATTTTCCGTCAGTGGAGACAAATTGATTCATACTATAAAACTGACTGTCACTGCAAGACAGCTGGCTCTTGAAACTGCAGAAGGATTTGACTAGTTAAAGTGAGTGTTGAAACTCTGATATATATGTCGCTTCACAAACTAGGTTGCGGGTAATTATAACATTTGATATAAGTGAGACACCATCCATTTTTTTATGGGTCAGCCATGCCAATTTGAGAATTACATGTGCTTGGATGGGCGCCTTATCTCTAAACGTTTTCCTTTTTGAAATTAAAGTAATCTAAAGATACTGGAGCCGCTGTATTTGAAATGTGTTACATTGGCTATATAAATAGTACCTTTAATGCCTTCTTAATAATTCATGAAAATGACTTGGTTTAAGTGGGCCACATTTCACAGTCTCTTGCACTGTCATAGCTTATATTTGCAAGTGGAAAAAAAAAGTTTATGTTAAATCAGCATCACCATCTGGACTATCTCGATTAGGGAACAGCTGTATATATGTAAAAAATCATTTAATATATTAAACTTACTGTATTATATGCACAAATATGTGTGTGTTATATCATAGGGGTAAAAGGCAATTTTTAAAGGATGTTTTTTACAACACATCAACAAGGTTGATTTACTACAGGGCTGTTCACTTTGTAATGTCAATTATCAGCTCACAAGGACGATTTCACTTAGCTTAGAGGATGTAGTAAAAATTCACTTGTTAATGAATACTCAATCATGTGCCAGGAATATAGAAAAATTGGATGGCTGAAGTCAGCATAGCTTTAGCTTATTCTATAGCTATGTGAAAACCCCTTTGCGGTCGATCATTCATTTTTGTGAGCAATAATGGATTTAGTAACCCAACCCCATTCCTTAATGTGTATTTAAAGTGAAAATCTATTTTTTTGCGCTTTTTGTGTCTGTGGAACAGGAATAAAATGGTAATTTTTCTTAATGAAACAAAATTAGCAAAACTAGAAGAATTATAAGTTAAAACTAGAAGAATTATAAGAAATTTTCTGGCTTAACCTTTGGCCAGTGCATTGCAGAATTTAGCACTTACCTAATAGGCCATTTATATAACTATATTGTTATAATGCCTATTATTATAATGCACTGCAATGCACAAAAGAAAGTGGGATGCCTTGTAGTGCAATGCATTTTAAATGGCAGCCCATTACACCTAGGCAGCACAACACAACAATGGACCCGACATATTAAAGCTCTCCAAGATCTAAGAAGATATTCTATTGTGGGTGAACCAGAAAACCTGGAAAGGATTTCTTAAAAATCATTTGCAATTTGTTGGCAAATATTTTCATTTCTGGACCAGATCCATTCCAGATGTGGTGGATCACCCAAATTCTTCCATGATCAATCTGTCTTCTCTAGTCTTGCAGAGCTTTATAAATCACCCCACAAAAATAAAGACGTCCCCCATGAGATTTTCAAGCTAACCTCACTTTATTTCATTATCTTAATAACCTAATTGTAATTTAATTTATAGTATATAAGGAAATTAGCATTTTGGACTGGTCTGTTAGCTTTTTTTTGTTTCAGGGAGTGGTACTAAAATGAAATGAGGGAATGATTGGATTGTTTGCTGATATTTTGGCAGGAAAGTCATCATTCATTCAAAAAGTCCACATACCTTTACACAAAGCTATTAGATTGAGCTGATGGCAGTTTTATTTACTATAATAAGCCTCAATGATATGGCCCACCTGTTGTATTTGATCTATATTGGGGGTATTGTCACCCACTTTTTAAAGAATGGTCGTTGGGTAATGTCTCTTACTTTGTAGGTGGACTGTTGTTCACATGACCTAGGAGAGATGATTCTATTTGATTTATGGTGCTCCAGTCTTCAATTAATATGATTGTTGGTCACAAAATGTTTATAAAAAGTTTGTGAGTTATTAAAGTTTAAAATAATACATATTAATTCATTTAAATACGTTCATATATTTTTAATTAAAGATCCAATAAAGGACAGCATTCACATTCACATGTTTGGTGTTTCATTTTATTACTTATAATATGCATTTTACGTAAGGTGTGGTAAGGTGAAAATGGGCATGTACAATCCCAGGAGATAGTGTGACTGTCTAATTAAACTCCTTTACACCTGAGCTGCAGGTAAGAGATCTCCTTCTATGTGCCCTGGATAGCAATATTTGCGCAATGGGGTATCAAACGTCTGCAGACCTTTAAACTCTTTTTGCGTGAAGTTGTCTTTTCATTGTTATTATGACATAGTCAACACAATGGAATTAACTAAGTGATTACAGAGTTACATAAAGGAAGCAGGTCCTGATCTAAAGGTGTGGAATGAAGAAACATATTTAAAACAAAGTCACATGTTTGGTGGATCAGATAAGCAGGCGTCAGTCTGCCCTAGATGCTTAAGCAAGGGTTGTTTTTTTTTCACCAGTTATTTAAGTGAACTGGAGCAAAGGTTACCAATTACCTAGAGATGAAGACAAAGTTGTAAAGATCAGCTCTGAGCTGCCACCTCACATTACAATCAACACACATGCAGGTAGAATTTCAAATGTCATGTATTGATTTGATTGTATTGCCTGTCTATTGTTATAAGATTTACAAACGAAGATCCCTCCACATAAAAAATGCAGCAGGTATGGAACCTTCTGAATAGAATGTAGTTACATACCTGTTTTGTATATGCATATATAATGCTTAAATTGTCCTATAACTATACTTGCTGCATTTTTGTGAACCAAGAGTAAAGCAACAGGCTATGGGAAAAAAAAACTTGGGATGGGTTTGTTATGTGTTTAACAAATGTTCACACACACACATTCACTTTAAACCCATGGAGATGAACATGGCTCACTATATATGTAATAACCAAATAGTACTGGGGTATTATTCTAATATTTAAAGGTATAATTATTTATTTATTGCCGACATATTACTCAGCGCTTTACAAAGTCAAAAGTCATATCACTAACTTTCCCTCAGAGGAGCCCACAATCTAATGTACCTACCATAGTCATATGTCATTACCACAGTTTAAGGCCAATTTTTGAGGGGAAGCCAAACAACCTAATTGCATGTTTTTTTTTGCTATTGTTAATGGAACACGGTAGGCTGTGTGCTCATTGGATGGTGGTTATTAGGAGAGGCCTATGGAAGATGTACATAAGTTCTCTAACATTAAGAACAATTATTGTGTAAAGTTGTTACAAACCAAACATAGCAGTGAACTGATGGTGATTCCTAGTTACCATATATCTGGTGGAATCCCAAGGTGCTAAAGGTGGCTTCAATTGCTTCTCCGGCCCAAGAGAACCTGATAGTGGTGACAGAAGGGCTCCAAAGGGGCACAAGTGCTGCCAGTTGTAGTAAGGTCTGAACCATAGGGTAGGTTCAGATGTAAAAGAGTTTTCTATTGAACAGCTGTTAGTGGAAGGTTAAAGCCAGATGCTTAGGAACAATGGCTGGGGGACAGGTCTGTCTTCCAGAATTGAGCCAGGTCAGCAACGAGCGGTCAGTGAAGTACAGCAACAGCAAGCAAGTGGATAGTTGGAGTCAGTAACTTACAAATGGGTTTAATCCAAACAGCAAGCAGAAGAAAGTCAGAGAAGTAGGTGGAGGTTAGTAATAAGAAATCATGGGTCTAGGTTGCAATCAAAATACAATTCAGGCCAAAAATATAGGCCAGGTCAGCAAAAGCTTCCAAATACCACTAAGCAGGGACGCTAAAAGAGGCCGAGCCTTTAGATAGCCCTATTGGTGCTAGTAGCTCATAAGCATACTGCATGCATACATGTATCCAAGTATTGAGTTATGCATTGGTGCATGGGAGCAGGTACTCAATCCAACTGGCTAACTTGTCATACTATACATATAGAATACCATTACATTCATTGTAAATATTATCTAGTTCGCTTTAAAAACAATATAAAAATTTAAAACTAACTAATGTAAAATAATGTGAACTAAAGCAGTTAATCTAGTTAGTTCCTTCAGCATGGTGTTAAATCCCAATTCAACCTATAAAAAAAGCACCTGTTATGTAAAATGAAATGAAATAAATAGGATTGTTTTGTGAATGAGCTGAAAAGGTAAGAAAGAAAGTTTGTGTCTATGTAAAAGTAAAGTATAAGACTTTATGGTTGTGTTGGGATAAGGATATACGTTAAGTGTTTCTCAACCTTTTTCATATAGGGGAACCCTTTGAAACAACATTTAGGTCTTCAAGTAACCCCTTCTATAATTACAAAATAAATAGGATATCACAGCTTACAGTATATGAATGTAGTGTTTATTAGAAGAATGGGTCTGATTTATTAAAGCTCTCCAAGGCTGTTAAGGATAAACATTTATCAGTGAAGCTCGGTGATCCAGGAAACCTGGAATGGAATTCTTCAAAGTAATTTACTATTTGCTAGCAAATGTTTTGAATCCTGGACCAGATTTCCAGGTTTGCTGGATCACCCAGCTTCATTGATGAAAGTGTATTGTCATCAGCCTTGGAGAGCTGTAATAAATTAAGCGCAATGCATCTTAAAATGTTTACCAGTGGATAGAATGTCCCGTTTATAGATAGCCACAAAGAATATTGGTGTCACTTAAACTGACCTGAGAGGTGCAAATTACTCATTCCTGAAGGTACCTCTGGAAGAACCCTGATTTAAAAACACTGCATGTATGCATAATTGTATGAAAGTACAGTTACTCTTTTAGTACTAAGAATTCTTTTATCTGTTAGGTTGTTTTAGTGTAAGATTTATTATTAGGTTTGAATTAAATGAAGAGTCAGAGCATTTAAGTATAAATATTTTGCTGACTACATTCATAACGCAACCCTGCCTAAATATATTATAAATTAAAAATGAACAAACTTATTTTCTATTTTATATCAGATTTATTGACAAAAAATATCAGCATAGTTTACTAGTAGTTAAATAAATGTATGCATATAATCTAAAATATTCAATATCACATTTACGTTTTGCAAAGTTGACATATAATGAATTAAAAAAGCACTAAAGTAAAAAAAAAAACTTTAAATCTGATATAAGATAAGGGTTTGATGAGACTTTTTTTTCCTAGTTCAGATTTTAGTTCCCATACTTTGGTTACAATGAAGTCACCAGCGTTGCCTTACACTCTAGCAGTCTACAACATAGAGCCTTTGTGTTCTTTTCTGTTCAGGAAGTCGTGTAAGAATAATCAAACAAGAGGACAAAAGTGCCCAGGGCATCAGTTATTCTTGATCTGATTTCATTTGGGGAAAATTCAGGAAGTCAACAGCATCACAGCATGTTAAATTTTAGCCTGTCTTTTTCACAGTGGAGGCATGGAGCTTTTCTTGATACCTAACCCAACCCTTAAATGCTCCATAATTGTATCATAAATTAGGCTATTTTACAAGAATTAGGATATATTGTTTCAACGTAAACAAAGCATGCTTTTATTCCAAACCAAACTGGTTCAATCATTGCAAATACACATCATTTTCACAACTTTCTATTTTAGGTGACAGAAGAAAAGATTTATTCACATTAGCCAGTAAAGATGGATTTCTTGTGATTAACATTTATTTTAAAATAAACAGGGATCTGTGTTAAGCTAAATTCCATCGAAAACAGTGGTCGCCAACCTTTTCGGACCCACAGACCACTAAACGCACAGACCGCGCATGCCCAGGGAGCTGTGTGTCACTTAAAGGGAAAGAAACTTCCCCCAGAGTGACGTCATGATGTCAGAACCCACCCACTCTCCCATAGCAGATCCGAGCTTTCGATGGGAGGGTGGATGGGTTGTGTCCAGTATAGGAGACATGGTCTGTGGCTCTGGCCGGTGCTCCCCCCCCCCCCCCGCCCCCCAGCGAGGTTCTTCTCCTGACCCTGGTTGGTTGCGCACCGGCCAGAGCCGTTGACAACCAAACTTTTTTTGCGGACCTCCGGTTGGCGACTGCTAATCTAAAAAATACAATTTAATAGTCCAGTAATATTACAAATAAATGAAGAAGCAACCATTGTTGCAATTTTTACCTTCAACTAGAAAGTTGTAGCATTACTTTACTTTCCTAATATTACGGTCTGTCTTTAGTCTTCCAGGTTGAATGACAGCCAGCATCATTACACCCACTTCATTTGAGCACAAGCTGTCATGGGCCCACCTCTTAAGCAGCTGCATCATGTGTTATGGGTTCAGAGCATTACTGATACGAATGATGATCATACTTTATTATTTAAGTGTCATTCAGTGCAGAAGAACCTAACAGCAGAAAAGAGCAGGAAACCATTACTGAATTAATTAGAATTTATACGTCTCTATGTGAGTGATTTTCAGTTGTAAGTAGCTACCCGCACAGCCTCCTGACCAACAAAATATATAATAATATATATGTGTGTGTATGCGTGTGTACTAATTATTAGGCAACATTTGCTGAAAGCCTTAATCAAGATTCATTTCATACACCAAAATTCAACCAACAGTCCTTTTTCATTAGAAAAGTGCTTCCCTGTACTATTCCTAACTAATCGGATATAGATTTTCTGGCCATGTTTGCCCATTGAAGTGGCCCATTGTGGAATTTCGCTTATGGAGAGTGCTAAATGTGAATTTTTATTACAGATGTAACATTTCCGGGAGCATCTCCCTAGCAAGGAGGGCTGCAAGCAAGTACCTCCCCTGCTTAAAGAATACTAGCCCACACTTACCCCCAAAGCACCCTCGGAGCTAGGGGGATGCCAACCCACAGGTCTTGGGTGCAGGACTGGTATATTCCCAAAATAGGAATGAGATGGAGGGGGAAAACACACCATCTTACGGCATCCCCAAGCATGTTTTGTGCCCTATGGGGATACTTTCCACATATAAAAATATAAATGGTGAAAGTTATGTTTTTGGTGAAACCATTGTAATCTAAGGTTTTGTTTAGGCTTTACCTATAGTGTGTTTTATATGTTATCACACAAATATCTCTGATAGGGATGAATGGTATCATATGCAAAATACAAAATGCTGTTATCCATTCTCTCAATATTTGATACCCCCTCCCCACCACTTAAACCACCACTGCAATGCATGTTAGTCACATAATGCATTTAAAAAATGGAAATTTAAACACCTTATGGGATATGGGATTATTCCTCAATGAAAGTTAGCTTCCACTGCATACAAGTACAGTATACTTTGTGTTTCTTTAATAAATACAAATTTAAAATTGTAATATTTGGTATTTTATTGGAAACAAAGTATGATTAGATTTAAATTTAATTTTGTATTCCAATAGAAATGTGGTGCATGATATGTTCTGATCACTGTAAAACTTTTTGAATACTTTATTAAATAATAATTATTTGTTCTAAACAATATAGCTGGTACATTTTTTTTAAATTAAACATTGTTTCCTAAGTATGGCTTAACCTGCTTTGTCAGAAATTCCGGCTAGATGTATTGCAACACTTTGCCTACAATAGCACAACAAAGATGAATATTCCTACAGCCCATTAGGATTTTGTGCAAAATCAATATTAAGACAACCAAAGTCTAGACACATAAACATTGGACTATTTAGCAAGGAGACTAGATACAAACTATAATGTTGCTACATCAGGATATCAAGATAAAGACCATCCCTGGAAATGTAAAATTGATATATAGCATCTATTTAAAGGGGATATCCATCAGATGGAACAACATCAAAACATTCACATTGCTTTATTGTATGGGGAATAAGGTTCAGATTGGTCACTACTATGATACCAAAGCAAGTCCTGCATGAATGATATTCATGGTTCATGTGAATGTTTGCACTGATTTACCCAGTAGACTTATTTGAAAAATTATAGTACACTTTTAATTATGGCCAATGGGCTTGGAAGAGAGGCTTTTAGAGTAGCCAGTGCCGTTATTATTAAAGGGGGAACACAGGGCAGGCATTCAGTTACTGTAACAGCTTTTAAAATTATTAGCTGAAGTTCACATTTAATTTGAAATTTAAACTTTATGACTGTTATAACTGTCAGTAGGTGACAACATATGTGGAGATTCTTATTGCAGTATATTGAGAATCTACCCTGGCAGTCAAAATGAAGGCTTATTTATTAGCCTATCCATAGAGAGCCCTGAGTTTTAGATTGTGCCGTTTTTTGCTGTTTAAATTATTTCACAGAAAGCACATTAGATTCAAGACTGATGTTCTTACACCAATATTTGATCTACATCAGTGTTTCTAAGAAAGAGTTCCTGCAGGGGTTGTTTGGGGTTCTGTGAGCAATGAGCAGTTTGTGACTCCCAGGTACGGATGAGCGGGAATGCCTCTGGCATTCTCGTGAAAATTTTCCCAAAGTTCCAATGGGTTCCGATTTCGTGAAACCATCTGAAATCACTATAGGAGGATTATCACGGCTGCATTCATAAATGCAGCCACATACTCCTCCTCTCTGAGTGAGTCATGCGGCTTGCGTTTATTAATGAACGTGGCCTCTGATTTTTCCCACGCTTCATTCATTCATGAGCAGCCAGCGAGACTCACACTGTGTTCTTGGATAGAGAAACTCTATCCAGGAACACATAGTACAGGACTGCAACAGCAATCAGAGGAGCGGAGCTGACAAAAATTCGGTCACGCCGGCCGAATTTACAAAGGCCACCTACATGTTTGGTAAGCGAGAACGGCCCAATTTGCAGCGAGACCAATTTTAAAAAATTTGCTTGCCCATCCCTACTCCCAGGTCAGTATAACTGACACTAATGATCTTTTTGGCTATCTGTAAGGGTGGTGTTCTTTCCAATGGCCAGCAAGGTAAGAGGGATTCTTCCTACTGATCATCACACTAAAATACTGTGCGCTGTGGATAGTGATTAAAGTAGGGGTTCCTTGAAGACCTGAAAGTTATTTCAAAGGTTCCCCCATGGTAAAAAAAAAAAGGTCCAGAAAGCCTGGCTGTCCAGAATACTTTCATCTACTTTATCAACCTTTGCATCCAACTCTAAAGAAGGGGGACTTTTCCTGCCCTTAAAACATATTGGCTTTTTGTTTCAAGTAAAGATAAATAACTACACACAGAGTGTTGCTTCTGGTCTATTTCCTTATCTTGCCTGCATAATTATAGCGCCATTGCAACTTTGCAGAGCCTCCTCCATGACCCCAATGATAATATTAGTAAAGGTTTTCTGATCAGGAAAATTTTTTCCACTGACTTCTAATAAATTCTTTTACCAGAGGTTCCCTGAGACTTGAACATTTATCCTGGGTTTCTTTTGTGTAAAAAAGAGGCCATCCTAGAAGTAAAATAGAGCTTCCTAGACAACTCCATTGTTGTGGTGATGAATCTATTGATCCTCTAGCTTTTCATACCAGTTATTATAAATAGTGGTTCCTGCTATAATGTTACATGAGACTGAATAACTTTAATTATAACATGCATTTGCTGTGGTATCTTTTTGATGAGGGTATGCAATAGTACAAAATTATATTTCCCACCAGTTGCATTCATTCTTCTGCAGACTTCTGTGTTAAGTCTTCTCTAGCACATCGCAAAGATTGGTTGTGGTTAGGGATGAGCGAAAATTTCCTCGAACTACCGATTTTGCGAAACCATTGGAAGATCAAGGAAATTATAACAGGAGGATTCACAGGGGATTCACAGGATTCCCTGGGAATCCTCCTGCTTGCGATACCCAGCACTAGAAATTAATTAACCTCTAGTGCCTCGGGGATCGCACACTCTTCTAAATGAATGCAGCCTCAGCTGCAATCATTGAGAAGATGCCCAGCACAGGAGAACCTCCTGACATTGTAATATAAGTATCTCTTATACTTATATTATACTTGTAAGAGATACTTATATTACAATGTCAGGAGGTTCTCCTTTGCCGGGCATCTTCTCAATAATTGTAGCTGTGGCTGCTTTCATTGAGAAGAGAGTGCGATCCCTGGGGCACTGGATGATACAGCCCTGGAAATCTTCCTGTTCGGTGAGAGCTCGACCTCTCAGCGAATCAGAAGGCCATTCTTGCTTATGTTTTCGGTAAGCGAGAAAGGCCTGGTTCGCCGCGAGATCAAACTTAATATTCTTGCTCGCTCATACCTAGTTGTGGTATTGCTTCAGTAAGCATAGTCTTACAACATTTATTTCTGTCTATTCATTTTTCAGGCTTGGGGACTTTTTTTGGCCAGGCAGCCTATCCTATTTAGTATTGATGATGTGAAAGGAAAATGTACTAATATTACACCTTAAGCCAGTGTGTCTCAAACTTTTTTAACATAAGCGAACCCTTAAAATAACTTCCAGGTCTTTGGGGACATAATTACTATATCCACAGATCACCGTACATTAGTGAGGTGGTCAGTAAGAAGAATACCTCCTACATTGCTGGCCATTGGGATGAATGTCACCCTTACAAAATGCCCAAAAAATCATTGCTATCGCTTAAACTGACCGGAGAGTCCCAAATTGTTAATTTCCCAAGGAACCCTGGTTGAGAAACACTGCTTTAATCCTTAGGGCCTAATAGTGCCCACTACAAAGCCTGCACATGGTCAGTGCATAAATGCTGCCTGTAGGGAATATAACTTTCATTTATTGGCCCTTAAATGACATGTAGTTTTCACATGTTACATAATCTTCGTGATGCATAGTTACAGTTTTCTCTATAAATGTACAGACGCTGACATCACCATTCCTGGAAATAATTCAGAAACTGGTAAATTTTAGCACCACACACATGAAATGGGAGCATGAGGGACTGTCTATGCTAAAGTCTCTAACTTTTAGTAAATTGACCTTACATGATAGCATTCATAGGATAAACGCTTAATTCATTTGTGTTTACCTTAAGCTAGCATTAAAACATTAAAGTGATTTGCTCTGTTGAAATTCAATGAGCAAATTATGTGACAATAGCTCTCATACAATTTGAAGCAATTTTGATGATCTTTAAAGATAGTGGATGGTATTCTGATAACAGCTCTAAGCGCCTTTATATCACAGCTGTGGTGAGGCTTAATGTGGCAGGAACTGTCAGACCCAATCAATACATGCTTCTCAGGATTCTTTGGTTCTATAATCCCAGCAAGTAGTGACCTCATGAGCAGCAAACAGTCCTGTTGTTCTTTTTCTGTTGTGTTAATTGAGAGTGGATGGGCTCAGAAAAAAAAAAAAAAACACAACGATTGTCCAAAGCCTAATTATGAAAGAAAAACTGTTAAGTCAGGGGTGAGTCTGGGTCAGCTACTGTATGTATAAAACTGGGACACAATTCTCCATCTTGAATGTATCAAGCTACTTACAGGTTTTTCCCACCGTTGTAGTTTACTTGGTGTCTAATCTGTAGATTTTTGTTTTTTAGCATATATCTATAGTGTCATCTAGTACAGGTAGTGCATGGGTTTCATATGAGATAGGGATTGTAGGTTTATTCTTAAGTTGAATTTGTATGTAAGTCGGAACAGGTACATTATTTTAATAAATACAATTGGGACAGATGTTTGTCTCAACATATTATTTATTTTTACCTTTTTGTGCATGCAGTGTGGTGTCAGTTACTGTATAAATTGCTGAAAGCGGTAACCCCGAAACACTCGGGGTAGGTAAAGCTATGGGAAGGTTAGTAAATACAGCCTTACCTGATCCGCCGGCGTCCCACGTTGTCCATCGCCATGATCCCTGTCTTCTTTCTCTTTCCTCCGGTGTCTTCTGCACATGATGAGTCACCAGGGGAGTTCCCGGTGACGTCAGTGCATGTGTACATGCATTCAATACAAAATAACTGTATTGAATGCAATACAGTGGATTTAGATGTGTAAAAGCAGTTCATTGTTTTCATGAATATTTATTTTACAGTATATATAATAGTATGAGTATAATATTTATTAAAAAATAAATATATATATATATATATTATATTATATATATATATAATATATATTTATATATTTTATTATATATTTATATTATTTTATTTTATTTATTTATTTAATTTATTATTTTTACATGATTTTGCCTTACAAACTTTATTATACTCATACTATTATAATATACTGTAAAATAAATTTTTATGAAAAACAATGTACCACTTTTAGACATATAAAGCTGAAATTTACTGCTAGGGAGGGTAATCACTAAGCAAAAAAAACTAAACTTTTTATGGAGCCTAGACATTCATTAACTTCTGGAGCAAGCTGTGCTTTGATATGCAAAAACAAGCAAATGCAAAGTTTGTCTTGGTCATTAAAGAGTTACAAAAGGTTGCAGAACAGCTCGCCAAGTGATGGGAACCGCCCCTCCCCCATCAAACCTCTGTTCTGCACACAAGCAAGCAGGGAAGCCCCGTTCATATCTGGAAGTTGTCTGTATGTGGAATGTCCTTAACTCAGGGACTTCCTGTAGTTTTCTAGACAAAACAATACCTAAAACAAAGTACTGATTACAGTTTGACAGTTTTTATATGTGATTGCTATACTAGGGTTCTTTGTCCATGCTAAGTAATACTGTGTAATACTAAAAATAAGTACAATTTCTGCAGTGCAGAAAAAAATCCTGTTGCTCTTACTTGAGGTCCAGCAACCTTGCAACTTCCTATGTACTAAATGGAAACCCCAAACAGTGTTAAAATTAATTCCAGCTATCGTCTAATAAATACAAAAATCTACACCCTTTATCAGCCTTTTCAACTGTTTTACTGCTGAGGAACCCTAAAATGATTTTCAGGTTTTAGAAAGCCCACACTTTGCATTGGTTGCCAGTGGGAGAAAGCACCCCCATACATTGGTGGTCAAAATGCCATCTTTACGTACAGCTATGAAGGTCTTTAGTTTCATGCAGCTGACTCTGGTGTTGGCCCCAGAACTATAAAAAAGGGGAACTATACCCATTGGTGGGTGGTGAGCTTTAGCCATATTCAGCAAGTCTGCACAGCATTCCTACAAATTATGTCACCATCTTCACCACCAACTCCAAGACAACTTTCAAGAGCATGACAATCCTCTTCGCCTATTGGATGGTCACTGATGATATAATTCTATATATTAAAAGCAATGCCTAGAGCTAAAACACAAAGCCACCAGGAACTAGGGCCTTTTGTATGTCTCTTTTTTTGGTTAGCATTATCTCCTGGTGACTTTTTGGTCTACTTTGGTGAACCCTTGGCAACTTTTGTAGGAGCCTAGAGTCCCAGGGAACCCTGGTTGAGAATGGCTGCTCTATGTAATTGGGAAGAGAATTATAGAAGGTATTCTGCAAACCTATTCTAAGCTGACAGTGTCACTCTTCTATTGATAGATTGCAGTGTCTATAAATTCAGTGCAGTGAGTGTGTAACCCCACTGCAGTTTCATTAGGTGAAAATAAAATTTAAAAAGCCTGAGAAATACAAACATAACCACCAAATGTAAGTACAGGTAGTCCACGAGTTAAGAACATCCGACATACAGAGGACTTCTAGATACAAACGGGGCTTCCCTGCTCTCTCTAGAGTGCAGGATGGGGGGAGAGGGGCAGTTTGCATGACTTGCAGAAGAAGTATTTTGCTAAGCACAGCTGAGGTTGTGGGTGACCTTAAAGACTGAGCTCTTTTGCAACATCTTCTAACTCTTTATTGACCAAGACAAAGACTGATAAACTTCCAGTGAGGATTTTATACAGTAACTGACACCACGATGCCTAATATTATGTAGAGACAAACATCTGGCCTAATTTAATTAATTAAAATAATGTACCTGTTCCGACATACATACAAATTCAACTTAAGAACAAACCTACAATCCCTATCACCTATGTAACCCATGGAAAACCTGTACTGACAAAACCAAAATATGCAAGTAAATATTTGTTCCCTGAAAGAGCTTTGGATATTGCTGGCATTCAACACTTCCAGATATAGTGAATACCTGGTCTACCACTGGGCATTGTGGTCTCTCCTCACAATAGTGTCCTGTAATGACATAGGGCTGGACAGAAGAAAACACACAAGGCTTTCATTAATATTCAGTATGCATAACACAACTGGTTCAATCATCAATTTAGGTTTATCCAATCATATTTTAAATACTGTATTCTCATTATATCAATCAATACTATTTAATGAATGTCTTTAGCAGTTGTGGTTGTGCTTAATTTATCTTTCCTGTTTCTGACTTATAAGCCTTATAAGCTTAAAACTTTAAAGAAACTGATTCTTCTTAGAGATGGCCAAGTGCCAAGCCAGACCTGAAAAAGGGCAAGCCATAACTGGACTTGGAGAAGTTATATATTGTAGTACTTCTCAATATTTTTAACATGGGGAACCCATGGAAATCAGGATACCCCCTTCTAAAATTACTATATCTACAGCTCACAGTACATTAATGAGGTGGTCTGTGAGAAGCGTCTTACATTACTGGCCATTGGAAAGAATGCCAACCTTACAGAATGCCAGAAAGATCACTTAAGTGTCATTAAAATGCCCTAAGAGGCACAAACTGCTTATTAATCAAGGAACACCAAGCAATTTCTGGAGGAGCCCTGGTTGAGAAACACTGGGCTATCATGTGAGCTTGATAAATATGGACCTGCCATTGAAAAGTCTCACTACGGTTTGCCATGTTTTTAAGTATAGTTCCTGGCTACAAAATATTGTTCTACCTAAAATTGTTCTAGATCCTGGCTTGAATATGTTATAGTCAGATTGAAAACTGGGATGTACCAACATACATCTAAATGTACAATATATGTGCACAGTGACAAATGGTTAACCTGCCCAACATATGTCATGGGGACCTTCATCACACACAGCCCCTTTGTAGACTGATAACTGGGTCTTGGCATCAAAGCCTACTTTGTTTTGTTGTAGAGTAAACCACTAAAGTTATTACCTTCAGGTACAGTTTTTTATAATAACTCTTGATCTTTTAGCTTCAGAGTCACTGTCTCAGTCAGTGTGTAAAGAACATTATTCCTGGGCCTATAATTTCCATGATTGATGTGTTCCTGTCTTCTACAGTCCTTTCCAATAAGTGTTCTCCAGATGGGGTGGCTCAGTAGGGGTCCACTTTACTGAAATATAGTCATTCATTAGAAATAGGAACATTACCAAGGGAATAAACCCCATATCGTTCTCTGTATGAACAGATGCTCAGGTTGCACTATTCATTTTGTAAAGTGGGTTGCAGACAATGAAAAGGAACATCTTTATGGTTAACACCTATATATAGAGTGCCAAAGAGGGCGCTGATAAGAAAAACTTTGTTATGTATAGTTAAATATTGCGATTTATAAAACCAAAACCTACAGTACTGCAATAAAAATTGTGAACAGACAGGATTACTTAATGCAGAAAGGACAGTAACACCTGTTAGTGATGACTTCATTTTGCACCCTAGGTTTATACTTGAGTCAAAGCATTTTCCTGTGTGTTTATGTAAAAGTTTGTAACTCAGTTTATATTCAGGTTTATAAAGTAATTCATCAGGCACCATTGCATAGGACGATTACACATGGTGTACATTCAAACATTTGAAAATATTAATTGCATAAAAGAAACATAAAGTGTGTCCTCTGGAATAAAATGGTAAAGGAAATATAGTTCAATTTTCTGTATATATATATATATATATATATATATATATATATATACATACATACACACACACATACACACATATATATATATTATTAATATCACCCATCAGCTGCTTCAATCTCAATACAGACTTCGAAGCAGATATCTGCTCATCTGCCAGGTTCTTACACATTTAATATAAAAATGAAAATATCCGTTTATAGTCAACTGAACCAATAATTGCTGGGTGATTTTTGCACCTATTAAATTACATTCCTTGGATTTAAATTACAAACAACATCAACATGCTTCATTGGAAAATGTTCACGCAGTGCTCCAAGGCATCAGAGTTCATACATGCATGTAATATGCAGACAAGGACTCCCATAACAGCTGCTGTTCTTGCATTGGTGGAGAAGGTGAGCCAGCTTAGCATAAGACATCTCATAGTGGCATTTCTGCACATTGTCTTATATGGTGACCCACTTTCCATGCATGTGTTATGGCATAAGAATAAGAATATGCAAAAATTAAAAACAATTCTTTTTTTGAATATTGAAGGTTTTGTTTTCTTATATTAGGATTTAAATGTTTTTATGTGTTTTATATTATAATTAATAATCAAATCCAGACAGCCAGTAAATGACATACAGCTGTGTAATCATTTTAATTTTACCTGATTTTGACTTACATTTACAGTAGGCCCTAGAGTGTAAATGAAAGAAGTAACACAAACAGTCAAACATTTCTTTTGCTGACAAGCAGTGAGCTGATAGAATGGAGAGATCTGTGTTGCTTTATCTTTACTAAGAGTAAAGAACAACCTGGCCTTGGAGAAATTAAGCTAAATGATGCTGGCTGCCATACAGTTTAAAAGACTGTGGACATCTAGTGGCAGAAAAGAAACACTGCATGGCAACCACTTTTATTGAATGTGTGTATTGCAACAAAAGCTGTTATGCTACTTTTATTGTGCCATATTTTTTTGGACTTAAGTTCCTTTTTTAAGTACTCCTAATATATATTTGCATAAAACAAGAAGTGTATCCAACTCTAAGAACAAAAATGAAATATAGGTCATCCTAACAAATCTTTAGATGTGGTCAATACTAGTGTTGGTGTTCGAATTCGTGTTGACCCTATATTCGACCTGAAAATGGCAGTTCGAATTCAGGCAGCCCCGACCCGAAAAACACGGAATTCAACTTTGCAAATTTGGGTTTAAAAATATGTTATAAAAAAAAGGCGATATATTAATTTTTTTTCTTAGGTTTAGATAAAACTTTAGTAATAGTTGTATTTCAGTTTAACATTTTTTTTGGTAAAGCAAGTCTCCACTAAATTTTCCCCATGACTCCTTCGAGTGTCATAGGAAGGTGCAAACTGTGCCATTACATGAGGGCCCCTGGTTTCTCCTCAGCCTCAAATCAGTTCCGTAGGAGAGACCCAGCCAACAAATCAATTCAGCAGGGCAGATACAAAGTCATTTCTGTACATGGGGCCCACTGTTGGCTATATCTGCCACTGCCTTCCACATTTCTCTAATTAGTCTCATTGGATTAAACCCAGGTATTATATTGTAAAGAACAATATACTCAATCCAATGATGAGGTCTCATGACAGTTTCACTTCATGGGGGGGACCACTATGGGGGTCTGCAATGGTGCCTGCACTGCCTGTTCCCTTCCTATGCCCTGGTAATGGCATCATCTTCTGAAATTCTTTCAGAAAAGGACCTTGACGCAGGTAGGAAGACACGCAGTGAGGCGGATACCTGAGAAGTAAATACAGGAAAATAGAAAATTAGGCCGGAACATCACATGACCTTGGTGTTTGGTGGATAATATTGTTTTTTTCCTCCCAGCTTATAGACGTTGGGAGGGAGGTCTAGGAGAGGAGATGTCCCTTTGCCCACAACTCAGCATTAAATGTTATTTCTATTATCTGTCAATCGGTATTAAAATGAATTGTTCTAACCATGAGAATCCCTAACAGCACAGTAGAAATACATCAGAAAATAACAGCAATGCACATGTTTTCTGGGCCACTTCAACATTAATATAGAAAAAAGGAATTGAAAAGGATGAGAACAGTGACATGTCAGCTAACATGAGTGCTTTTTAAAAAATAATCATTTTTGGCTAAACATCCAGAAAAAAAATATTGCTCCGCTTTAGCTTTTCACTTCTGACAACAGATGGTGTACAATTGATTTTTTCATACCCCAAAGGAAAAATCAGCATGAGCAATATCCACAGCTTACACCAGGAACTATTTATAAAGATGAAGGTGGGAGAAAATAAGCAAATTAAAGGCACACGATGAGTGTAAATTTGCTGCTGTTGTTGATGCAGAAAATAACATTTGTTCATTTGTTTTATGTTTCTGTTTACGCAGGAAATTAATTACTTTTATGGTTTTATTTATTGTATGTGTTGATTCAGCTGAGATAAATTCCAATGCATCTCACCACTTACATCAGTCACAGAAGATTATAAAATAAAAGCCCTAAGGGAGGAAAATATGATTAAGCACTAGGGTCGGGTTTGGTATAGAATGATGATCCTAAATGAATATTGCAAATATTTTATAATTGTCTAGGTGCTTCATAGGATCTCTTGTAATGGTTGGGGTCCTCTATTACAACTTTAAGTAACCCCCATTGTGTACTATTAACCCACCCCCCGCCTCCTAGATTGTACACTTTTTTGGGTAATCTCTAATGCAAGGTCTTCCCCTCTTCTTGTGTTATTGTTTGTATCTGTCTGTTATTTGCAACCCATATTTAATGTACAGCGCAGAGTAATATGTTGGCACTTCATAAATACAGTTTAATAATAATAACTGTATTTACAGCTCCTAAACATTAATGGTCAGAGGTCGGCAGCCTATCATACACCCATATAAGATTCTGATTGAACTGTAAAACGGGGGATCTGACTTTCTCTCAAACATTCCCTGGGGCGAATCAATTAATACCAATAAAACACATGGACCTGGAAGATTCCCACAAGGGATTTTTATATATAAACCCTAATAAGCTTTTTTTTTGCTCCCTTTTGGTCTACTAAATACACCATTGAAAGCATTTCGTTAAATATGTTTTATAATGTAAAACAATATTGGTGAATCTGGTTAAAAAAATCAAAGCTATGCCGTGCACTCTGTAGTCATATCTCAAGCAGCCAAATCTTTCAGCACTGCAAGACAAGGGGGCCCAATGGATGTGCTAACAAGAACCATGCTAATAGAAGAGGGCAAGGTGGAAGAGATAGGAAACCATCGATGTGCTGCTTCTCTTTAACCTGTCCAATCACAGCCAGGAGAGAGACAACACAGGTGCTACCTAAACTGGGTCTCGGGAGGACCCTGCCCAGAGGAGACTATAATCTAAGAGGTGAGGGAAGTAGCACACACTAGCAGTGGGAGGTATGGAATGGTGGGAAGTAGTGAGGGTTTAAGAGACAGAAGAAGAAGGGTAGGAGAGTTCAAAAAGATGGGTTTTGAGTGCTCTTTTAAATGAGCAGAAAGTAGAAACAAGCCAAATAGAATGAGGAAGACCATTCCAGAGAGTTGAGGCAGCTCTTGAAAAGTCTTGGAGCCGTGCATGTGATGAGTAAGGAAGTCATTAGTACGTTATTGAAAAGAACGAGCGGAGAGCAGCTAGGGGTCTTCTGCAATGAGGAAATTTATCTGTCTGTTCTCAATCTTCTCTTTAATGTACAATCAGCTGCACATGCACAGCTCAATGTATGATCCTGGAATACCTGGCCGCTGGGAATAAATGAATTCCAATGCTCATTAGTGGGATTTACGTCATTCAGGCTTGGCCAATCAAGATGGCCAAAGGTCTCAAGAAAAGAAAAGATGGTGAAGATGTCTGTCCCGGCTAGGTAACTTGGATAGGTGAGTTAATTTAACAAATTGTGAAAATGCAGGTTGATTGGTTTTATTGCTGAAGAGACATAACCTGTCCTTTCTGCTCATTATTATTATTTGGTTTAGATTGGCTTTACAATATATTATATGTGCATTATATTTATTGCCTTAAAAGTAGAAAGACTCCTTATGCACAAAATCCTGAGTTGAGTTTCAGCAACCATGACTCACTTGTTCCCCCTTCAATGAATATCCATGTCCTCGGAGTAGTATACAGTTTGAGTAACTCTACTCCAGTGTGTCTGCATATTTATTAAAAGCTTTTGTAAGAATAAAAAAACTGGTTATTGAATTTTTGCATGTCCCGTATGTACAGCCAACATTTCTTTGAAAATGCGACAATGCCCAGAGGCTGTAGTGTTGTATGTAAACAGTAGTAAGTAGGGACCCTGGTAACATTTAGCATCCCATCCATGATCAAAGCTCAGGAGGTACCGTCTAGACAGCCAAGGTGTGGACTGGCAAATGGCTTTTATTAGGAGCCCTGTGCACTGGTGCCATTGTTTTGTGAGACTCTTCTTCAGACTAGCCTATGATTGATTTCCAGGGGGGTTGCCCAAGTGCCTGTGGCAAAAATGTAATTCGTCCAGGGTCTTTCTTGTTCTGACAAGGTATGGTCCTTGCCTATGACATGAGCTGGAAGTGACACATATACTTACAGTGGTCTTTGAAAAGTATACTTTTCACTTCAATGGCTACAGCCTGAATGTGGAGGATCAGAATTAAATATCCGTTTAAGTGTTCTCGGATATGTTTTCATTGCAAAAGTTTAAAGTATCTTTAAAATAATTATATTTTTTTTCTACGGTCTCAGGTTTCTTTTTTGGGAAGTTCATTGAATGGCGCAGTTTTATTTTTCACATTTATGTTATATAAATATATCTGCTGGCAACTACTAAAGAAAAAAAACTCTTGTGCTTGGTACTGGTTAAAGGCACACATAGGGCTCTATTTATAAAACAGGGAATCTGCCATTCCCTGGTGTGAATTTGTCTTTCAATGGTAGTAATTGATTCTCCACCAGGGAGTATTTGAGGGAATGTCAGATTCCCTGCTTTTTAAATAGAGCCCATAGTGATTTTTTCCAGAGTCAGGATAAAATTCTAAACATATATTTGTTTTAGTAAAGTAAATAATCGAATTATTATAAATTGCAGTCTTCTTACAAGCCAGCAGATGAAGCTCTAGTCTAGAATGATGTGTGAGTACTGGAAGCCCAGGTTGTATGATGATTCCAAAAACATGTGGATAGGTTAATTGGCTTCCTCCCAAATTGACCTTGGGACCTAGATTGTGTTAATGACATATGACTATGGTAGAGACATTAGATTGCAAACCCCTTTACAGTCAGTGACGTGACTATGAACGTTTACTCTCCACTGGGGTGTATGTGGTAGGGCCACAACGCAGCAAGCAGTTAGGAAGCCGTTGTCACCCTATACCAGGAAATGCCTTAACAAAGATCCTCATTGGAGGATCACCCAGAATTATTTTAATAAACACTGTAGCTTTAAAGAAATGTTTAGAAAAACAGAAAAAATGTTCTTTTATGCGGTACAATTTGAGACATATTAAATTTATTTGTGTTTGGAAAGGCGTTGAGGAAATGAGGAGACTGTTTTGTAATGAGTATAATACCTGATCAGTTATTAGCTGGAATTTATTGTAATTTTATTATATATAATGTATATAGTTTTCATTTATTTACATTTCTGTGTCATATATAGTCAGTAATGGTACAAGGTCATTACAGCTTTTATAACATGTGGTTAGGAAACAATTTTCCTTAAATTGTTTCTTTCAGAAATGTTATTTTAATCTTGACACATTTAACTGAATGTGCGGATGCCAGTGCTAAATTACAGCCAACTTAAATATCTTGATCTGACATGGAAACATAAAAAAATATCCCCACACATTATTCGTTAATATGTCTGCATTTCATGACAAATCCTTAAATACTGAAGAATATTGTGCCTGTTAGTGTTATTGTTATAAAATGTTATTTTTATGAAAATGTTAGCTGTTATGTCTATGAATATCTGAATTAAAAATGATTCAAATAATGGAGGCCAAATATAACTCACTGCAGAACCCCAACCCCAATGCATGGATGATCCTACCTGCAGAATTTATTCATTCTGGGAACTAAAGTCAACCTATGCCCACCTGCCCCTTTCACTTGCCCCATTACAAGAGACAAACTACACCGATCATTAGGCACCCAACTACCATAAGGGCCACCGTTAGGAAGACCTTGTTCCTGCAGGATCCTTGCTATATTGAGGTCAGTATAGAAACTGTTTAGTATTGAATGGGAGGTTCAATGATTAAACTAAAAATTACTTTCCTAAAATACCTGCCTGGGGGTATTAGTCACATCCACATTTCATAAGTAGGGAATAAACAGGGAGGAGGAGATTTGTGCATCAAACATTTAAACCCCAGTTTACAATTTTCCAAAGGACCTTCTGCACCACTCACCCAATACTGTGAAAAAATGCCAACATTGGCAAATTGCATATATCTATATGTAGTCACATGATGAGCGACGTTCTCTTCCTTCTCTTCAGCTTCAGGAGTTCTTCATTGCAGCACAAGCAGACCCCAGGCTGTGAAGTATGAGTGCTATGCTATGCAGTATTGTGAGCTCAGGTTGGGTAAACAGCCCAAAAAGTGTGTCCATGATAGCCTAACACTACTACTAACAGTAGATACTAGAAAGCATTTGGTTCTATCTAATATCTTGGTAGCCAAGGTCTACCTTGGTCAAGGTCAAGACTAAGCATCTCTACATGACAGCAAAATTCTTCAGGTATGTAGTAATCCAAAAAACAAAAAGTTCAAAATCAGCCTCCTGTTAGCTGTATATATATATATATATATATATATATATATATATATATATATAGAGAGAGAGAGAGAGAGAGAGAGAGAAAGGGTCAAAAATAAATTGGATCTGAACAAGTAGGCAACTTTTGTGACTAAATCATAGTAGAAATTACAAATTTTGTCTTACATTTCCCTTTCACAATATTCAGGTTTGAACACATTAATCACACAAACTTTATTGAATTCAAAGTGAAATGTCAAATTCTGACACTTCAATAGAAAAAATTACTGATGCGTTTCGCAGGAGATCCTGCTTCTTCAGCAGATATATCAGTCACCTTAAAATTCTACGTGCAGAAGAATCAATCCCTGCCTAGGATCTCAAAAACAGCAAGGAACATCAGGATGAAAAAACCCTGAATTGTACAAAAGGTGGGGTAAATTTACCAATCCAATCCTCCAATGCAGCTGTTGTATCATACATAAAGTCCACATAGAAGAGCATCTGATGCACTAATACTGCTGGAGAAGTTAAAAAAAATGAAATTTTATATCAAATTTAATTTTTTATATTTTTTTTTTAAAAGAAAACACTCCAAATAATAACAATACAAAACAAAGTGAAAAACAGCGGGAAAGATAATGAACATTATGCAAAAGTACTTTTCTCTGTTTTGCTCATCACTAATGGGAGCCCTTCTGCATTGGGCCTGATTTTTTAAAACTCCCCAAAGCTGGAGAGAATACACTTTCATCAGTGAAGCTGGGTGATCCAGCAAACCTGGAATTAATTTCTTCAAAGTCATTTTCTATTTGCTACTAATCATTTTGAATCCCGGACCAGATACATTCCAGGTTTGTTGGATCACCCAGCTTCACTGATGAAAGTGTATTCTCTCCAGCTTCGGAGAGCTTTAAAAAATCGGAGCCATTACAGGAAAGAATGAGCCTAGATTGATTTTTTATTTTGGACTTTTTGGGCTGAGGGAAATGACACCAACATGTATATTCTGTTACCTATGCAGGGTTTGTTCTGTATTCACATGTGTCATTAAGGCTTTTCAATGGTAAAGGTACAGATCCTGTAAAGAATTATATATCACTGTTAAATATAGATACCTGAAAGTAAATCAATATCTGATTTATGTATTGTAAAAAGTGTCACCATAAAACTACTCATGGAAGATTTATGAAACTTATGAAACTGCATATATCCTTAGAAAGATTGTGCTGGTTCAATATATTCCTTTTTCACACTATATTATATATTCTATATAAGGTATACAACTTGCCTTAGAAAACATCTTTGTCACAAAGGTATTGTACAAAAGATTATGATGATAACGTTTAGACACGAATACATATGACATTTACATAATCATGTTCTTATGTTTCTCTCCTTGCTGGAAGGCTCATTCTTGAATTAGATCAATCATAAGAGGTTCAGACATTTACTTAAACAGAACAATGAAACTAATTCTCACACTCCCTGTAATATAAAGCTGGTACAAATATTCATATTTACAATGTGCGTGTGTTGGGTTGAGGGGACAGAAATGTTTGTTTTAGAGCAGAATAATAGGGCAGCTAGTTTTCTCAGTGTTGGGAATTCTGGGTGAAATATCTATGTCTATAGGTGTAAACATTTATAGGATATATTGTGTTACCGGATGTTAAATATGAATTAGTGGATTAAAATAATTTAAAAATCAAAAAGCATTAAAGAGCATCTGTAGTTAGGAGATTATACTGCAAAAAATAGGAAAAAGAGGAGATGGGGGGTTTTGGATTGAAAGCAGAAACTCACCTGTCTCTGTTTCGTTGCAGGGCGCCAGCATCTTATTAAGTTTTGGCAAACACATGGGAATTCAAGATTGCTGGGCTTTCTGGTAACCTAGAGGAATAGCACATCATTTTTGACAGTTCTTATAGACATTGGTTTTCTGTGTTTATGTAGCTTTAAAAAATGGGCAGAGAGGGTATCAAGGTCCACTTGACAAGACACATTGTTCTTTTTTTCAAAACCAAAAGGCACTCATGTGTGTCTACTAATATATGTGTGTACTTTATTTTGGAATTTTTTATATACTGTTTTCCTTTAGTGAGCAAGGTTTTTTTTATATACATTAATGGTAACAATTGGCTTGTTGGGGATTTGAAATATTAGTTATTCGATTAGATTAGATTAGGTATTAGATTATATGTTCTAGGTAATCAGTCAGGAATAGTTTGCAGTTATAATGTAATAACAGAAAAGGCATTTTCTCTTATATAATAAATAAATGCAATTTCTTATTTCAATATAATAAACATGTATCACACACCGTCATCAAATGCATTTCACTGTGAAAATTGCAAGATTGTGTTAATTAGAACTTCTAGGCTGGTACATTGTGTTATTTTGTCTCATCGTATAGCAGTAAAAGTGTTCTAGCTGTACTACGAGTATAACTTGGGTTGGTATATGTAGATCCCATCGTCCAAGGTGACTGTACATCTGACGACCTTCTAACTTTCAAAAAGTTTCAGAATGATATACCTGCAAGGTACCTGTGCTGATAAAATTTAGGACAATGCAGAATGACAAACAGGACAGATAAACCCTGCTGGTGCCATTTATGTGCAGGGGTGTAATATTATCAAGTTGAGGCAGATTTGTTTGTTTGATCCATCCAAAAGCATTGTGGTGCACTACAACCTGTTTTTGTTGCCCACTACTGTAGTAGTGTATTAGGGCACCAAAAATAACACCAGAATGTGATCCCTATATTGATCCGTGAATGTCTGTACACTAAGTATATCTTTAGTGAGAAGAATATCAATGGCTTCCATTGTAGATTTCGTTTCTAAAGTGATTTCAAGTAATAAATGCCTGGCTGTCTGGATTCAATAGTTTACAAACAAATAACCTAGTATAGGTATGCTTTAAATAAAGTCAGAATAATCAAAGTTTCTCGTTCCCACGCTTGTTTTAGGTTAGGTACTTGGAAAGTATTATTCAGTGGAGGAGCTGCATGATAGTTAGCCAATGAACAATCTTAGAAGTAGAAGTCAACCACAGCAGTCCCAATATTGTTCCTATGATAGGTTTCCAATAAAATGACATAGGTGCAATATTAAAGCTTGAGAGAATAGGCATACCTGTAAAGAGGTACATCCTTATTTTTCCTGCTGCCTGCACTGCTACATACCACTTCTGAAAAAATATTCTGCAGGGGTGGATGCAAATATTTCCCCATGTATTGATCTTCTGGGTCTGTTATAGCTCGCACCTCTCCCTCTTTTTGTCCTCCATGGAGGAACCAGTGAGATCATAAGGAGACCCATGAGATTATCAATCTTCGGAGTGTTGGTTGCCCAGTGATTTTGATGTTTAGCAGGGTAGATAACAAAAAGGTATGTACATTTTTTGCAGAAAATTTTCTATAGTTAAGGGGTGAATTTAAATGTTGTTTTAGCTGTTCTATGCAACACAGTGAGGTTACCATCTTTCCTGAAAAACAAAAAATCAAAAAATGAAAATAGTTATTTTCAAGAATAATAAACTACAAATCAATGTGCCCCAATCACAGCATACAGAATATTAATATAACCTATGTATCTGTGTATTAAACTAGCTACTATGCTTCATTTTTTAGCAGACGGCAGTGGACAGAGCGTCTGGGCTGGTTCTGCCAAGATTCAGATTCAGCATTAGTGTCACATTGAGCATTTCACATCCAATGGCCCGGAGTAAATATTACTTCTAATTGCTGGACGGCAGAACACTTTGAAGGGCAAGCATTATACCCTGGGGCTGGAAATGCGATTATTGCTTTAGTTTTTCTCAGTTGTCATAAGTAATTGAGGGTAAATTAATATTTACTGGACAAGCTTTTAGATAAAGAATTGACTCCAAAAAAAGGAACATAAACTATCATAGCATTATGGCACTGCAGTAAAAGAATAAATGCAATTATAATAAATATCTAAACAAAATGGCATAGATCATAAAGAAGTGACAGAGGCCTTTAAAACTGGGTTAAAACCTTTCTTTTACTTATTCCAACCTTAACCTAAAATTAGAAATCCAATTTTTTTTAGAAAAGGGGAGATTAAATAGTAAAATATGAACCCCTATTTGGGTACCATTTTGAAATTGAAATTTCCTTGAATTTTTTTCACTTTTTTTTACCCTCCGGACAAGAAACAAAAAAAATTGGCAAAAGTAAACTAAAACAACCAAAATAAATAGGACATAAACATAAAAAATAAAGCCTTTCCTACCCTTCTATAGGTGAAAATGTGCTGGTTATAGGTAACATCTGGAAATGGTAACACTGGTAGCTCTCGGTATATATAGATAGATAGTAAAATGCTAATAGAATGAGAAAGTAACTGGGAGATGAGCTCATTACTATGCTGCTACTTCTTTCACTGTCCACTTACAATATGGACAGGTTCAGCAAAAACTAGGCTCAGTGGAAGGGTATCTAAGGATGCTGGTAATTCGTCCTAAGACATGGAATGGAAGAAAAAAGTACTGCGTGAAAATTTTCTGAACAAAGCTAAATGTTAATATTGCATAAGCTGCCCCTGTACTTTTTTTAATTCCTCCTGAAAGTGTGTTTCTTTTGTCTAGGCTGCTCATTAGTACTTCATCTAATGTACTGCTATCCTAATGAGATTTGGAGATGCCATTCTTTTGCTGCTCATTTGCTGGAGAGGATTTCTCTGCTTCCATTTTTTTTTTGGGAGGGGCGTTTATGATTCCTTGACCTTTCCTACTACATCTTCAATATCCATGCCATCAGTCATCATATCACCAGTTTTCTTATATAGGGATCCAGGCCCTAATCCTCAATCAAGATGGCCACCTCCATAAAGTAAAGAAAGGCTTCACAAAGTATGTTAGGCTTGTAATGGGAAAAGGATCATCTACAAGAAGACTTTTTATGGGACTGCGGCCTCTTGCCAGCCATTATGGGCTTTCTGTTCTTGGGATATGGTATGGGAAGAGTTTAAACATGTTCAGGGGTTGCTAGTAATAACATTCAGAGGGTTTTAAATGGAAGAAGTTAAAGGTCTCTACCATGCAGGGTGATAGGCTATTTATTACATATTCCCAGGACACTAATAAAGAAAAAAGACATGGTGGCCAGGTAGAGAAAGCAATGACATGCTGAAAATATGAGCTAGGATAAGGTATACTTTTCTAGTATGAATTTAATAATGAGTTTTGACATTAAGCTAAAATATGTTTATGTGTATAGCAAAATACTAAATTTGTTATTGATCATATCTGTCTTTATTGCAAGCATTGCTGTCATTTCAATAAACCTCTACTCACATATGATGTTTCTTTAGCAAGCACATCATGAAAAGGAATTTAGCTCTATCATACAATACCATTTTAACAATTCAATAGCTGCACATACACAGAAAAGGAAATAAAAGCAGCCCATGAGACAAACATAAAGATGACATATTCTCCACTCTTGACAAGCATACTGAACTTAATAAAAGCCTAAGGACACACTGAATCATTCTTTCATGCCAATTAAACAGTCACTTCACATAAATGTTGTGTGTTCAATTGTCAGCAGGGCACAGCTTTAATTTGAAAGCTATGCACATTTATTTCCTATGAATACATTTATGTCCCAAGCCATAAACGCTTATCATTGCCTTTCTTTCATGTATATGTTTTAAAACAGAATGAATAAAATAGAGCTTAAACCATATGTATATCTATGTATAGATATATGTATGAGAAATAGAGAGAATATCACTCAGAAAGCTTGTTTGGCTGCACAACATTGTCCGCTGGTTTTTGAGCTAATTATGCTGCTTTTATAGAGGAACTGCTATCAAAAATGTCTCTTGGTTCTGGGGTTAGAACCTGGCTTCAGCCAGCATAGAAAGACTGTGAGTAAAGAGTTGGAGAAAAGGAGAGATTTTATAGTGGTAGCCTTTCAATAAAATATGAAAGTTCAACATAAGGATCAAGTAGGGAAGAACTTGATTGTGTAGTGTGTCCCAAGCTATAAACATTAATAATTATCTTACATTTTTGTGAGTGTTCTCACCACCATATACATTTCTATGGTCTACCTTTTTGTAGGTATTACTGTCTTAGTGTAAATATACACAAATTTTACTATTTTCCAATTCGACCCATGTGTAAAGTGGCAATCAGCTAAAGCAATCATTTTTTAACCTGTTAACCACTTTCATTGTTAATGACAATTACGCCTTTTACTATCCAATACATCATTTTTATGAAGTGGCCAATAGTCTAAACACCCATTTATAGAGTACCAGACTACATTTGTCACTTTTAAAGAGCATAACGCCATATAGGTTAATGAGAATCATGATCAGTGGTGATCAGTGGCCACAATCAAAGTTTATAGGCCACATAATGTAAAGTGGTGATTGTAAATTGTCAATTAATTCATGTAAGGGAATGGAACACCTGATTGCCAGGTTAGAGTAAATACCGCATGGCAAAGCACATGTTGTAAAAAATCTGAACACCCTTTTATAGTATTATCATTTGAAAACAACAGATCAACGATTATTCCCGAATATTTTGAACGATCGTATTCTGCACAATTCTGTTAGGGTGGTTCAAATATAATCCACCAATAATGTGCACACTAGGAACGTTCGTTTGAATGATGCAGAAATTGACATGTACAGGAGACAGTGTGTCACAGAACAAATCACAATCACTGAACGACCGTACACATGATAGATTACGAACAATCGTCTCCCAATCAGATCCACCGGAACGGTCGTTCGTTTCCAGTGAGATTCCTCGTTTGTTGGCATCGTTGACCAGTCTTTGTGCACTTTTTTTGTAAACAATTATCGAACGATCTTTTGTGGATAGTGGAGCGACAATTATTGCACGTGTGTACGCAGCCTAAATGGGTTCAACAAGGACTCCGTCATGAGAGCTGGGAACTCTGAGACTGGTGCTTTCCAAGTTTCTAATCAGAGGTTAAGGACTGTTATATTTATCATAATTATCCTCTGCAATAGAGGACCTGATGTATTAAAGGCTCAAGGCTGGAGAGGACACACTTTCATCAGTGCAGCTGGGTGATCCAGCAAACCTGGAATGTATTTAGTCAAGGATTCAAAACATTTGCTAGAAAATAGAAAATGACTTTCCAGGTTTGCAGGATCACCCAGAGCTTTAAAAAATCAGGCCCATAGCTTCAAGCTAAATAATTCCATTTATAAATATATATTTTTGTAAATGTTGTTAGCTTTCCCCAGCTATTTGAAAAGTTATCGAGAGTTACCTGTTATCAACTAAATTTAAATGATTTAGATTACCCTTTATTAAATATAAGTGTCAAATGAAAAGTGAATGGGAAATAATCCTCCCAATGGGGTCAGACATAGAAATAGAAAGCAGGCAGAAAGTGTAACTTTTCTATCTTCACTCTGTCCAAAGCAAAATGAAAAAAAACTTGGCTTCAGCCAGGCTTTAATGCTAATATATGAATCGGAGCATATTGCTGCATAAAATATTTGTATGCTTTTTTATATGTGGAAAAAACTCTTGCTCAATCAAATGGTTTTATGACTAATAAAATTAAAATCAGCTCAATTAAGTTTGCATTTAGTTTTAGGTTAGTATAAACATCTTGTTCTCCATCTGGGACACAGCACAAGGATGTAAAAGTACTTTTGAGGTCTATGATGGTTCTCGGCTGAAAATAATTACATTTTTATTGCTACTAAGCAAGCACTGTACAAAGCAATAGCTACAGAACTCTATGAAGTATGTAACTCAAAATAAAATGCATTAGCTGATAGATGTAAATATATCATTTGAAGTAAAAACATTTGAAAGTGAGCCAACAAGTTAGTGCACTTTCAGCATTTAAGCCATTCATAATTGGAAAGCATTAAAATAAAAGTTTCCCATTCAATAAGCTTGAATGGATGATTCCAGGCGTCAGTATAATAATATTACTTCTGATAAAATCCAAGAGTCTGATTTTATGTCTGCGTCGAATGGCTTCAACTTATCTCCGTTGGTGTAAGGCAATGATCCATGAAATGCAGCCTTTGGCTTGTAAACCTGAACAGAGAGCAAGTAGGGTTATGAGGTCTATAAACATAGTATTAAAAATTGAGCTGGCCTCAGGTCTGCATGACCATCACTCCTCTCCCAAATAATATCAATGACCAACACATGGCACAATAATAGAGTTTAATTGCCATAATAGTCTAATATTAGCAAAAAATATATAAATAACAAAATACAACATAAACTGGAATATTTAATGGGACTTTGCTTGAAGTATTAGTGCACTTCTACTATACTTATTAGATTGTCATTGAGTTCCTTCTACCTTGGTCGACTTCCAACCAATTAGTTCAGAAAGTCTGGGCTATATTGCATGGTTACAGAGCTAGTCAGGTTTAAACAAGACAGTCCATCAAGTTCAAACTGTAAAAACATACTACAAACCATATATACTAAAAAAAAAAAAAAAAAAAACTCTTTCCTCATCCCGGCAATCCGATGTTCCCTAGATCAACAATCCCTGGTATCATTTCATTAAAACTTTAATACAATATAAATATTCTGCACTTCTGGAAAATATCCAGCAATGTATAGAGCGTGCTAAAAATTTGTCATGAGGAAGCCAATTTATGAGCAGAAGAAGAGATGAATATTTCTTAGTATTTATATAACTGTGCAGGGGGAGTTAGGTTAGGTCAGTATAAAGGATAGGGGAAATTGTAGTAAAAAAAAAAAAAATGTATTTTATTAAATAAAACAATAAATTAGGATAAAATTATTTTATTACATTTTAGAATTAAAATTACTTTTACTATACTCACCTGAAGATATGGCCATAAACCTCCTGGGCGGTTAATTTCTGTCCGGTCTGTCTAAAATTTTTTTTACAGTATATTATAATAGTATGAGTATAAGTAAGTTTGAAACACAAAATCATGTCAAAATAACAAATTAAATAAAAATTAAATAAATAAATATATTCATACTATTATATTATACTGTAAAATAAATTTTCATGAAACACAATGTACTGCTTTTAGACATAAAAACTCAATGTATTGCATTTAATACAGTTATTTTGTAATAATTTGCAATACAAATAGATTTGAAATTCCCGCTGTGCCCCGAACGGTAAGTCTGCACGCGGAAGACGCTGGCCGGAGGAAGCGAGGAGATGCAAAAGTTTGAAGGAATGTCTGATTCCCTGTTTTTAAGTGGAACCCTAAGAGGATGTATGATAGGCTTTCCACCAATGACCACCAATGTATAAATAAGGTTATTAATCCTTTTAAACTGTATTTATTAAGTGCCAATGTAATGCTCAGCTGTGTACATTAAATTGGGGTTGCAAATGTGTTTATATAGCAGTATTTGATTCCCACCAGGAATGTTTAAGCAAATGTCAGATTCCCTGTTTTATAAATAGAGCCCTTAGTGTCAATTATGGCAGTGAGCCCATCAATATCTTCACACATGCACATTTTTCTTATCACAGCTCTCATGAATAAACGACTGTCAAAGAATAATGATTGACCGAGGGGATGGTGTAGAAATTAAGTTCTTGCATTTTAGGTAAGGGAGATTTTGGAAAATATTCTCACAAATTGGACCACTGCATAATTCTGCTTAATAGAAGAACATAGTTTTACTTTTTATTGAAAAACAAAGGAAACTTGATGAGTTCACATGCAGAATGTACAAAGCTTGCAAAAATGGTGTGTTACACGACTGCTACACTATGAAAAAAAATGCTATGTTATGAAAAAGAATCTACGTGTTTTGTTTTGTAGATCATAGTCTTAATAAAAGCATGAAATGCCAAGGCACAATTTCTCAACCAGGGTCCCATGGAACCCTAGGGTTCCTCCAGAAGTTGCTTAGGCGTTCCTTGAACTAGGAGCAGTTTGTGCCTCTTAGGTCAGTTACCAGTCATTTTTTTGGCTGTAAAGGTTACATTCTTCCCAATAGCCAGCAGTGTAAGAGGTATTCTTCCCACTGACCACCACACTAATGTACTGTGAGATGTCAATATAGTAAATATAGCAGGAGTAACCTGAAGACCTTAAATTGTTAATGTTTGGGAAACTGCTATAAATTTAACAGAGTAATTCCTTGCATTAAAAAATGTGTAAACTGACATAATCCTGCCCCTATAGTTAGACCCGATCTGAAATATGCAGTCCAATTTTGGGCACTAATTCACAAAAAGGATATAGTAGAACTAAAGGAAAATAGGAGGAATGAAGGAGTTCAGCTATGAGGAGCAATTAGCTAAACTGAATCTATTCTCCCTTGAGAAGCGACGTTTAAGAATATGATCACCCTGTATAAACATATAAATGGTCTATATGGAGAATTGCTTAAAAATTAATCATTTTAGGTTAATAAAGAAGACAAAGTGCATCTAGAGGAAAAGTGGTTTAATTTCTGCATACGGAACAGATTCTTCACATTATGTGAAAATGTGGAATAGACTTCCTCAGGAAGTAGTTTTAGCACATTCAATAGGCTGTTTTAGGAAAAAGCTGGATGTATTTCTAGATGCACAGAATATTACGGGGTATGACATTTTATAGGGAATGACACCAGAGACTGTTGATTCAGGGAATATCTGATTACCTTTTTTTCCTTATTGGAGTAAATTGAACCAGGGCTTTTTGACTTCCTCTGGATCAACTTTGTTTCTGCCTAGAATTTGCAAGTTTTCTAGTATGTTTAAATGATTTTCCTTGAGATTAAACGTTATGGACTTGAGTATTTTTGACTAACTAGGAAACGTGTATAATATTCTGTTCTTCTGATTAGTTTTACTTTTTAGTATGAGATTGGCATTCCAGTTGGATTTCATCTATCAGTAGCACACATGATTTGATGCGGTCTCCTATTAAAGACCTTCCTGTGATCGGTTGGCTGTTAAATTCAGATTCAATAGTTTTTTGGGGGGGATTTTTGATTAGATAGGAAGTTAAAAATGGCCTATATATACTTGGCCTTAAAGAGAATGTCCCAGGTGAAGAGCCTGATTTTTGCCACCATATGCAGTAAAGTAACTTCATAGTCTAACTTTGCTTCAAAGGCTTAAATACAATATTATTATAATTAATATTAATAAACAGGATTTATATAGCACCAACATATTAGGCAGTGAGGTACATCAAATTCATCCAACCTTATACTGTGGTTACACCAACGTTCCTTTTTTGAGTGTAATCTTCAGCTCCCAAATAAAATCCCTAAACTCATTTTGGGATATCATAACTGTAATTCTAAAGCAAATGTCAAGTGTGTATTTGCCTTTTGTGAAGAGTGAAGGTAAAAAGAGTGAGTTTTCTGAATCTATAAATCTTGACTTCATTTCACAAGGAAGCTATTTTCCCCACATTGATTGATCCTCCAGGTATGTAATTCTTGACCATATGCTAAAAAGTTAAACTATGAATTACAAATTTCAGAAAAGCACTGTGTAAAATGCCTGTGGCAAACATACTACACCTTCCTGCAATTTAAATGTTAGCATACCAAAGTGAAAGGATATATGAAAGTTTACCATTACATAGGGAACGTATTTCCTTTATGTGATCATCCAAATGGGTATATTTAGAGTCTGCAATCTAAACAGCATTACCATGAGTTTAGAAATAATGCTTTTATGACAGCATTATCCTTATTTTATTATATTATATCGTATATTTTCTATTCTATAAGCCAGGTTACATGCAACAACAGTTTTATCCACAAAGTCATTTACCAGAATACTGGAAAAGCAGAAGTTTAAACCATTGTCTGTAATCTAAAATTATCATACACAATTTTGAAATCAACACTTTGCTTAGTGGACTGCGTGTCTGGTTCTCAGCACAAGACAACTTTCTCTGTAGCCAGACACAACGCCTGCAGGCTTGTATATACGATTATATATTTACATGTTCATCAAGATGCCTGGCAGTATTGGGTTTTCTAGTGCTACTATACCGAAAACCTTTGCGCCATTTAATATTTCTTCAGCCATTAACCCTGTATGAACACATTTTCACCTTGGCTACTATAAAACAGAAAAAAAGATCAATTATATAGGAATATCTTGTAATGACATGATTGTGCTCTGGGCAAAGGGGCACAATCATGTCAATACAAGACACCATGTGCTTCTGGTGTTATGGCAAATGTTTTAGGTCTAATTATCAATAGATATAGGCATACTTGGAGTGACATTTACATTTCCAATGTGATATTTTTTGCTTTATTGTTCTCCCTAAGTCTTCAGCATGCTCTAATGGTATCATCATTGCCATAGAAGATAAGTGCAATTTACAAATACAAGGTTCCATACTTTCAGAGTGCTGCAGGAGTCAGGTCCCCCATCTGGGTCGCCTTTCTATTGAGGCATTCCCTATGTATAGGAGTTTCTGCAGCAGAGTCTTTCTCTATAAAACCCAGTATAGGTTGCCATATATGAACTAAGTCAGATTTAACAGGTACTCTGGTTTACGTTTTCTAAAAATGAAAAAAATAATTTCCCTTTTATTGTACACACCGTGGTTCTTAAACACTAAGTGATTTACTATCAGTATAACTGATTATAAGAAAAAGTCCCTTAAAAGTGTACTTTAATCAGGAAAGCGTAAAAACAAAAACAAGCTCCCATTATCGCAAAAGAAACTTACCTGTCCCCCATAGGGGCTTCTGCCATCATATTCATCCATTCAGTGTACCAAAACACCAATCAAAAGTCAGAAAAGGTTTTTCTGCGTCCCTGTAATATACTTAGCAATAAGTTGACCCTCTCTTTGTGTTGAGTGTGGCTTTCTTTTACTGTTTGATTTATAATGTGTCCCTGTGCACTTTTTTCTTTTTCTTTTGGTATACTACAGATTTAGTATAAAACCAGACAATAAGTGTTCATACATTTACATATGTATTTGTTGGTGTTGTTAGTTCTACTTAATGCTATTGTGAATATAATACATTGTAGTCATTGTTGGTTACCAAGCGGAACCAATTGCTAAAGAGTAACAGGTATAACAACTACATATGATGCTCCAAGCTTTAGCTGTTTAATTCCTTATTGACTGCATAGGTGAAAGTGTACCATGAAAAATAATGGCATCCTATATTGGGACCATATCATTCATATAGTTGACTATAATTGACTTGAAGGCAGTGAATTCGGGCCCCTGCATCTGCCAAATCTTTAAGCCTAATGTTTATGCCTGATGTTGGAAGACTGGAGACTAAAAAATAGATAAAGGGTGAGTGTGATAGACTTTATTATTTGTTTTTTATATATATACAACCTTTTTTCCAATTGTTTCAGAAAACAATAGACTCACTATATAACTATATTGATAGCGACAGTTCTTAATGAGCAGATTTTGATGACAGTTGATTTTGTATAAAAAAATTTTTTATTTTTTACTTATTCATCACTGTGTTGTAATGCAAAAAAATAGAATTATTTATTTTGTAATAAAAGATCTTTTAACAAAATTTGTGTTCCTTCTACATATAATTTTGCATTAAAGATTGCATTTGTGATTGATTAATTGATTGATTGATACACTGATTTATTAATCTTCTGCTATAAAAATAAAATAAATTAGAACATAGAACACTAGAAGAAAATATTAAAGACTACAGTACAGTACTTTCTAGTATTCTAGTATTCTGTAGTAGCATTCAAAGGCAAAGTTTAGCAATGCGTTGCACATGTATTTGACCTTCAATGAAAAGAACATTCTTGTAGCATCTCAAGTACACATGTATACCACTGCATGCTTTAGAGCATGTGCAATAACATTTCTTTTTATACGTGCCACCATGCCCATTCAAAAAAATGGGTTGAATAACACATCGGAAAGCACACAAATGGTGGATGTGTGGATTTCTGACAGAGCACCACACAGCAATGCACATTGCTTTGTAAGGTGCATTGTATAAACACATGTGGCATGAGTTACTGCAGTGAGATATAATAGGCCTGGACCTTGAATGGATCCAGGACTGAAAACATTTGCCAACAAATAGCAAATGACTTTTACGAAATCCATTTTGGGTTAATTGGATCACCCAAGTTCTCCCGAGCTTTAAAAAATTCAAAACTTATGTTAATTAAAGTGGATGATGACATTTTTAACAATATATAAAAGGATGGATAACGAAGATAGTGGTGGCCACTGGTTTCTCCGTGTCAGAGGAAAGATTCCTGGACGGTGCAAAACTGAAAAGAATCTGATTGTGGAGGGATTAAGGGCTCTATGGAAGTAAAGGTAAGTGTCACTTACTTTTTTTCTTTTTTAATAAAATGACTTAACTAACAATTATTCAGCAAAAGGGGATTAACGACACTGTCACTAAAATCTAAGAGAACAAAACTTCCTATGTACATCTCTGGCTACATTTTGTTGTGTTAACATATTTGTAAATTCTTTATTGTGGGTTTGCCAGTAAGTGTCTACCCTTTGATAATAAATTTTATTTAAACCAAAAACATAATTATAATATATTACAGCCTACCAGTCCTTAGATGTGGTGGCTGCATATTTTTTCAGCCTAAGGACGTTGTTTGTAAGTTCAGAAAACGCCTGCTGCTCCTACTAGAAATGTGGGGTCTTTGTAACTTCCTATATATGGAACAAAATTTGCAAGACTGTTTTTTTATTTCATTTTAGCTATCATCTTCAAACACAGAACAATTCTTTCTATGCAAGGGTTACGAGGAAAAGGGGAAGGTGTTTGGAGCCCAAATCTGGAAATACAATGCTGCTCCTTCATGAAACACAGTAAGTCTTAGAAACCAAAGAAGTGTGTCACTGGCAGAATCACCAGGTGAAAGTAAATTAAAAAAAAGAAAATACAGCCACTTCATCCAAGGACTGTCAAGTTGCAATATAGAATTTAGGTGTTGGGGGTTAACTAAACATCAATAAAACAGACTTATCACCACATTTCTTATAATAAAGAAAAAAGGGTGGCGAACCATTTTATATAATTAAACAAATGTTCTTGAAAACAATGTACTTCTTTTACACATATAAATCCAATGTATTGAATTCAATACAGGTATTTTGTATTGAATGCAATACAAATTGATTTTGAATTTCCTGCCCCATACACACGTACCGACATCACCAGGAACTTCCCGGTGACTCATCGGATGCAAAATCCGGCCAGAGGAAGAGAGAAGAAGACGGAGATTGCAGCGATGGAGGACGCGGGACGCCAGTGGATCAGGTAAGGCTATCTACTTACTATTACCTCCCATAGGATTACCTACCCGAGTGTCACTTGAGGTTACCGCTTTAAGCAACTTTTTTCTACCCCGAGTCACACTCGGGGTTACCACTAGGGAGGTTAAATACAAATATTAAAGTAAACTAAAAAAAAAAAACTCACCTTTACTTTCAAAGATTTGTCGATCCCTCGGGTCCCGCTTCATCCTGGAATCCTATTTCGTCCTTGCATGCCATGTTCTTTCCCCTTCTTCCTTTTCCTTCTTCCTTTCATATAAGGTAAACCATTTAGTTTAGGTTCAATTTCACCAGCTTTTTTTCTCATTGTACAAATATTTAATGTGTAATAAATGTAGAAAACTGGTAAAACGTGCCACCAAAAAACAAACTGGTGGCCTTTAGGTATTTACTCTTGCCAGGTTCCCACCCATGATGCTTTTTGCATTTTGCCTGGAAAAAACATGGCTAAAACTTCTACAAAATTTATAGTTTAGTTTACTTTCACTTTTTGATAAAATATATGAGTTTGAGCAACGTATTAAATAGAGCAAACTATTGGTTTTATTAGTTCTCATGAATAAAACAAAGCAGCATATATTTTGACCTTTTATAAATAGGCCCCAAAGTATCATAAAAGTAATGTGTTTTTAAAAGGAAGCACAATACAGTTTAATAATGTACATATGCGCATACCCTTAAGCAGATGTATTTGTTTTTGAACTTGTGAATAAAAATTGATTCAAGCTGATGACTGGGTAGCCAGTTATGACTGATGATGTTGCCTTTGTAAGAGGACAAGAATATATCATTGCTGCACTTTGTACAAAAAAATGTGTTCTTCTTAAATGTCGCAGTCTAATGCAACTTCTAAAATCACAATAAACAAAATAAAGTCAACTGTATTATTTAAAGTTTTTATTAAAACAGATGTCTTTAGACCGGCACTTCAAAGAAAGGGGAGTGTTAAAATACGGCTTGTGGCTATTGCAGCTTGAGCGTTTCAACAGAGGGCAGATCAAATGTTAAACTATTACAGTGATTAGGTGAATAATGACCTTGAAATTAGTTCCCAGGAATTAAAAGAGAAACATATGTTTCTCAATATCATCATTTCACAGCATATATTATTTTTTCTTTGAAGGAAAGTGGAAGTAGACTGACAAAAAAAGTCTTGTTCAATGCTCTGTTTAGTTTACTTTTGTCAGTTTGCTCCATTTCCTCATTTTTGTTGTTTTTTAAATCCAATTTCCTAACACTTTTGGTTCTTCCGATTACTTTTTTGATGTGATCATTTTCCAGTTATGTTTATATATGCCTTTTTATGTCAGCTTTTTTAAAAAAAATGTAATTTTTAATTGATTTAAGTTTTGAAACAAAAGACAGAACACATACATATGATAACTTATACTAGCATAACAAATAAAACTACATCCAAAAAGAACAATAAGAGACAAGGAATGTGAAGAGAAACTAGGTGAGTAATACAACAGGAAAAAATATTGGTTGTCGTCTGTTAACCAATCCACTGTAAATTACTGTAATTAAAATAAAAGAATATTTGGAGTGAAACATATAGATTGTATTAATTGTTTGGAATCATGCCTGAAAAGTCCCAAATATTTTCTTCTGTTTTTTGCAGTTTCTAGATAGGGATGTGGCATGGGGTGATTTTTCACCATATAGAACTGTATTTTATTTACAAAAATTTTTTTTTGAAAAAAATGTTTCATCAGATGTTAAAATATAGTGGTAAATGACACAAACTTACAATGAGAATAACAATATCAAGCACAATCAAGGACAATAATGCAACATAGAAGAAGCTGCAATATAGCTTGTTCACACAAAAAATATAGATAGAAACATACCACCTTTTGTGGTATATTTGGGTTTACATGTTTTTTCTACCTATATGGTTAGCTATTGGGTCTGATCTATTAAAGCTCCAAGTCTGAAGAGACTATAACCTGTTTGATCCAGAAAACCTGGAATTGATATGGTCAGAGACTGAAAACATTTGCCAACTAATAGCAAATTATTTGTTAAGAAATCCTCTAATGTTCTATTTGGCACTTCACATTTAAAAGAGCTCTTAAAACCTATCTTTTAAAACTCACCTACCTGTCCTTTTCTGTATTATAAACCCTCACTACTTACCCTCCTTTTGTGTGACACTTCCCCCATCTCCTAGATTGTAAGCTCTCTGGGGCAGTGTCCTCTCCTCCTCCAGTGTCACTGTATCTGTCTGTCATTTGCATAGGGCTGCACAATACCCTGTTTCCCCGATTATAAGGTCAAAAAAGTAATTTATACCCCCCAAGTTTAAAATACAAAATATGATTTACAATCTATATCCCGAATTGACATAAAATTAAACCTGCTTAATATATAGGAAGCCCCAAACTACATTTTAAAAATGAATACCAGTAATGTGTTGATTGAATAATACAACTAACATAAGGAGCAGAAATATTAATTTACATATACCGGATTATTTTTTTTTGGCAGGCAGGTGAAAAATATATTTTAACACTTAAGAAAAAATGTTTCCAATTCATACAAATATTTAAGGCACAGAATATTTAGAAACAAATAATATTATTATAATAAAAATTGCTGAACATGAACATAGTCACAGAATTAAAGAAAATATATATATATATATATATATATATACTTTTTTAATACCTTCTGCACATAATTGGGTGTTTAAAGTTAACAATTCTCTTTTTTAGTAAATTAGCTTCAATGTAATTCTGTGTGCTTTACGGATCTACATTTTCTTTTGTAATGAAGGCCGTATTTATATTGTACTTGTATAGAATACATGCACTGTTACAGAAAGGCTCATTATGAATAGTCGCTAAAAGAAAAAAGTTTACTAACCCATGGATTCTCCAGTCTGCTGATCCATGTCTCTACACAGTCAACAGCCTTGTTTCTTTTGTCAGAGCAGTTATAGATCACCGAGCAAGATAATTAGAGAAGAAGACAATGCAGAATGCTACCCAGCTAAATCATTGTAACAAAAGTAATGATTATGCTTATAAATACCTTTTCCTAAACTGATCCCTTAAATACAAGGTATTCATTTTAGGCATTGTTAGTTTTAATATTTTCCTTTTAAAACCTAGTTATCAGTGCCATAATGCATTTTAAATGCCAAATATTAGAATCTATATCTACATAGTAAGAATAATAGATTTCAGTAAACTACAGCTGCTTCTATTAAAAAGAAAGAAAGGTATTATTATTATCTATATTATTCTACATGCATCCACAATCATATTATCATACAATGTCAGATTGCATGTTTTAGTTTACCTTCTTTAATTCAGTTCTAAGTTATTTTTACCACAATATAATAAATAAAAAACAATTGTGTGATACATAGGTCCATAAAATGAATTAAATACAACCTCAGATCAATAACAACGCATGACAAATCACACCAAGTCATTATTTATTTACCAAAAATTAAGTCAAAATGTAAAAGCAGTACGTGAAAATTTGTGTACATCTTTATTACTTTCATAGGATTTAAGAAGGTAAGTAGCATCCAGATGAAGCTAATCAAATGCAGTTGATTAACTGATCATTAGCAAATGTGACTGCTGACTGTAAACGCAGAAGTTTTGGAAAAATTAAGGTCTGGAGCATTCAGGTGTATGTTAACACCATGCCAAGGAGAAAAGACATCAGTGATGATTCTAGAGTTAAGTCCCTGGTTTAAGAAGACCTGACATACGGACAACTGCTAGATATGAACAGGGCTTCCCTGCTGGCCCATGTGCAGAGGGAAGGTTTCCGGGGGGGGGGGGCAGTATGCATCACTAACAGAAGAAATCTCTTAACTCTTTAATGACCAAGACAAACTTTGCAGTTGTTTCTTTTGCATATCAAAGCACAGCTTGCTCCAAAAGTTAATAAATGTCTAGGCTCCATAAGGTTTTTTTCATTTTTTTGCTTTGTTTGTGATTAACTCACAGGAAGGATTTTATACAGTAACTGACACCACGCTGCCTAATATTATGTTGAGACAAACCTCTGTCCTAATTGTATTTATTAAAAAAAATGTACCTGTTTCGACCTACATACAAATTCAAATTACAGTCCCTATCTCGTATGTAACCTGGGGACTACCTGTAATTGTTTCTACCCTATAATTTGAAAATTTACAAACAATTTGAGTTGTTCATCACGCTAAAGATTATTCTCAAGTGGAAAAAATTAAAGACTGTTGTCAGTCTTCCCAGGAGTGGACAAATCAGCGAATCCAATTTGGTACAATAATATTATAAATATTTTCATAAAACATTTAAAGACTTGTACATGCAAACGTTTGCTCATTATTTAAAGTAAATTGTTTCTGCCAAGCTTATCAAAGTCCTAAGTCTCTGAATATGGCATAGAGCAGTTTCCAAACCATTCCAAAGCCTGTAATCAACTTCTATGCCAACTCATCAGTTCATACATGTGAATACAGGGATGAGGCTTGGCTTATGGGCTAACATAGATTCAGTGGAAATCCTGCTTTGGAAATTTGCAGAGTATCATGAAATAATGTGAGAATTTGTTATAGTGACCATAATACATCATTGAATTTAGGCCAGCCTACATAGAAGGACCAATTGAAACGATTGTGAAAAAGTCATCCCCCTCCCTATAAAAAGGAAAGTTCTCAGCAGTCTTCAGGAAAAGTATAGTAAGTGCTGCTAATAAGGTGCATAGGGAGCTTGGTGGCTCAGTGGTTAGCAATCTGGCCTTTGTAGCGCTAGGTCCCAGTTGGTTTGGCGTGGGTTTCCTCTGGGTACTTTCCTCCCACATTCCAAAACATGCAGTTAGGTTAGTTGGCTTCTCCCCAAACCAACCATTGACTAAAGTAGGGACATTGGATTGTCCCTTTGAGAGTTATTGTCAGGACTATAGGGGTTTGTAAAGTGCTCCATTATATGTTGATCCTGTATAAATACTATTTATTAATAATAAATGCAGGAATAGGCATGATGCTCTCCAAGACTTGGGAAGATACACTATAACAAAACCAAACCAAGAGGGGCACCAGCACAATTTCAAGCTAGCCCAAAAAATCAAACAAAACTATTTCGAGAAAAGTTCAAGTTGCATATCTGGGATTTTTGATGTGTTGTTGTACCTTTGAGAAGTAGGAAACTGGTTCAAGGTGAGCCTGATCTTAGTTTTCATAGTTGGGGGCTCACATAGGTTTAAGTTAAAGACCACACTTTGCAGAGGTGTCTTAGCACAACGGTTTGGCTTCAGTATTTGCAAATGGATACAAAAAAACCTTCTACTTTCAACTTAAGCATCTGAAATGGCTTATTTGCACACTATCTTCAATGTGTGCTGGGGATCCCTTCATATATATATATATATATGTATATATATAATTATATATTGAGTCATGTCATTAAGTCTCGTGCAACGTCTTCAATCCTGGAATTAAGTAGAAGATTAACCTAAAACAACAGGACTGCTGAATTTGGGTATATTTGTCAGCACTTCTTTTAATAATCCCAGAATGACTATGTCTATTGAAAAAACGGAACACTGAATAAGAGTAACCTTCAAATAGATCATTCAGCACAATCTGTAAACTGAGAGCAATATGCCAGATAAAAATAGCCGCAAATACAACTGCTTTTTTATCCCTATAATCTTTCCTCTTCTGGTAGCAATTTAACCATTAGAGCTGTCACATGTCATTTTCAGCTCATTAGGTGGGATTTTATACATTTTATCTACAGTTGGAAGAGGTAATAAGCAGTAGGAAGGTCAGATATTAAGAATGCCATCATCATCCCTCATCACTTTCAATGAGAAATTCTTCTGTAATTGTTAGAACGTTGCTAGATTATTTCAGAAAGTGGGCTTTAAGGATTCTGCTAAATTTTATGAGCTCTTTTGTTGAAGTCTTTAGGTTTAAATGCCAGCACTGTGAAATGGTATTTTGAAAAAATGTTTTTCAAGCTTTGTGTTTCTTTAAAAATGTTTTTGATGAGTTATAATGCTTTAATCATTCCATGCATGGTCAAGGATACTTTCTGCTCTCCTTTCCCTCCCTATGCCATTACAGCCTATGCCAGGCAACACTGGACCATCTATAGGCTACAGTGGAATATACCATGTCATGTAAGCTCTGGCATATAGGTGTAAGAAAGTACTCTTGGAATTGTGAGTATAAATAGTCAAATTTACATAGAGCTATAAAAGAGCGAATTGCTTGATGGTTGGTGTTTTTTTAAGTGCAACACCCTTTTTAAAAAAAAAAATACTGAAATATTGAAATACTGAAAAAATACTGTATACTGAGAGGCTTTTCTGCGCATGCAGGCATGGACAGAAGGAGCCCTTTCATGAATTAATAATTAATTAAATTTAAAAAATGCAGATGTCACCTGTGCGCAGTGAGATCGGCAAGTTTTTTCCCAATGTACGTCACCCAATCTCGCACCTGCACAGTGCGAGATTGGGTGACATAGGAGGAAGAATGCCGAAGAAGAGAGGAGAAGATGGGGCGCATGGCGCTCCCTCTATGCCGGGCCAAAGACGGATATTGGGGCGACACTGAACCTGATGGAAGAAACCTCCTGACGGACAGACTGATCTGAAGGATTGAAGGTAAGTGTGATTTTATTGTTTTGGGTGAGTTTTGTGTTTACTTTCACTTAAATTTTTTAACATAAATTAGTTCTGATAAACCTAGGAAACATTGCTCAATAATGCTTACTTCCATGCTTGTGCCCATGAACTTAACGCTTTTAAATTTTTACAATTTCTGGCTCCTGAGTGCTCAGTGCCTCATACCTAAATTTCTATTTAGGTGGCAATCACTGACTATATCACCCAAGGATCACATAAAGGAATAGGGGTAGGAACAACCAGCTGTAGCTAGGAGCATGCATACAACATGGTGAGGCTTCATGGGCTACAATGAGGCTCTATGGGATTTGGCAAGGCAGCATAGCCACCTATAAACTGAGAAGAGAGTATTTTACAGTAAAAGATGGAATAAAAAGCAATAAAAAAGTCAAGAGGGAAAATATTTCCAACAAAGTTTAAGCCAGGATTAAAAAAACAATGTTATCCTTCTCCCCTCTAATCAAAACTGAAAAAAGGTTCTGCCTCCAGTTGGGCTTTAAGGACAAGTAGACCAATGGGAGCGCCGAAAACCTGCACACAATTAGCAGGCTACCGTCAACTTAAGCTCCCATTTGAATCTCTAAAATTACCCCGATAATGTAATCTTGGGATTTTAGCAGCTAACAAATTTTTTAAAAATAAGTGTGATTTTACTGACGGTTTTATTGATTACTGCTTTGAAAATTTGCTTTCTTGTTTGTTGTTTTCTGTTTTCTCAGATAAAAAAAAATATTTGGGTTTATATTCAGGTTGGTTTATATTGGAGTATATACAATAGTTGAAAGGAGCTTCCTTCACGCCCAAGGACAAAAACATTACCATTGCACCCCTAAAAACACATAAAATTAGCTTTTTTAGGGGAAGGGGAAGCTGACAATTTCATACATCAATACTAACAACTACTATCAATATTAGGTTTAAAAATAATACACAAATTATTTGAAAATTATTGTAAAATAAAGTAGAATACAGAAACAGAAATATAAATATGAAGACAAAGCATGAAAAATCGTTATTGACTGTTAAGCCTACAGATGCTTTGTGGTTGATTTACTAAAGGAGTGGAACATGTTCACTGACTGTTCACTGAGCTCAGATAGTTTAACATGGCTTTGTGTATGTATTGTGTATGTATTAAGATTCCCTAAACATGTGAGCTAGAGGTTACCAAAAAATGTTGGTTTGACAATTCAAAGTAAAGTACCGTATTTTTCTTTCACAACTGTCACATATCATTCTTAAATTTCTATCATTATCAGGTATCTGTGCTACACTTCATCTCTTATTCTTTGTACTGACTTGTGTAGGACCTACTCATATCAGGCTTTAGCCATGTGTGGCCATCCATAAAGGCTTCAGATTGTCTATAGCTCTGATATTAAATTACAGCCATGATTAAAGGAATAGAAATAGTTACATACAATGACAAGACGGAGGCATAGGGCTATCATATTAAACATAAAGAAAGTACTGTGCAATCTATTTTTTTTTTTTTTTTGCAAATTCCAAGAAGTTGGAAATGTGGTAATAAAATAAATAATGCATTGGACATATTGATTATCCTTGAAAGTGTGCTAAAATTTTCCCTTAAAAGCTTATTTGTTTTCTCCTGATAGCAGAGTGATCACACTGCGTGTGGTCAGCCTCATCATAAGGATCAGAACAAAGGAATTTTTGGACAAGTTGCTAATTGATTCTATAATGATGCACATTGCCAGAAAGTATTTCTTAGCTTGTGGAAGGAGAATGGAACCTTCTATATAAATATTAAGGTAATTCCACCACCAAAATCATCCTTTGGTTAATTAATGCAAAAGCATAGTAATTATTTCTTTGTTTTTTTGTGGCAAATGATTATGTTATACTATTATATTTCTATATGTGATTTGGATTGTATTTTACAAAGTTTAATTTATAATTTAAGTAAATGTAAAGAAATGTTTGTATGGATGGGAAGGATGGGTAAAGGATTGGATGGATGGGGAAAGGATTAATATCCTTAAAAGATTATTATTTTATTGCCACCTAAGTCCCATTTTACAGATCTGCCCAATTTTTGTGGTAATGCAAATCCCCTCTTTTTCACCCCTTCCCGGAATGCTGTGTTTATATATATATATATATATATATATATATATATATATATATATA
>NC_092860.1:138376969-138498784 GCF_032062135.1 Pyxicephalus adspersus
AGAGAGAGAGAGAGAGAGAGAGAGAGATAGATAAATATCTAAATTTGATTTTCTGGGAAACTGAAAAAAAATGAACCAACATTATTAGCCATTCAGGCTTTAGTGCACTCTAAAGTCCAACATTGAGTGTTTGCTGACAGGTGGAAAGTCAGTGTAGGAATAACTTGAGTACTGTACTGTTTTGTCCATTTGTGGTGTTCAGAAAAGAAAAAGTCTGGCTCAAATGGAGTCCATTCAGATTTTTTAAGAGATCCAACAAGATTGGGAAATTGGGAAAGTTGGAATTGGTATTTTTCTAATGAGCTATACCTATCAAATAATGTTATAGTAAGGCCCAGCCAACTCAGCCATGGAATGATGACAGCCAATATAACCAGAAGCCAGATTGTACTGTCAATGACAGGTATATGAAGGCCTAGCCAATACAGCCACTGGACAGTGACAGTCGTAATGACTGGTGGCCTCCTATACCTTTAAAAGACAGATATAGTCATTTTGGATTAGGTCCTGAATTGCTTACATCCCAAATTCTGATCTGAATAGTTCCAATCTGAGACAGAGTCAGTTCTGATTGTACTATCCAATCACTGCTATTACCAAGTTAAAGAAAGAAAATAAGATGGCAGGTGAACAGAAATTAACATTAGCAATTAAATGGATTTAAAGAGGATTGTTCAGGTTTACAATAAAAACCACGGTAAAAATGTCAAATAGCGCCACAAGTTTGCAATATGGTTATAAATTCCATATAACCTTTTAAACACATATCTGGATCCTCCAAAACAATTGTGTTCTGGTTCCAGTTTGATGTGGGCCAAGCAAACAAGAAAGTGTTTAGTAGTGTGAGTAATATGAGTAATACTTCTCACCTGAGGCTCTTCTATGTTCCTCTGTGCAGGACTTGGAGTCGCAATGTTTTTAGTGCCTGTTTGTTTTGTGTTCAGTTCATCCATCGCAAAAAATTAGGACAATGTATAGGAAACACAGAAAGGGTAAATATCCATAACAAATAATAGTGATAGACAATGTGGATTATTAGGGTTTAATACACTTAGAATTATAGATATTTGTTATTCTTCATAGTATAGTCATGGTTAAGTCATACTGATTCGGGCTGTCTAAATAGGCTCTAAATATTGTTATTAGCATCAGAATGACCATTTTAACATTTCTTACAGGCTAATTTATCATAAGTTACTATAAAAAGTAACAAAACACAGCATCTTTAAAAAAAAACCCTATATCTTGAAGCCACTAAAATAAACAACAAGACTGCACTTAATATAAAGATTGTTTTTCCCTGAACAGATAATAAATCTCTTTTTGTCTGATCACTCTTGTATGTCTACAATAAATCTTTAAATGCCTAAAAAATTTTAAAAAGTATTGCACCCTCTGTACAGAAATGCAAAGACATAAATGACCCTTACCAAACCCCTTAGTAGAGGCATAGAAATGCATATGCTAGAAACGGGAAGAGTCTGCAATTTTACAATTATTCAATGAATATGTTGATAATAATTGATGATGTTGCATATTTTCCATATTTACTGAACATTAAACTGTTGCAGGATACATCCTAATTATGATGTTTATTGTAGTTGCATCAATCAGTGCTTCTAACATAATGGAACTGATTTATTAAAGTTCTGCAGGACAGGAGAAGATAGACTATTAAGGGTGATCAAACAATTCAGAAATAATAAACCTTTGCCAAAACAAATGAAAAAACACAAAAAAATGTTACTATACTAGTATTCTTGGATGTGTGATCAGATCAATGAAGATTTGTGTAGGAACTCAAATAAAAAAAAAATTCTCAGGTTCTTAAAAAGCCCAAAGTAGGTCATTTATATCAGATCTATTTTCTCTAAAAACTAGTTGTACATCACTTGATTGGATTTAACATGTTTTATTTCTATTTACTACAAAAGTATTATTTTCTTGGTATAATATTATAGACAAAAAATTAGAAAAATAAAAATCATTCTTATTATATGATATGAGACTAAGACAGCAATATTTCCATTCCCAACCACTTTTCCTTTCTAATAATATATAGTTAGGTCCATAAATATTTGGACAGAGACAACTTTTTTCTAATTTTGGTTCTGTACATTACCACAATAAACTTTAATTGAAACAACTCTCTTTCAGCTTTAATTCAGTGGGTTGAACAAAAAGATTGCATGAAAATTTCAGGAGCTCAAAAGTAATTGGACAAATTTAAAAGCTGAAAATAAAATGTTCATTTCTAATACTTTGTTGAAAACCCTTTGCTGGCAATGACAGCCTGTAGTCTCGAACTCATGGACATCACCAGATGCTGGGTTTCCTCCTTTTTAATGCTCTGCCAGGCCTTTACTGCAGCGGCTTTTAGTTGCTGTTTGTGGGCCTTTCTGTCCGAAGTTTAGTCTTCAACAAGTGAAATGCATGCTCATTGGGTTTAGATCAGGTGACTGACTTGGCCATTCAAGAATATTACACTTCTTTACTTTAATAAACTCCTGGGTTGCTTTGGCTGTATGTTTTGGGTCATTGTCCATCTGTATTATGAAACGCCTCCCAATCAATGTGACTGCATTTAGCTGGATTTGAGCAGACAGTATGTCTCTGAACACCTCAGAATTCATTCGCCTGCTTCTGTCCTGTGTCACATCATGGATAAACACTAGTGTCCCAGTGCCATGGCAGCCATGCACGCCCAAGCCATCACACTGCCTCCGCCATGTTTTACAGATGATGTGCTATGCTTTGGATTATGAGCTGTTTCACGCCTTCTCCATACTTTTTTCTTGCCATCATTCTGGTAAATGTTGATCTTGGTTTCATCTGTCCAAAGAATGTTTTTCCAGAACTGTGCTGGCTTTTTTAGATGTTTTTGAGCAAAGTTCAATTTAGCCTTTCTATTCTTGAGGCTTATGAGTGGCTTGCACCTTGCAGTGCACCCTCTGTATTTACTTTCATGCAGTCTTCTCTTTTTGGTAGACTTGGATATCGATACGCCTACTTCTCGGAGTGTTGTTCACTTGGTTGGCTGTTGTGAAGGGCTTTCTCTTCACCATGGAAATGATTCTGTGATCATCCACCACTGTTGTCTTCCGTGGACTTCCAGGTCTTTTGGCGTTGCTGAGTTCACCAGTGCTTTGTTTCTTTCTCATGATTTACCAAACTGTAGATTTTACTACTCCTAATATTGTAGCAATTTCTCGGATGTTTTTTTTTTTTTTTTTTTTTGCTGCATGTTGTCTGGCCTTTTATCTGCCTAATTGATAATGGCATAACAAAGGAATTGCCCACACCAGCCCATGAAATAGCCTTTGAGTCAATGGTCCAATTACTTTTGAGCCCCTGAAATGAAGTGATTGTGTAAAAAGAAATACTTTAGTTCCTCCCATTTTTATGCAATCTTTGTTCAACCCACTGAATTAAAGCTGAAAGTCTTAGTCTTAAGAGTTATTTCATTTAAATTTAATTGTGGTAATGTACAGAACCAAAACTAGAAAAAAGTTGTCTGTACAAATATTTATGGACCTAACTGTATAGTACGAGGAGAGCAGGGGCTTTTGACTATTATTGGGAAGGCAGGGGTATCTTGAATGTGTGAGTTATAATTACCAAATAGATATCATGTCTTCTACTGTTGGCGTCTAGAAGGGAAATAACTGACTTCAGAGGATAGCAACTTCTGTAAAAATATAGCAAATAAAAAAGATATATTTGCAATGTGGTAAAGTATATATGTAAAGTGGATCTGAGCATGAAAACACACTATAAAAAATGGTATTTGATCAAATAAAAAAAAATCTCTAAAGGTAATAAATAAAGCAGTACTCACCCTCTATACTATGTAGAGCTGTTCTACAAGCCCTCTTCCTTGTGGCCCAGCACCAGAGTAGCATGACAACCTGTGAGTTCAAAGTTTCACTAATCTTTGTATCATTTAGGACCCACTCATTATTTGAAAGGAGGATAAGAAAGAGTAACTACAACATTTTTGACCATGCCAAACATTACAGGAAAAATAATGGGGGCAGATGGGTGTTAAAATGGGCATGGTAGCAGAAACCCAAATTAAACTTTAAAATGAAGGGTTTGGAAGTAAATTTCATTTAAACTATAGTGAAATAAGGAATTATTTCTTTGGGAAGCAGCCAATGGGAATATTCACAGTGTTGATTATCCCTAAACTATATAGACTAGTTTGTGATGGACTAAATAGTGTCAGCCCTAACGCTGTTGGCTAGACACTGCCATTAAGCCCCCTGTTCCTCTGCATGTATGTATGTCCAAACTTCATCCATGCTAACCGCAAAATTTGGAATCTTCTTGGGTCTCAAAGGGCCTTGTCCTGTCATTGGCGGGCAGATAAACCCAAACCTTTCTAGGTGGGTAGGAACAGTACTGTTTACACTGCTGTAGTTTCCTGGCCTCACAACAAAGGGCACATCTATAGATACACAGACATGATTTGCCAATCTTTCTACTTGAGCTGACTTTCATTGCTAAGTGCCTGTACTTTCTTTTACCCCCACCACTTTATTACATAGAAACATCGGCAGTGGGATCAAACCAATTCTGTGTCATAATCGAACAAATGCTGTCTTTGTTGCAGAAAATTTAATTAAAGGCAGATAAAAATCAGGAAAATATTTCTTGCATTCTTTTAAAATGGAACAAAATGTGCCTACAATTGCAGGTTGAAAAGGACCTGTCTATCTGTTTGCAAAAGGATAACTGAAGACGTATTGTGTGGAATTATCTCTATCTAACCCATCTGTCATATAATACTGTTAGAAACTAGGACGTTATTTCATCTTGAGTTCTTTCCAACAAAAACTCCCTATCATACACGTAGAGCTGCCAGTGAAGCATCATAGCTCTTTTTATGGTTAATGTAACTGAAGCATACATCAATAAACTGCTCTAGGGATGAAGAGTAATATGATTTAGTCTTGAAACGGTGGTGAAACCACAATAAAAATATCTTGGAAGAAAGCAAAAACAATTATTTTCTTTCCAATGATTTTGATCATGTACTGATAAATCCAAATCATTTGAATGATTTGGATTTATCAGTACATGAGGATGTGATAGGTCAAATCGACTTGATCTTGACCGGTCAACCTTCTCAAGTGCATCAAGGTGAACCAATAAACTGCTGTCTAGGAGACCTTTACCTGTTTTACACTTCTCATCACAATGACTGTTGGGTATTTGATACACAGAAACATGGTTTCAACCTGTAACTCAACACTGAAAACCAAGTCATATACTCACAAAAGATTAGTAAGGGCAACAAAGGCTGACAGAGTATTGGCGAGTGAACTATTCGTTCACACTTGTTTAAAACAGATTCTATTCTATAATGTAGCAACGCTAAAGTATTCTTTCTATTTTTACTTTTTTCTACTGACACTTGATATTTGGCCTCATCTATGACTGCAATGTAATATATTGAAGGAAACTCCCTTGATGTTATTGTCTACAATTTAGTTGGAGTGTATATGACAAACACATAACTAGAACAAACAATTCAAGAGAAGTCCAAGCAACAAGTAACAGTAATTGATGAACTTCCAAAACCATCCAGAAAGGCCCCTTTTAGACTTGGTTGAAAACCACACTGTTATCCACCCTTCTTCAACTACTATGCTTCTAGCTGCAGCATTTCACAACCAGTTGAGGTTACGGTACAGTTTTTCCTCCATTTCACTAACAGTTGAGTTTATGGTACAGTTTTTCCTCCATTTCTCAACCAGTTGAGGTTACGGTACAGTTTGTCATCCAGAGAAAAAAAAAACACAGCCAAAAGCTACTTGTTGCTTCTAGGAAATGCACAGCAATCCATTGTAACAGCAGTCAGATGCAAACGTGCACCAAATGGTTTCCAATTATTCTCATTCATTTAATAGGAGAGAACTGGGAATGTGGATTAGCCTGCAGTTGAATGTTGCAGTCAACCACAAGTGTTAATTGTCCTAAAGTCTTTTAGGAACATTCAATGTACAGTGGTCCTGTAGCTCAGTTGAGCGTAGGGACGCATGACAGGGTGAGGAGGGAGACAGAAGGTGGAAGGGTTAAAATTAAAAAAAAAAAAAAAAAAAAAAGAGGAAAGTGCGGGAAAGTCAGAGCGGGAAATTCAAATAAAGTGCGGGAAAAAGCATTAGATGGATTGGTTAATAGTTGTTATGGGTGGGGATAAATGAAAGTATAAATATAGAGGGAAGGGAGTAAAGGGGACAGTTATTACCAGAAAACGGACGTCTCCCACCCTCCCTCCCAAAAAAGCAAATAATTGGATGAAGTTTATTGTCATGGCGGCGAGTTGGCTTTCTTTATTAAGGTCCATGAAAGGGTTAAAAGTTGTGGGGAAGGAAAAGGGGGGTGAGTCATCCTTGCACGACACTTGGTTGTCGTGGAGGCCAGATGTGTTTAGAGGTGGGCATCCGCTGATCGTCCCCGAGGCGGTGTGAGGGCGCCTGGGGGCCGGGTTAATGAGCGGAGGTAATTTAAGTTGTTTGGTTAATTAAAGTTGTATTAATGTTTTCATGGACCTGTAAAATAATAACTTATGTTTTAAAATGTTAATATATTGAAAATGGCATAAATAAAGTGGGCTGCTATGGCCAATTTGTAATCCAAAGAAAAGTTTGTCTAGAGTCTTATTTAACTAGTCCAGGGGAGGGGATAGGTGTTGGTTGGTCTGGGTGGCAGCCAAATGGATCACTCTACTCTACCCTAGTCATGAGTTTACACATTCCACATGATCCGATTTTACACAAGTCAGATTTAATCCAGTTTATTGTTTCTCATAGATGTTATATTGCATCCTATTTTCACATAATTTTATTTGTTTATAAACTAAAAAATGAATTGCTAAAAACGCTGAGGAACTATGGAGAAGACAGTTTTAGGGCTGTAGAATGCTGCAGACATATGTAATAAAAATAGAAGTAATCAGTGGCTATAAAGGGCTCCATAGGATAGGGGATGTGTACTGATTTTCATTCTCCCCATACCTGGCTTTGCATAGACATTATTAATTTGTCAAAGTTAAAAAAAAGTGTTACATAGATGCCAATGATACAAAGAAATGCGTATACATGTCAAATTCCTGTTGTATGTACCAGTTTGCTCATTCCTACACCAGACCACAGCATTTATGATATAGAACATGTTTTGTCTGATGACCGTGATGGACAATACTCGAAAACTGCAGCTTAAACAAATAAATTTTTCAATTGAAAAATCAATAGACTGTGTAATGGGGTCGTTTCTTAATAGCCATAGGGCAGCCACCAGGATTATCATTAACATTGTTTTGGCCTTTATTAATTTATGTTTTGCCTTTCATTGAAAAATCTATGTAAACTACAGTCATAAGGGAACACCTTTCCATTCAGTTGCTTTTTACTTGGACCTAAATTATTTAGTTTCATTAATGAATTTATGTTGCACGGGAACATCATGGTTGTCTAGACATTCATGTAGGACACTGGCAGAATGAATGGGCATCATTTGATAGCACCTAGCAATATACGGTATCTATATTAAGGAAGATTATTGGATTAGGCATTATTAGGTCTCCAACACTTAAGAAACCCTTCAGGAGACAGCCAACCTGGTAACTTTGACCAATGCCAGAAATCCTGGGAAGTTATAGCTTTGGCTAAGTATGAGGCCCGGTTTGCTGATCAGGATCGGTTGATATCAAGAACAGTAGTCACACAAAACTGTAGGTAGGTGGGTAAAAGGGCAATTACAACTCCCCCATTACCTATTCCTTACATTTTATTTAACAAAACTACCACAATATCCCAATTACTTACCTGAGACTGAAGACATTTTACCAGTCCAAGTCTTTGGTGTGGGAGAATAATTTTTTAAGTCCCTCCAGTTGTTCCATAGTGTTGTAAATACTTTCTTTTTGCTCCAAGAATAGTAAGAATCTGAGTTTCTATAGAGTCCTGAAGACTTCCAAATGTTTTACAAAGTCTTCTAAAACTTCCAAAACAAGACACCATACATATAGACACACTGTATTTCTTTTCAAATACATTTTATTTAGATATAGTGTGGAACCCTATGTTCTTTTTATCATTATCTTGGACCAACTAAGGGGATCTACTGTTCCAAAGAAAACACAGAAGAAAACTAGAGGAATCTATCTAAAGTGAAAAGAACCCTTTCTTAGGGCAGGTTCAGGCCTGCCCGTAACAAGCGCAATTTAGTGTGGCTGTCCGCAACTTCCTTGTAAATGCACCGCAGCCTCACCGCTGGTGTGAACATAGCCTTAGACAGTTGTCACCTAAAAAAGGTGTTCCATTGGGAGATTCCCCTGGCCTCCTGTTCTAATAACTTCAGTTTCAGGTAAGCAATTTGGGTATTGTGGTAGTAAAGGACCTGCCAGCAAATTTTTGTTTGCTTTTAGTTTCACTTTAAAATGTGATGGGATCTTCTCTCCTCATATGCTATTTTCCTAATTTCGGCAGCAGTTTAATTTCCTGGCACAGGTCAATCAGTTTTGAAAAACTCTGTGCAAATTGCACAAGAGCGATCCTTAACAATACTTTCTCCCCTCCCCCTCCCGTAAAGTACATTATGGGTATACTCTGGAGTAATGGTGGCCAACCAGTGGTGGTGTGCCCCTGAGCAGGATCAGGAGAAGGACCACGGTGGGAGGATGCACCGGCCAGAGCAGCGGACCATGTCCCCTATACGGATCACAGGCTTAGAGCAGTGGGCAGATTGTTTTAGGACACAACCCACCCAGTCTCCCATTGCAGGCTCAGACCTTCAGTGGGTGGGTGGGTTCTGGTATCATGACATCACTAAAGGGGAAGTTTCTTCTCCATTAGGTTTTTCAGTGTTTTTTTGGCCTTTTTTTTTACTTGGTGATCCTTCCAATAACAAACTATGTACACATGCTAACCGAACTGTATCTACAAATGAGCAATGTTGTTTCAGATTTCTTTATCCCGATTTCTATTAACATAGAGGTAGGTGTTCTGTAGTTTGCGTGTGAATTGGGCAGTACAGATAACACTGGAACTAAACCCTGTAATACTCACCTGTAACCATTCAATCACCATCTTCTTCCTTCTTCCCTTCCTTCTTGCATTTTTTGTCCATCCTGATTCACCTGGACGGGATGGCATAACTGAAGTTCAACCATTGACAGCAACTGCAAGGGAAGCTGGGAATACATAAGCATGCGCAACCCAGCGATTGTGACAGCTCAAGTGAGTAATCAGGCCGGGAACAATGCTTATTTTAGAAGGGACATCACCTCTTCCTTCCTACAATAAAGCTCTGCCTGATGACAAATTTTTAAAGTGGAATTTTAGGTCTGATTTGAAATTCATGCACAGTTCCCAGAGGACAAGAGCTCAGTACATTTAGGATAAACAGGTGTTTTTGCAGTTATCAAACAGATATGGCAAACAAATTCAGTGGTATATTTGAAAGACCAAAATAAGTCAAGTTCATTATTAGGGTTTACACTATAATATTAGAAATATAATACAAAAACTATTCTGCAAGCCAGCAGTGATAATTGTGTTTACCTTGCCTATATGTTGACAGTAAAATAACCCTGATTCTTCATTGTGATGAGCTGAACAATGATGTCTCAGTACGTTCTGCATTTGGTTGATCAAGATTGACTGGAAAGACACCAGTAGTGGAAAAAATGTTGAACAGTATCTATAGCTTTAGGCTTCACGTCAGGTTGATGGAAAGTACTAAAAACGATTTATTTACTGGAGTGACTGCAAAAGGGAGATTAAGATGAGAACAGAGCAAACATGCTCAAGGCATGAAATGAGAAAATGCACAGCCATTAAATTTGACACCCGTAAAGAACCATCTGCAATAAAAGTTCTTAAATTACATTACAATTTCTTTATCTGTAGAATATGCTGTTACTCATACACTTAAGCTTCTCTATTGTTGTAAAAGGGATAAAATGGGTTTGATGTTACACTCAGATCTAGGTATACATTATATACTGATGTTTGTACATTGGAAACTTTGCCAAAAGGAACTTCATGTTTTATGACAGGTATTTGCATTATTAAGCCAGGTGAAAATGTAATAAGGCTATTAAGCAGTAGCTTAATACCATCAGAAAAATCTTGATTGTTGAGAAATAAGACCTTTAAACAATTCCTTCCTCCCAAAAACTTGTGTTTCATATTGTGGTAGACATTGAAGGACTAAGAAAGCTAAAGTGTAACCCTGGTTGGAATGAGAGGCCAATTTCCATGGATTTGCCATCATGACGGAAAGTAAGTCGTCTTGCCAATGTGGTATTTTGATAATACCCTTTAATGCTGCCATGTGACATTAAATCCGAGACACTGCCAACACATTTCTACTTTTAGCTATGGTTAGCTCCAATAGCCTATTAAATGTTCCAAGGCATCATTTAAATAGTAAATCATATTGGTTAATAACTTTCTTTTTGGTTAATAATCATGGTTCCTGCTCTAAACTTTGCTAGGCTTCGGGTCTTCCTGATTGGTTTAAATATTAGGACAATAAGATTAAGGCTTGAATTAAATTTGGGGGCAAAAATAAACTTTTAATTTTTAAGTAGTTATGTATTTGTGATTTTATTTCTAGAAACTTGTTGACTGTGTGCAAGTACTGTGGTGTTTTAGCATTTGTAGGAATTGATACTAATGTACCCCTGTACCCATGTCCCAAAGAAGGGGAATGATATCATGTGTTCCTTTTAATAAATTGGCTTCCATATTTTGCCATGAGCCCTGCCCACTTCAAATAATATGCCCCCACATCTGTTTTGCAAAAATATGTATCAGTCTTCTTTTGAACTTTAACAAAATACATGGAATACACAACAATACAAAACATGGAACTTTTAATTTTTAGGTAGTTATGTATTTGTGTTTTTATTTCTATAAAGTTATTGACTGTGTGCAAGTATTGTGGGTTTTTAGCATTTGTAGGAATGGGTACTAATGTTCCACTTCCCCCAAATGTCCCAAATTGGGCGAATGATATCAAGTCACCCTTTTTTTAAATTGGTTTCCAGATCTTGCCATTAGCCCTGCCCACTTCAAATAATAAGCCCCCCACATCTGCTTTGCAAAAATATGTACCAGTCTTCTCTTGATCTTTAATAGAATACATGGAATACACACCTGTTGATTGCAATACCAATAGGAGGCACAAATCGGGGTATTATAGGCATTATAAATTGCACATCTAGAAAATTTACTCTCATGCCAAATCATTCCCATCATTTTACACCCGATGTTTTAGGTATGGGGAAACACTTGGCACCCCTTCTTTTTCTAAATGCTGCATCTGATGTCTGAGTAGTCAGGTTCCAGGGCCCCAATAATGTTATATGGCGACAAGAGTGAGTTTTCCATACAGGCTTTGACTTTGAAGGTGGCACAAGAAGTATAGGCAATTATAAATGCCTGGAAAATTCAGTAATTTCTGTATAGGTGTCTTTCGAAAAAAAAATGTCCACTTTTTGGGGGAGGATACACTCTCAGCAGTAAAGCTGGGTGATCCAGCAAACCTGGAAATGATTTCTTCAAAATAATTTGCTATTTGCTAGCAAATGTTTTCACTCCTGGACCAGATCCATTGCAGGTTTGCCGGATCACCTATCTTCACTTATGAAAGTCTATCCTCTCCAGTCTTGCAGAGCTTTAATAAATCAGGCCCATTGATGAGGACTGCCATTGCCTATGCTTTTTTTAGGATCCTCATTGGCGGGCTAGTATACCAACCAACTAAGCTCAGTTAGGTTTGTCTTGCTGACATGAAACAAGTATGTATATCTGTAAATTATTAAAACAAGAGGATGATATGAAAGCCAGGAAACTAGTATTTGCAGTATTAGTATAGAATAACTATATATGGGTAATTGCTTGCGCTTTGGGTAAGCTAGGGTTGAGTAAGCACTAGGACTAGCTAGGGTTAAGGAAGGTGCAAGCCTTGGTATAAGCACAGCCGCATCTGTTAATGTAAACAAGAGCTTAGATAACAATTTAGATAATGAAGGAACTCTTGATATGTATTTTACAGGGATTTCCCCTATTGTATGTATAGTGCTGCAGCATTATTACCCAATAAAGTTCCATTTTAATTTATAGCTGAACATTTATTGGTCGCTTGTTGCATTTTGCCCTTTTTTATTAAGGACAAAGTGAGTTTAGTCTCTATATTATCCCGGGTATGCTGTATTGTGCTTCTTCTTTCAGACGCTCTTCCAGTAAATGCTGCAATATAAATTTAACCGGCAACTCCATGATACGAAAACTTCTGCTCCAGGCACTACAATGACAAGTTGTTTTCTTGTTGTAACTCAGTCAGGAGTTTTACGGTCTTGACAGAATATCTGATGGGAACAAGACTTCAGCCATCAGTTCTAGCTTATTTGTCATACTGTTAAAACATAAATGATGGGAATTAGAGCTGCGGATTGAAATGGAAATGAAGTCTAAAGGCTATGATGCCTTTCTCTCTGGATTCCAAATGCATTTAAAGTATTTTGACTTTAACTTCATAAACAGCAATGTCTCCTTGTCTGTTGTCTGTCTCTAATATCATGCAGGACTAACATTTATTACTAGTGGAGTATTTAATAAGTGATGTTAGTGTACTTTGTATCAATCATTTGTTACCTGTACGGCATAATAAATATCAACAGCAGCAGGAACTGGAGGGAATTTGTATTGAAAATTTATAGCCAAACAGGACTATATGGAGGCAGGATTCTAAAAGTTGGCTGGTACTACATTGGTGTATGCAATTCATACTTAGCTTGCATCAACATGTGCCGGTAGCTCTTAGATTAGATAAATAGAAAATAATGCACTAATATATGAAAATGGCAGTCAAATTTAATCTAATTCTAATAAGTTTGGACAGTTTAAATCTTGTTTTAGCCCAAACACCCATTGCCCATTGTTTCTAGATATATGGTTCCAGTGGTTGTTAGTTTCTGTTCTGACAAATGGGCTTATCTCCTACTGTATTCCTCCAACTGTATTATCATACAACCTACAAGTCTGCGTTACTTGTATGAATTTACCCTCTTTTTTTCCAACAGAGACTATAGCCAAATAAACTTCCCTGTATGTTTATCAATCTGTCATAGTTGCAGGTTAGGTACAACTTATGTGGCATCTCCATTATGAGGAAGAAAAAAAGTTCTAAAACATCACAAAAATAAAGTTGTATTGAGGTTTTCCATTTGTTTGACAAACATGTATTTTACTGTTTCTGATCTCTCCTACATATTTTAGTCTGCTGGCTGTAATTCACACCCTCTTGTTTTTATGCTTTTAAATACCCATAATTAACCCAAGGTACCTTTTCATGTGAACTTTTCATGTGAAAAAAAAAATCCTTTTACCCATAACAACGTACTTTTTGCCTGTGATTTCTGGGGCAAATAGAAAACGGTCAGAAGGGTCTTTTGCTACACAATGCCACCCTTTTGGTTGGGGCTGTTTTGCTACATACCATCCTCCCTCATTCACACCAAGATATCTTCATTTACAGCCAATTGCATTTTTCATCAACCAGATCTTTCCATACCATTCTTTAGTCAAGCCCCCTCAATCAAAGCCAGTAGAACCTCCATCTCATTAAAACTTGGCATAATTTGAGAAAATAACCATTATTAGTTATTTAAAACACTATTATTAATCACACTTTCCTATTTCACAGCCAGCCTCCCTTATATACATTCAGCGGAACCTTTAAATAACCTTTAATTGACCAGACATCCACATTCCTCAACCACGGCTCCATCCTGTTCACATCCAGAAGCAACCTTTAAGTGGAAAGCCCCACTCTGAACAATTGGGGATCAGACAGGACTTTATTGCAGTAAGGTATGGGGAATGTTCCTTCTGCAAAAATTATTTTTATCCAGCTCTCAAATTGTGCTAAGCTGCAGAAGATCAAAGTATCACAAGTTTGGTTCCACTTTAACCAACCAGACCTCCACGTTTCACAGCCAGGGTTTCTACGTCATAGCTGTTGGCATCCTTTTTTAAGCAGACCTCCTCACTGCAAAGACCTCTCATTTAAAGCTTACAAAATATTTTTATTACTATTCAGTATTTGTATAGCGCCAACATATTACGCAGCATTGTACATTAAATAGGGGTTGCAAATGACAGACAGATACAAACAATCACACCAGAGGAGGAGAGGCCCTGCCCAGAACAACCTAAAATCTAGGAGGTAGGGAAGTAGCACACAATAGGGGGGAGATATGGAATCGTAGGTAAGTAGGAAGGGTTTAGATGCAGAAGAAGACCGGTAGGCATGTTTGAAAAGATGGGATTTAAGTTCTCTTTAAAATGAGCAGAAAGTAGGAGCAAGCCGAATAGGACGAGGAAGACCAATCATGACAGTCATGTCAGTTCTAGAAAAGTCTTGGAGCCGTGTGTGTGATGAGGATATGAGTGAGGAAGTCATTAGTAGGTCATTGGAGGAGCAGAGAGAGCGGCTAGGGGAGTATATTTTTACCAGGTCATAAAGGTAAGTGGGACAACAACTGTGGAAGGATTTAAAGGCAAAGCACAGGAGCTTGAATTTAATTCTGAAATTGAAATTAAAGAGAACCCCCCACATAAAACAACCTGAACCTTCCATCCAGTTAGAAGCATCGCTATCTTGCTAGCCACTACTGCTAGGTATAGACACCTCCAGATTCTAATGTCAGGGCTCCATATTAAGGTAAAAGAATCACTTATTTGCTTTCCACTTAATTTGCCTAGCCAAAGTGATTTGTGGGGTTGTGGGCTGGATCCATGTGCAGTACTGTATCTGTTTATGTAGGAAAGTATCTTTCTTCAGATGGAACATAGACTTGTGTTAATAGTGCCAAAGGGGATTCTGGTGACTTAGCTACAGTATGTCACATGCCCCGACCCTTCCTTACAAAGATGACTATGTCCAGCCCAAGATATGTTAGTAGTTGGGAGGGAGTTCCAACATTTAAGATCTTATAGTGGCTGTTGTTCTACATTTGAAACACACAAAACAAAATGTCAGACTCGTACCCTGGATGCCCAGTTCCAACAAACTCTACAGACCAGGAACATGAAGATATTCTGCCTTTTATCTGAATTTCCTGCCCTGCCATTCCTATTTTATGATTAAAGTCATTGAAAGCAGTGAAGCTAGTGGGTGAACATGACAGCTAGTCAACCAGCGTTTTCAGAAGGGGGATATAAATGGCAATTTCTATATTTTTCACATGAAAGAATTACTTTTATGTCAGTAAGTTATTTTTGCTTACACAGAAAAGTTTAAAGCACAGGTTCAATATATTTAAAATTGCCAGCAGGAATCCACTTTAACCTAATAAAAAAAGAATTCTGTTTTTATTATAACCCCTGGTGATATTTTAACGTGAACATAAATCATTTTTATATTATCCCCTGATTTACATAAGGTTATGATTTCCTGTTTCCAAATATTTGTGTGTTTGTAATTTGCCTTGTCCAGAAAATCTTTTAGATTGTGTTACTTTGTGAAATCAATGGTAACATAGCTAAATTTTTTAATACACTTACACTTTATTCATTTTGGATTTTTTATTTATTTTTAATAATGAACCGTGTCTTATAAATAAAGTTGGAGCTTTGATAAACTGATGATAAAGAGGACCTGTGCTGTGGGAACAATGCTTAAAAAGGCAAGCCAAGGGCACCAGTGTTGTCTGTGTTTTCAGCTGATCTGTTCACTATTACTGACTAACCATACATTTTTGTAACTGTGTCTTTGTATATGTGTGGTCATGGCCTTGGTAGAGGCAGGGCTGGGCTTCCACAGAATGTGAGAGCACCCCCAATGACTGGGGGGTTAATGTTCAGATAGCAGCAAGAGAGGTAGATAAAACAAATATTCACAGAATGAATGAAGCAGAAACAAGGAGATCCTTGCACTTCAAGTTCTCGGGTACATCTTCATCTCCAGCTAAGAAAACATTGAGCTACATAGTAATACATTATTGTGTTACAGAACAGTGGTGTCTCTGCACTGGAATTGCTCTGCTCTTTTCCAGAAATTTCCTAACAAAAAATAAATCTTATGTAGGGTATGGCTTAGACTCAATTATCATAATATAGATGTTTCCAATTATATAGCAAATCTTCATTTTTTAAAGTTTAAAATCAAATGGCAACATTTCCAGTGTGAAAACAATTTGTACCTTTCCTTTTATCTTTTGTCTTTTAGAACCATGATACACATATTGGAAAATATAATTATTTTCAGTTGTGTCATGCTGTTAAAATGTGGAAAGATCACCCACAAAATTTTTATACAAAATTATTTGTATAAATAACATGTACTATGCTGAAATCCTATTTAAAAAAATGATAAAATACATAAACATATATATACAGTATAGATATAAAACAGGAGGGATGTGTATGTAAATCCGGGTGTAATTTTTGCATTTTCAATTTGTGCATTAATTGATCTATTTTAACCTCCCTAGAGGTAACCCCGAGTGTGAATCAGGGTAGAAAAAAGTTGCTAAAAGAGGTATGTAAACCTATGGAAGATAAGTAAATACAGCACTTACCTGATCCGCAGGCGTCCCGCGCTGTCCATCGCCGCGATCTCCGTCTTCTTTATTCTTCCTTCGGCTGGCTTCTGCACCCGGGGAGTTCCCGGTGACGTCGGTGCGTGTGTACGTTGCCGGCAAGGCTGGGCGGGAAATTCAAAATAATTTGTATTGCATTCAATACAAAATAACTGTATTGATTGCAATACATTGGATTTATATGTGTAAAATCAGTACATTGTTTTCAAAAACAATTATTTTACAGTATATATAATAGTATGAGTATAATATGTATTTTTTTTTTAAATTAAAAAAAAATATATATTTTTTTAAAATATATAGATTTTTTAATTTATTCAATTTATTGTTTTTACATAATTTTGTGTTTTAACTTCATATATTCCGTATACTCATACTATTATATTATACTGTAAAATAAATTTTCATGAAAAACAACGTACCGCTTTTAGACATATAAAACCAGAAGGAAATGAACCGCTAGGGAGGTTAAAAAAGACCCCTGTACTTTTCTCTCAATGCAGAAGCTACTAGTAAAACAGCACAAGCATTGCTTCTCTGACCTCCGGCAGTGTAACTTGGTCTTGGTCCCCTCTTTCCTATTTTTTTCAGGTTGCCAGTAGTAGCTGATGAACTTCACCCACCGCATTTCTCTCTCGCATGCCTAGAGCTCAGGTTTAGGAGACTGAGCATTCCCTATAGGAATTGTGGATAAACATAACATGATCATTGTCCAACCTGGCTGCCTTTGAGAGTACAGAGTCTATTTATAAAGACCATTGGTTTGCATAGACTGCACACTGCAGGACATCCTCACATTGCTGGCATTTGACATTTGACAAGGAAACCTGGATGCCCTGTGATAAGTGTGTTTTGTCTGTCTATGTTCAACTAGTTCTGGACAGTACAGCTAACTAATCAAGAGAATTCAGAAAAAGAAGAGGCTCTAAAAATTGTAAGTCTTCTCAGTTGGTGTAGTTCCCCTTTCCTCTAATTTTTGTTGTTGGGTTTGACCCCAAGTGGCCAGTAGAGTCCATACAAAGCAGAAAAAAATACAATGTATGAATTCTAAATATTTTTCTTAAGACCTGCCCTACGCTATTTTTGTATTTGGGACCAAAAACTTTGGGTTTTGGACTTTTCTTTTTGTTTTATTTTATCATTCTATACATATAGGTACAATAAATGCAAAAGCATGTCACCTAAGTTCCTTCAGTCTATAAATGTTATGGTTCCTTTTCAGTAATCCCTTTGCTACTTTCCTGAGCTCTACCTATGATTATTTGAAGTGTGATAATCCCCTCTTTGCTACAAAGCTTTAATGAAAATATATTATGATGTGCATAACTATCTCCTGTCTCTCTAGTCACCATGTCCAAGGCTTTTCATCTATGTATTCAGAATACAGTTTTATTAACAACTGTATAGACGTTTATAAACTTTGTATACATTTATTTCATCCAATTGTATTTGCAATTTCCACACTCAGAAATCTTCTGGGCCTTTGTTTTTGGGACAGGTAAAAGTCTTCTATGGCTATGGCTATATAAAGTTATACCTGGCACATGGATTTTCCCATGTCTGGCATTTCTGTAAAAACAAAACATGAATGTTAATTTTAAATTTGCACAATATTTCTTTTAGTGATGTATTATGTTTAAATCTAAATTGAAAAGTAATGTTATTCATGGAAGGACAACAATGTATAAAAATTCTCTACACTCCCAGTTTTCCTTTGGGAATCAAGCAAAACTTCTTTACCTGTTGTATGCTACTAAATTATTTACTCTAGGTTGAAAAGTAAAGTACTTGACCTTTCTGATCTTTAAGTGATGCTTTCTATGTTCTTTAGCTTGACTGATCTTGTTCTGGAAGATTAAAAATTACTTTGTACTTCCCTTCAGTGAATCCATATGTCTAGTAAATGTAAAGTAATTATGTTGTAAAGATAAACTCTTTTGCTTATGAAGGCGATTGGCCAAGACCACACAGAAACTTCAGGTTGGAATTGTGAAGTTTTATGCTTTTAATTAATTTATCTAAATGATATACATACTGCAAAATGGCATCATATTAGAAAAACAATATGCAACAATTGGAAACAATTGGATTTAGGACCAAATTTAGGACACAATTTTCTGAGCCAAACCAATCAATATCCACTCATCTCACTTCATCCTTGCCCAGATAAACCATGGTTTAACCATTTTAAAGAAAACCCTCTCTTTCCTAAAATATTGAAGTAGCATTGATAACAAAATTGGATGGCAGATTTTGGATTCCATTTTATGAATCTGAATAAGAATTTTATTTATTTGGCAAGACAAATATTAGCTTCCTGGATTCCAAAGTCTGTTTCTGATGACACCTATTCTATCTCTAGTAGGGACTTGGTTGAGGCTGTTTATTGGCTCCATCTCAACAGTCAGAGCTGCCATAAGCTTCTTAGCCATTCTGCAAAATCTTGCAGACTCCGACAACCATTCAGGAGCATGTTTTAGGGACGTAACTCTATCTCTCATTATAGGAACCCCTACCACTGAGGAAGCATGGGGTCTGCTATTATCTGGAGGGGGGATAGTCGCTACATCCACTTTTCCTGGGCAACCAGACACCTATGGACCTTGCAGGGACATAAGAGGGGTAGTCACTGCTCATTGCCCCCTCTTCCCCTGTCCAGCCAGACTCTAAGCTCCAAATAGTGGATCACCCAGCTTCACTGAAAGTATATCCTCTCCAGCATTAGAGAGCTTTAATAAATCAGGCCCAAAGTGCAAATAGAGAGCAGATAGATACGGTTGGGGAAAAGCAGCACTTTTATATATAATACTTTATTGCAATATATATTTAAACTGTTTTGTTTGATAAATGTAGAGATGTATAGTAGTATGCAGAGCAATTATTCAGAATCATTAGTATTCACCTGAACTATCCCAGAATTTATCAAACTTGGTACATTGACTAAGTTATGTACATTCCCAGCATATTTTTACCAAATATTGTTTAGTTTTTTTGGAACCTTTTGTAATTTTCAAAAATAAATTAAACATTGTAGAACATTATATAAGAAATATGCTAAAAAGTATAATGGTCATAATAAACATTTTACCATCAGCATTTTATTTTATAGAATATTTATATATTTTTCAGTTTCAGAACTAGTTTTGAAGAACTTTTTTTTTAATCAGGCTTGTTTGAATTAAAAAAAAAGTTGTCTGACAAATCTTTTGAACAGTCAAAAAAATTTAAGAGCAGTACATGATTAATTTATCTGTTTAAAACACACTGTAACCTGTTATAACATGGAATTATATAATTTATAATTTATGTCTGTTTATTTAGTTAAAAATTGATGACTGTTGGGAATGAATGAAATCTACACAACTTTTTTTCTATTTTTATGCCAGAAAGAGTTTGATATTAAAATTTGCTTAACTTTTTTGCAATACCTAAGCAGAGTATAATGCAATACATGAAATATATATAATAGTAAAAGTTAACAAATGTTTTAGATTTAAAGTTGGATATTGATTTTTCATACACGCTTTCTAAAATTCTTTTTTTCTTTTCTTAGTTTTGTCACCTAATGGACTTATGAGCAATAGTTGTAAAGTTTTTTTTCACATCTAGGTAACGACTTATAAACTTGAAATGCCCTGAATGTTGAAGGCTTTAGTAAAGGCATGGTAAAAGAGATGCAGTAAAAATAATCTGAAAATGAAAAAGTTTAGAAAATGTTAATTCTTTGTCACCTTTGTGTACAGAGAGATAATCTACTATTGCTGAATTTATTATAACGAATGCTAATAGCCAAGATGTGGAGCTGTTATAACAGAAAAAAGCATGCATATTACTTTGCGAGAATATGTGTGACAATTAGCTGAACATCTCAGCTGCATTCTCATACTGGGGCAGTGATTTAGAAAGTAATAAAGGCAGAGAATCAGAACACCAACCAAGCACTCTGTACAATAAAGAACCAGAAATAGTGTTTTACATCATGGCACAGCGTTAGATCCTATTAAAATACATGATATCTGGGGCAGCATGGGGGCTCAAGTGGCCAACACTTTGCCTTGCAGGGCTGTGGTCCCATTACCTATGTTCTCCCAATGTTTGTGTGAGTTTCCCCTGTACTATCCTGTTTACCCCACTCCCCCAAAAACAAGCAGTTATTTTAATTGCTCCCCCCCCCCCCAAGTTGTCCTTGGTATACACAGAAAACAAGCAACAGAAGAAACTTGAAGTTGAGGGTTTGGAACAGGAAAAACAGTAGGGCAACTGATTAGATACCATGGAACGTACAGAATATATAAGCCAAGCAGAAAATAAAGCAGAACTAATCTACTTATTGGGAGGTACACAATCACCCTGTTTAAATACATCAATGTCATTACACGGTTCATCTCAGCAGAAATGAGTGCAATATTTATGATTGGAGGAAGGATAGGTTAAACTCCATACATAGAAAGTGTTCTTTGTTTTGAAATAATATTTATTGTTTCAGCTTACCAGGCTTGATTTAATAAAGCTCTCTAAGGCTGGAGAAGATACACTTTCATCAGTGAATCTAGGTGATCCAGCAAGCCTGGAATGGATCTGGTCCAGGATTTAAAACATTTGCTAATAAATATGAAATTACTTTTAAGAAAACCATTGCAGGTTTGCTGGATTACCAGCTGCACTGATGGAAGTATATCCTCTCCAGCCTTGGATAGTTTTTAATAAATCAGGCCCTACATGTGGTGGCTGTTTTATTGTTTTCATGAACAAAAAATTGAGAATCAAATCTGGTGAAATCAGTTGAGAAATCCAATTGGATTCAGAAATGTTATGTTAGAATTCATAATTTTTTTAATGAGCCTTACTAGACTTATCATATACAGGTTTAGTGGGGCTCAGCCATTCCAGCCATCAGATGAGGACAGTTGTCACTGTCTGACGGCTAGATTGGCTGAGCCCTACTATATGTCATTGGTATATGTCGGATAAGAACTTGAATTGCTCAAATGCCAATCTGAGCTTAAAATATATTTCGGATTAGACTCCAAATGGAATTATCCAAACACCATTAACAAGGATATTGCATCATTGGCAAGATCATTACGTATATTTTGAAACTTCCGAAAATTTAGCTTGTAAAAAGAAATGCAACTCTCATATCTAGGGACTGCTGGGCTGCAATATATACAAGTTTTGTTGTTTTTATAAAACCTTTTAATCTGTGTTTTCCTGACTTTATTCTGTCCATCTGGTGTATTGGTCAGATTCATACTGGGACAAATTTCTAGTACAGGTACTCCCAGAGTTAAGGACATCCGACATATGGACCCCTCCTGGATAAGAACGGGGCTTACCTGCTCCCTGGTGTGCAGGACAGATGCTTGTTGGGGTGGAGGGGGGTAGTTCACTGCAGCTAATGCTCCTGACTGGTCATAGGCTAGATGGGGCAGAGGGGGGGTGTCACTGCCTGTGCACAACACAGCCTTGCAGTAGAGGTGACTGCGCGGTGGGCAGGAGGTGAACCGACCCTCTCCGCCCCCATTCATTCTCAATAGGAAGCCTTCTTGTACTGTACGTACACAGCAGGAAGTTGTCTATTGTCAATACAGTACACCAGATGTGCTGACGAGTGGTGCCTTCCTGCTGTGATAGTGTGTACTGTACTGTGTTGTGCAGAAGAGCTCATCTTCGTCAACTCCATGAAGTTCTACCAGCATTGTATAAGGCTGTACAGGCTTTGAAAATGTTTAGGGATTTACAGTGAGCAGCACAGTGGCTCAGAGGTTAGCACTCTGGCCTTTGCAGTGCTAGGTCCCAGGTTCGGATCACAGCCAGAACACTTTCTGCATGGAGTTTGTAGGTTCTCCCCGTATCTGCGTTGGTTTCCCTTGTGTACTCCAGTTTCCTCCCACATCCCAAAACATGCAGTTAGATTAATTGGCTTCCCCTCCAAAAATGACCTTTAACCTGTGTAAATGACATATGACTATAGTAGGGAGATTGTAAACTCCTTTGAGAGACACTTAGTGTCACAACCATGGACTTTGTTCTGTGGTTGCATAATAGGAGAACACTATATAAATACTGTGTAATAATATTACTGTGCATGCACAAAAAGGTAAAAGCAAATAATATGTTGAGACAAACATTTGTCCTAATTGCACTTGTTAAAATAATGTACCTGTTCCACCTTACATACATATTAAAATTTAGGAACAAAAATACAGTCCCTATCTCTTATGTAACCCAAGGATAGCCTGTATTGTGATATTCATATATTAGACTTTTAGATGTCAGACACAAAACACCCCGTGGTGGACGTTTGGGAAAAAACTCTTTAAAATTGCAAAACGATAAGCAAAAGAATTTACCAGATTACAAGATTACCAAAAACAGTGAAATGCACTGCAGATTAAAATGCCTTGAACCTAAAACATGTATGTTTACTGTAAGAAATGTAGAAATTACAATACAGGGTATAATGTGCCTTTTATAAAGGAATAAAAGATTAGAACATTCATATGCTCCACTTATACCTGCATATCCAGTGTGTACTACTTACATTCTACTAAGAATTCTTTACATAACTGAATTCTGATTCACTTTGTCAATCCATTTTAGATTACTAGATGAGGGCCAATTAATCCCATTATTACCTGATTATTCATCCAAATCTTAACATGTGCTGTCACTATGAATAACTCCAATAACCTGGATTTTACCTGAGGCTAATAGAGCAGCCTCATTAATTCTGTCAAAGGACTGCAGTACTGGAATTAACTGGCTTTATGTCTTCTCAATGATATCTTTATGTCCCTAAAATGTATTTGAAATAGTGTGTGTATTGTTGTAGAAACAGTGGACATGGCCTGGTCCCTAAATTATAACGTACTTTGCTCACAATGTCATATCAGTGATGTGTGATAGCACAATAAATCCTGATCTCTTGAATGGTGTCTAATACAATACATTTAATTGCTTCAAATTCATAACCAAAAAAATGTATCAGGAAGATATAAACTGACAGGTTAAAGGGTGGCCAAAATTAAAATTCTCTATATGATTATGATCATTTTATATATTAATGCATGGTCCCTATCTCTTACACCTTTTTAGTAAGCAATTTCTAACTCTTTTCCCAGTATTGTTAAAAAGTTGGTAATATTAATCCCAAATATCAATAATTTAAGGTTAATGGTTTTTTTGAGACTTAATTTTTTGATAAGTTTAGTATCAGACTGGAGGTGTATATGTATAAGAACCTTAGGCTTTTCCTTTTATGCCACAGCCAGCCATATCTGTGATCCACATTCTTCAGAGCTGGTTTAGCACATTGGTGATAGGGATTAAGGTTCTAGTTTGTGGCAATTTGTGAGTTTTTTGTGAACTTTACGCTTATGTTTACAAGTCAATAAAGACCGTCTTACAGACATTTGTTCTTTCTGAATGGTGGTTGTTTGGGTGGTATAACTACTGAAGACCCCTAGTCAATGGGAATACTGTCCACTGTGCAAGTGGCTGGGAGCTGATTGCCATTGTATATCGTGCGGGAAGCTTTCCTGTTTGCTAGGCAAGGGTGGTACTGCCCTGACAACCACCCGTCAGCACTGCTAGTTCTATACCTCAACAATGGACTTTCCAAGATTTTTGGCTTTTTAAGGTGCACGTCAATATTTATGGAAATTAACTTCAAAATATGTTCTCCAGCCCACAGTGAACAATGAACAAGTTCACCCATTACTAGTTTAAATTGATATTTTAAGATATGTGTATGGCTACACTCAAAGCTGTATCTCCAATATTTTCACATTAGTAAACCCAACTGTTCCAGTTCCTTTCCTCAAATAGGCCAGCCTGCTTCCATACAGCTACCAGGGCAGCAGGAGTGGACAATAAGAGACCAAATGAGCCAACAAAGCCCACTACTAAACTCAGAAAAATAGACATGAGGAATTTAAAAAAATGTAGATAGCAGCATCGTAGATTTGATTTTGAAGGAAATTGTAGACAGTGGTCCATCTGTCAAATTTGCTGATATAGCTGGAACAAGAGTTAGTGAAGCAAGCATTGCACAAAATTGTGATACTCCCTTCTATTCGCCCAGAGCTGTGCACTGCTCCCGTTGAAGAGTTATTGCTGTTTATCCCACCTGGAAATGGAAAGACTATTCTGGCAAAAGCCATGGCTGCAGAATCGAATGCAACATTCTTTATTATAAGTTTAGAAAGTCTGACTTAAAAATACGTAGAAGAGGAAGAAAAACTAGTGCAGGCACTTTTTTCTGATACAACTAAGTGATACACCAGGCATGACAATCTCAAATGAAATAGCAGGCTGAATTGAGGACTAAATCTTCAAAGGGGCTTCATCATGTCTAATGAGGGCCACAACTACTTAATTCCAGAAAAAGCATTAAAAAAGAATGTATCCCAGCCTTCATATAGCAATATAGATAATGATTACCTTTTGAGTAAGTGGTAACAAGGGTTCCTATAAGGGATCCAGATAATGTAACCGTACCATGCTATCTGGCAAGAGGCCAGCAAGACCAGGACCTTACACTCACATAGCAAAACACCCCAAATCCAAACATGCTGAACAATGAATAACCCAATTGACCAGGTAATTTAAATAAGAATTTTAAGAAATTTCTGAGTTTGTAACAAAGGCGTTGCTTTACTAAAAAGCTGTTTACTTAGCAAAGAGAATCATCAACTTGCAAGGAAATTTTCAGCTATCTTAGTGATAAAAATTAAAGCTTTTCTGACTTCAAGCATCCAGTCATGTGCAAATGAACACCGGGAACATCATGTTATTGGTTATTGTTTGAAAAGTTGACTTCCACCACATTCGCAAAGCTAATTGAAAATTCCCTTGCAAGGTGATAATTCGCTAAAACAATAAATGACGAGGAGATGACCATCGGACATCTACTAGAATAAGTATAGAAAATAATGGATATTAAGATAAAGAGTAATATTTAGAAACAGTGTTTAATTGTATATAATTAACTTTTCATCTGCATTTACTTATTGCTGTTTTTTCTTTTTCCTAGCCTCACATTATTACTGCATGGTGAAACATTTCAAAAATTACCACTTAAAAAAGTAGGATATACTTTAAACCAGTCCAATACTAACTTTTTAAATTTTTATTATTTTGTTTTTTTATTCTTATTCTTATTCTTGTACTGTCCTTTACTTCCTAAGAATAGCATACCATAAAAAGGAAGGACATGTGTATTGAATTGTCATATTTTCTAACGCTACTCAACATTATAAAAATCTATCATCCATTCCTATAAATAAACACTGTACTGTAAATGCTATTAATTTTAAGGTGCATTTCCTGTAACAATGCTGAGATTTATGTTTTATAACTTTATTTTGTATTCTGAACATTTATTCTCCCTTTAACTATCTAGATATATTTCTAATAATAAACAGAACCCATGAAATAGTATTGAATTATGCAAATGTTTCAGCTAATAATTGAAAATTACATCTAACTTATTAGAATATTACAGTCTGAATTTACACAATTATTTTAATGTACAATTTTAATCAAAATAAATTGGTATACAAAATTTGTTTAAAAAAATAATTTATTGAAATTTAAATAAAAGTTTTTTAAATGTTTGTTATATTCTGATTTTTTTTTCAAAGGATGGATCAGTGCCCATATATTTTATTGGCTATTTCTAACATTATACACATACTTTTGCATACATCATTAAATATTGATGATCAAAAAAATGTTCAGGTTAATTTACATTGCAACAAATATTCATTTACAATGAACCATAGTGGCACACCTACTATATATGCATAGCGATACTAAATAATCCTAAATTTGAAAAGAAAAGTGTTTCTATCAGTCTTTTTATTTAAGACTTATGTGAATTATTTCTTTAACTGAATACAGAGTGGCAGCTGTGGAAGCAACACTGTGCTTGTTGAGCAGTAAATTCTATAGTGTTGAACTGTTCCAGTAAATGTTAAATGATTTAAAAAGACCTGACAGGCGAGAACAGCAGCCCTGGAGTCATGTAAAATGCAAGAGAAATACCACTTTATAGCCGGCATTAAAAAAAAAGGAATGGCAATCAGTTAAAAACTAATATAACTAATTTTATTTTTTATTTTAGCCTGAGAGCTAAAAATAAAATATAACTGTTGTGGTCTGTATTACAGTAAAATCTATGTATAACTATGTTTTATATATATATTGAGGTTTCCTACATGGAAATTTTTCTAAAAAAACATACATTTAAATTATTTCTGTTGGTTCAAAGAAGAAAGCAGAAAAAAAACATAAAAAACAACTTTTACCTCTGTACTTTTTTAATGTAATGTTGTACATTATATTAAATGTTGTACTTTTACATTGTAAAGTTAAGTACATTTGGTGGAGGAATTGGCAGTTTGCATCAACGAATGAGAAATGTTGATGTATATAAAGGAAGGATCTTGTTAATGTTTTCACAAATGATCTACCTAACTTTACACATTCCCCACATTTGATTCAATTAGCAAAATTAATCATGAGCAAAAGTTGATTCATTCATTTTGTAATCAAATCCAACGTAAACAATGTGTGGATTTTAGGTAAAAGTAGGGTGAATCTTGAAAACATTTATAAATAGACAATGTACATTTATATAAAGTCAATGTACACCCAATGTTTGGCGCATCATGCCTTTTTGTTTACTGTCTTATAACAAGTCAGGTTTTGCAAAATTTTAGGAATCCATTGCAGTTTGATAATTAAAGTAAATATTCACTTAATTTAGAATGTAAAAATTCTGATCTCCTTTCATAAATCAATCTCAATAAATAATTATAAAAATGATAATACTCACATTTTTAGACATACCATTAACATGTTTCCTTACTTACATTGTGTAACGTGAATCTGCTATAGACTAATAATATTAGGTTTACTAATGTAATATCAAATATTATTTTTTATACAAAATGATAAACTTTTTAAAGTTTTCAAAATTAATTATTAATTAACCAAGATGTTGGTTTTTAGCATTTCTTTTGTTTAAATAGGCTTGACTTTTACTATTAATATTAATAATAGTAATAAACTGTATTTATATAACACCAACATATTACTCGGCGCTGTACATTAAAAAGGGGTTGCAAATGACAGATACAAACAATGACAGAGGAGGAGGAGGTCCTTTGGAAGGTATTACATTGGGCCTGATTTATTAAAGCTCCCCAAAGCTGGAGAAGATACATTTTCATTTGTAAACCTGGGTGATCCAGCAAACCTGGAATGGATTTCTTAAAAGTAATTTGCTATTTGTTAGCATATGTTTAGAGTCTTGGTCCAAATCCATTACAGGTTTCCTGGATCACCCAGGTTCACTGATGAAAATGTATGTTCTCCAACCTTAGGGAGCTTTAGTAAATCAGGCTCATTGTGTGTTGGTATTTGTATTAGCACAGGTAGGCCCTGGTGCAAGATATCAATGAAGATCCATGAGCTTCACTCCTCTACCCACTACTCCAAACCTAAAGCAAATCTGTCTCCTGATGTTCTATTAAGAAAACATTTAATATGTGTTTTTGGTGTGGATCCTCTTAGATAGAGAAATAGGATATTTATATGTTCAGATGTGAAAACACTGATATTCTGCTTCTGGGCACTGCCATCATAGTTTCCATTAAATTGGCAGCAGGGAAGAGATTCTGCCTAGGTTCTGTGCAGAAACTGCTCCACAAATTTTGTCTGAACTCAGTTGAACTGAATTCTGGTTCCATTTGTAGGATTGTCAGAAGAATATGCATGGGAAGCCAGACACAACCATAAGGTACCTATAATAATGTCAAAATTAACCTCCTGGGCGGTTCATTTCTGTCCGGTTTTATCAATGTCTAAAAGCGGTACATTGTTTTTCATGAAAATTTATTTTACAGTATAATATAATAGTATGAGTATATTAAAGTTTGAAACACAAAATCATGTCTAAATAATAAATTAAATAAATTAAAAAAATTAATATTATAATCATACTGTTATATATACTGTAAAATTTATGTTCATGAAATGCAATGTACTGCTTTTACACATATAAATCCACTGTATTGCATTCAATACAGTTATTTTGTACAAAAAGATTTGAAATTCACGCCACACCCCGAACAGAATGTCCGCATGCACCGCACCGGGAACTCCCCTGTGACTCATCGGATGCAGAGGACGCCGGCCAGAGTAACCAAGAAGACGAGGATTTCAGAGAAGGACGCTGGTGGATCAGGTAAGGCTCGATTTATTATTCTATTTCGCTGGTTTAGCTACCTCGAGTGTGACTCTGGGTTACCGCTCTCAGTATCCTTTTTTTACCCGAGTCACCCTCAGGGTTATGGCTGAGAAGGTTAAAAAAATTAAAAGTGATAAAATAAAAAACAGTACATAAAGTGAAGGATCTTCTTAAACCTAGTTTATATTTTGTTTATTATTCTTTTTTTTTTTTTACAATAATACTGTTTGTTAATAAAAGATGCCATGGCCGTTACATCAAGTATTTATTTTTATTTAATGGTTTTGGTTTGGAAGTGATGGTCAGACATTTAGGATAATAGGTCATCCTGAATACATTGGTTAAAACAGAAATAAACTGGGAAAAAAACTCACTCACCTTTACCCTGGCAGAACCGTTAATCCCTCCAGAGATTTTCTGGATCAGGTCCTGCATTGTCCGGGTATCTTTCTTCATCCTGGCATAAGGAAGCACTGGATGCCGCCATCTTCTTTCCCTTTCTTCTTCCTACATCACCCAATCTCAAAGTGCGCAGGCTCGAGATCGGGTGACGTAGATGAGGAAAAAATACTCCTGATCCCACTTCACATGCGTGAGATCAGCATTTTTTTTACTCCCGTGAAGAAATAGGTCCTTCTGGTGGGCATACCCGAATTGGGCATGCGCAGAAGGAGCAAAAAGAAGCTTCCAGGGATCCATGACGTATGTATCCCAGGAGCCTCTGTACTCCGATTCTTCTTCCCATTCTTAAAAAAAGGGTTTTAAACCCCCTTCCTAAACAAAGAAGGTAATTTTACCTTATATAAAAGGGTTGTATACTCTTTTATGTAAGGTAAAAATTTTAGTTTAGGGCTGCTTTAAGCTTATTTACTGCTTGTCAATAAAGAGTTGGCTATAATTCTGCTGTAAGGTAGATAAGCCTGCTTTTAACCTATGAATTGCTTATTATGGTATTTGTCCGAGTCATGCTGCCATTTGGAACAACAACATTGTTCAAACTAACTTGTTATTACCATGATAAATACCAGTAACAGCTGTAAGTGAATGTATTATTATTATACAGTATTTATATAGCGCCATCATATTAGCAGCGCTGTACATAGTCCATAGTCGTGTCACTAACTGCCCCTCAAAGGAGCTCACAATCTAATGTCCCTACCATAGTCATATGTGATTATTATAGTCTAAGGTCAATTGTTAGGGAGAAGCCAGTTAACCTAACTGCATGTTTTTGGGATGTGGGAGGAAACCGGAGTACCCGGAGGAAACCCACGCAGACACGGGGAGAACCTGCAAACTCCATGCAGATAATGTCCTGGCTGGGGATCGAACCTGGGACCTAGCGCTGCAAAGGCCGGAGTGCTAACGCCTGAGCCACCGTGCTGCTGTAGAAAATGAGCATCAGTTACCCACTGTGTGCATTTAAGATCTCCACAAAGTAAGATTTAAGATCTCTAAAGTAATTTGGTAACGTAAATTTTGGGTTGAGTTTGACTTCGGCCAAAGCAACATGTTAGCATTTGTTAGCCATGATGGCCACCAGACCTGAACTGGAATGAGGCTTGTTCGAGCAGCACTACATCCCAGGATGAGTGCTCATATAGCTTAGTATTAGGGGCCATGCTTTGCAGAAGAGTATTAGCAGTGTGGCTTTGCATATATTTGCAAATGTAATTTTTAAAAATCTGCTTTTAACTAGGTTTTCTGTGCTGATTACCTGAATCGAGTTCTGTTGGAATCTGTAATATTTTATTTTAGAATCTGTCTATCACTTTCAATAAAATATCTAAAATGGAGAATACTTTTTTAAATAGTATTACATTTCCTAAACACACTATAAGGACTAATTTTTCATAAATGTCAGGACTGATTTTGCAGAAGCTGTTCTTTAAAAAGACTTCATGCTAAATGTGAAAATATGAAACTATTCTTTAATAGGATAAAGTTGACACACAAAGTATAGAAATAAAGATAATTTACGTGTTGTGGTCTTTGAAATTCCATGTATCTCCAGCTGGTTTATCCTACATAAATGTGCCTGAATGGTTTTACTAGACCTTCAAATGTACAACTGCTAGTGCAACTCTCCAAATCCCAGGTAATTAGGCTTTTCAATCAAGAAAGTGTTCTGTTTCTGGTAGCAAATGGTGAGTAATTACAGTCCATCTGAGAGTTGGATTCTCACTTGAGACCTGCCATCACCAGTCTAATTGCTTTCCAAGGAAACAAAGGTATTTCTGTTCAGCAATTACCCTTTGATTTTTTGAAATATGAATGAACTTGGACATTTTAATACTGAACCCTCTCTGATGAAATGTGAGGGTTGAGAGGGAAACTTCTTCAAAATTAATAAGGGTTAATATTTTTTCCCAACGACGAGAAAGACAAATGATATTTTAAAATAATAAATCTGATTATCGACAAAGAATTATACAGAAATAAATAATGCTTAAGCAGCACGGTACACAAGGCACAAATAAAAATGGGGAAAAAAAAAGTTCAATTGATTTACTTTACAGTATGATCACTAAATATGTGGCACTGCTTCCACCAAAAATGGTCAGTTGTTACAGCCAGACACAGCCTGGGCAATAGAAAACTAATCTCAATGTGAACAGCAATGGAGCTGGTGCATGGGTTTGCTTTGCTAGGGACCACTGGCACCTTTTAGCTTAACTTGTAAAGATGGCCAAACATAAAACCAAGTCTAAGTGGGAGGGGTAACATCCTTATAAAGCGGAACTAAACCCTTATATTCAAAAATTGCAAAAGGGATAGGCAACATACCTTCTGCAATAAAATACCATTACCTACCTGACTACAGTTTTTTTAATTGCACATACCTGTCATTGGTTTGGCACAGGTGCTGCTATCTTTACCTGGTCTTCTTTCTAGAGTGTTTGGCCATATTGATTGGCCAGCTTGGAATGACTGTCAGGGCTATTGGGATACCTGGCAGATTTCCAGCATCCTTCCCTGAGCTGCTTATTCATATAGCTATGGATGCATATGCACAGCTCATCATTTTTTAAAAGAGGACAAAAATCAAGCAAGTAAATATAGTTTTATCGCAGAAGGGACCTCACCTGTCCCTTCTCAATTGATAACCATCTCTAATTTTCTTTTTTTGGCAAAACTATTATTAGACTAAACAGATATTAAAACATGTACACTTGTGAAGTATTATGCATTGTATAAGAAAACTCTAAAAACAGCAGGCATGACTCTTTTTTTATGTTACACACCTGGGAATATTAAGCTATAATAAAATGCAAGTGTTTTCTATAACCAGACAACCTGGTGAGTTTTGTTCCTTTCCCATTCTCTATTGGTGTAATGCTTTGCTGCTTTTCCCGGATTTCAGATATTCTGAAAATAATTTTTAGTTTTAATGAAGTGAAGTATTAAAAAAATGACTGATATTTTGTTTGATAGTTTATAAGTGACAGACCCATCCACTAGTAAACTCCTAGGGCCTGATTGATTAAAGCTCTCCGAGGCTGGAGAAAATGCACTTTCATCAGTGAAGCTGGGTGATCCAGCAAACCTGCAGCTTGTCTTCTTGTCCACTAGATGCATATGCCTAATCAGTGCAGAACCAACAGTCCCAACATTCAAATAGACAGTTGGACATGGTTTGCTGATACTATTATCCATCCACATCCCAGTACTAAAGATCTGAACATTGGGATTCCAGCTGTAATGTGATTACAGTCTGGTTTGTACCAACATTTAGTCATGCGCTGGGATAGGGACCTCACCTATATTAGGCTTTCGTTCAGCTTTATAGAATTAATATACTTTCCTTTTTCTTCCCCCACCACATGGAACTATCCTAACCCTCACCCCAACTCTGCAGTTCTTACCAAAATCAAAGAACAGACATTTGAAAGGGTATCTTTTCTCACAGCAAGTTGTTCTCCGATGCCCATACCTGAGCAGTACAAACCCTATTGACGTCTGTGGGGCTTTGTTTCATTCTGCTCTACTTTCTAAGGAAACATCCAACAGATATCAACAAGTTTTTACTGCGCAAGAGCTGGCAGCAGAGAAGAGGTTTTCTCTAGGTAAAGTCAACAAACACCGAACCTCTTCGGATTTCAAATTTTGGTAATTATGGAACTCTAGAGGATGGGTTAGGTAAAAGTAAGGAAAAAAAGTAGGTAAAGGAAAGGAAAAAATTTACTAAAATACAATGAACTATTTTTTCTTGTCAAAAATATAAAAATAAATTTGAAGCCAGTTTTTAAAAAATCTGTGCCTATCACTTCTTGTGGTTTTCATTTCTGCCCACATTGCCTATGTTTTAGAAATCTGTGCCAGGCCATCCGTGTGTATTTTAAAGCATCACTTATTTAATACATTCTCAACAAATGTGCCTTCTATTTAGCTAAATACCCTTCTTTCTTGGTCTGAATGTGAAAAGTGATGCTTTGTTGAGTAAAACATGTCTAAACGGTTTATTCCGTGTTATATAAATTGCAATAGACATCAATGCTCGAGTCTGTTCTAGAGATCTAAGTTATTCAAGTTTCTAGGTGCAATTCCTTACCATGTTCTAACCTGATTTGGCTGGGCTGTCATATCTAATTGTGCATGAAAATATAACCGTGAGTTAAAACATCAGATTTGTACGCTGTTCTGTCTCACAGAGTTTGGTTTTATCTCTATGGAGAAACTTGTGGCTCATAACACAATTATTGTTGGTGCACTGCAGATTTAACTGATGCATGCAAACTTTTACTGTACAATTTACATTTGTTTAAGGTCCCGAAAAACTAATTTTGGGTAAACTTTATCAAGCTAAATGTTTGATTTGAAAAACACAAATAGAAATGAACTTAAATTAATTGAAAAAAACATTTTATTCTACACATTAAAGGTGCAAATAAAAGTCCACTTTAACACCTAGCACAGTTTTTGAAGCAGGCTGAAAATTCTTTCCATTGATAGCCATCTTTTTCTGTGGAATGGGGAGACAAATGATGCAAAAACACTTGTGGATCCAATTTATAATATGTTGATCAACCGAACAAATGGATGGGTGAAGGGCAATTATTTGCTATACCCAACACAAAAGCTTTGTTATCTGTAAATTATGACTGCAACCCAAATACTTATCTAGTGTGCTGCAGAAAAATGTACATTGGGATGAGTTGGAGCCAAATGAAGTATTAGTAGTGATAAAAACTTCAATATCATCTCTTACAAAAATTAATGTTAGAGACAAGAGTTGTAGATAAATCACGTGTTAGTGGGATAAAGTATAAGAATAAGAAACATTTAAAAAAAGGAACAAGTTGGAGCTTCACAAACATAATTAAAAGGTATAATAGGTACACCAAAATAGGTACAGGAAGTATCTCTCTGCACCCTGACATTGCCGCCAAAGCAAGCTTGTATTAGAGACATGAGTGTGAAGACATGACATGAAATATAAACAACTAAGGAGTGCGAATGCTGATTCCTCTATTTATATTGAAATTGACGGGTTATGTGTTAACATAAACATTTTTCCACATTGTTGTTCTGTTAGTTTGTTAGATCTCATGGGTAATGTAGCAATGGAAATGTAAGATTGAACAGTTCAAGGGTCAGTGGTGAAATTTAAGTCATGGCTACGAAATATGTGGCCTTCTTCGAATGTATATATATATATATATATATATATATATATATATATATATATTGTACTAATAACATGAAAGCAGCCGTGGTGTAAAAGTCTTTGATTCATGAGAATCAATTATCTTCATCTGTGTTTGATTCTGAGACTGGAGAGTTGTTTTATATCATAGTGGGTGTCTTGTATTTAGTCAAGGGGTGACTAATATTTAAAATGACTTTCCTAAACATCAGGTCCTTTTAGGCCCATGACATTAATGAAGTATCATTTAGGTAGCGTATTCTGTGTCTTGTAGGCAGGATGAGTAAGAAGCAACCCATCAGCATGAGAGTGTCAATGGAAAAGTGACAGGTGATGCCCCTACTGAAATACCTGTTCATATCTACTTGATCACCTCCCAATCAATGTCAGTGTTGGTTGCCAGGTAAACTTAGCTTTTTGGAATTAATGAATGTTTAAATGAACATCTGCTTACCCGCAAAGGAATTATGTCATCCTGGCCTGGCCAATCATAATGACGGAAGATTATCTCCAGAAAGAAAATAAAGAAGAAGATGACGGCACCCTAAGCACAGGTAAGTATACGTTTAGTTCTGTTTTGAGAAAAGTGAATAAGGGAGAAGCAGAGGGCTTTGTGTAGCAAACATAATGGGTCTATATTGGTCAGGTTGAGTTTCCAACCAGTATTCTGGAGTAAATATTTCTAAATGCCCATAGGTCCATCTTATCTGGGAAAAATAACTTTAGGAGAGGACAGTAAAGCAGTACAGATCTCCACTACCCTATTAACTTTGTAAGAAATGAAATGTGATAACCCAAAACACTATTCTGAGTATTCACATCAAAACATCCCAACTAAACAATTTTCCCATTTTTCCCAAGTAGATGTAAGCTTGCAGGTAGCAAACAAAAGAGTAATATTATATATATTAAATGATCAATCTAACTACTTGGTGTTTGTCACTCATATTTTGGATTTTGCTGATGTATTTTTAAAAGTGATATTGGTGATGCTAAATAAATAAATTATTTTTATTCAGTCTATTTTAAGTTGCAAATACATGGAAATTCATTATTGGATTTTAATTCACCTGCCCTTCTGACATTGATTACCCGATATAAATGAAAGTATCTATAGCACACTCTTGATTTGGGAAAGAGAACAGGAAAAGTAAGTAAATATTATGTAGGTATTTGTAATTTATTGTCCTATGTTAAGTGTTGAAATGTTTATTGTTTCTGTTCTATTGTACGCAAGTTCTCTAAACCTCCTGATGAAGCGGACACTGTTTCCATGAAAGGCATAGAGACCCTGTTCATCTAGAGATTCCATGTCTATTTCTGTAACTATTATAACTAACAAATAAGTTTTTGCCTTGTTTTATCTGTCCTAAATATTTAACAATAAAAACAATATATTTGTATGTTTTTAAGAAATTTTAGTGATGAGAATCATGATAATTTGATCTGGAGCTACCCAAAAAGTCCCACTTTTATGATTTTTTTGGTTTTGGTTTATGATTTTTTTGTCTGGTATCAATTATAAGAATGTGGCAGATTGTTTAGCTAGAATACTAATAGGGAGCAGTTACTATTTATAATAAAGGTAGTCTCTTTAATTCAATGTTGCAGCATATCTCTTTGCATAATCTGATCAATTTTGGCCGGTAAATTTTCAACTACACCACATATTCTATAGGAATGCTAAAAAAAACTGCAGTTTAGTAGTAATCCAGCCACTATAAAATTGGCATGCAGCGCATATAGGATGGAGGGAATGAGAGGTGAAAAGAGTCCTCAGCATAGTGAAAGATGAACATAATTAAGGATCTTTAACTGCAGAAGAGAGATACCTTATTTATTAGGAACAGTTACTATGAAGTAATCATTTTAGAACAGTAGAATAAAGTAATCATCAAGAAATAGGAGAAAGCACAGTAAGTTTACTTGACCTAGGATGGCCATCAGCTTCCACCCTTGACTTTCAAGTCAAGAAAATGTGTCCGGCTTTTCATAATCATGATCTATTCTTGCACATTCTTTTTATTCCTCTTCTCTTAGAAGGAGACCAGGAATAAACATAATCATTAATGGGAATATCCTTACTTTTTGTGGAATGCTATAGTAGAACTTAAAGGTACCATTAGATTAAAAAGAGACAGCATGTAAATAATTCTGGTGTGTGTACCAAAGGCATTTATTTTATATATGTAGTGAAAAATGGCCATGTAGTAAGACTTGTATGCGTATATATCTATAACAGAGAATTGCTTAATCTTGTGCTTTAAGGCCTTTTACTCATACCTACCAGGGTATGACTACGCTTTCAATTACCTTGATCCATGGAGTAGGTGACACCAATTTTGTAAGGGTGTTAAGAACCTGAGAGATGCTTATTCCCATATTAGATATTCTCACTATGAAAGAAAACAAATAAAATACTGATTGATGAAATCCGATTATTTTAAAAAGCAATTAATTTTAGAAGGATTTGCTCCTTTTTAATTAAACTGGCTATCCTCAATAGGCTGATATAATTGATTTTCCTTATAATGAAATTACACAGATGATGGACACAACTTAAAAGTCAGTGGATTGTATAACTGGACAGAAGCTTGAGCATACAGCAATTTCCTCTTTTAGTTAACTAATTTGCTGTAGCAAATCAAATTAGTCACGGCAAATGTAAGTGGCTTTAAATGACATTGTGGAAATGTTACATCAACCTAATTGAGCCAGCATAACTGGGCTGTGGGACTTAAATGAGCTTTTTCTGTAAATACACATATATGTTTAGAGGATGAAGGGTCACTAAATGCTTTTCAGTGCTGCACGGCTTTTAGTATCTCCTGTGGTTATCCCCTTCCCAATCACAGACAATTTATGAGCTTTAGAATAGACACAATCAGAAATCACTGGTTGTGTATTCAGATTTGCTCGTTTATATGATCATTTATTCCTGTAATTTGATGCAAGGAAACATGCGGGTAAAACATACAGTAAATGCACTAAGCAAATTTTGTTATATACATTTGTTAAAGTTAATCTCCACCATCCTGGTATGTTCTTTATGTTTTTTATTTTTAAATAATTTACAATAAAAAAAGTAGCACCATGTGGCACCATGGCCTGAAAATAAAGCTACAAGTGAAATCTGTCCTCAAGTAATTGTGACACATGATATATGATATATTGAGCGATGTAATGATCTGGTCATCATAATGTGTCTAAAATGTTTATCTCAGATCTAAAAATGTTTTTCCTTCATACCCATTCTATCTTTAATCAACTGTTTTTCTATTTAAAAAATTTACAATATACAAAAAAAAATGGTAAATGTTTTACCTGTCTTAAGATCAAGCCCTTGGTCTTTGTTCTCCAGTCTGGCCCATGTCATTAGCCACAAATCCCAAGCATTGGCTCCTCAAAGGGTTCTAAAGTATTGCAATAAGTGAAAAGACTTGAGAAGCAGAGAGCAAAAAGAGGAATAGTCTAATCACCAGTCATCACTACCTGAAAAAGAAACAAGGGGGAACACATAACAGTGAATTCAGATGAGTGTTTCTTGGTTTTAGAGCTTGGTGTTGTATTGGGAATATGTTTGTGTTTTTTTCCCAGTAATGAGCTAGAAAAGGCCATCTATAACCAATAATTTGATGTTGAAAATAAGTACTCATTGGACATAAGAATTCTAACTAATCTCACTAAATATTTAGCTACAATTATTTAATTATATCTAATCGTATGATATGTCTGGACCCAGTGCAGCAAATTACATTTTACCTTTATTACATAAACACATTGGGCTCTATATATACAACAGGAAATTAGATATTCCCCCAAACATTCCCCAGTGGAATTCTTCCGGGTCCATGTGTTTCAATGTCAGTAACTGATTCCCAACAGGGAATGCCCATGGTAATACCAGATTCCCTGCTTTATAAAAAGAGCCCATTAATGTATTACGTAAAATACACTATTTGGAAGTTTTACTAAACCAAACAACTTTAGCAGTTTGCAATCAACCCCATTACTAGTTCACTCTGTTGAGAGAGGGATTGAAACTTTGAAAGCGAAATACAAATATCAAACAATCTAAAATAGAATGTATTACCATGATCTCCACTTTAAAATTCCAGGGTGTCAGTTCAACTTCTTGCACATAAGGGAGTCATTCTGAAAAAAATGGATCACCACACTCAAGGCTGCAGCAACTTGTGAAACATCTCGGCATGGAGTATAAGTCTATGAAATGGATCAAAGCCCTGAATTCAGGCAACTACTAGCAGGTTTCGGGGAATCCCTCACCTCTTTATGTTCACATTTCTGTTGCATACTTTATAGATTTTTTTGCACTATGTCTATCAGATGGTCTTTTAAATCTGTACTTTAACAAAAAGAAAAATAAATCTATTTTTCACCCATTTGCCATTCCCCAAAAAATTATAATTACAAACTTACATTTTCTGTGACATGACTATTAACAATGCAAAAGAGTGATGCTTGATTTTCATCTAGCCAACTAGTCTTGTGGTCACCACTTGTGTCATGGTGGTGTGATTTGGACAATGTAGAGCAAATGGACAGCGAATGGGCACCACCCAGGCCGTCCAAAGTGATATAACTACTGTAAAGTTGACTTGGGGTCAGATTTGGGATGAACTTTGTCTTGTGATTGTGGTTTCATGTAATACATTTTCAGTTTAGTAAATTTTTAAATAGAAAAACTGTTGATTAAATATGGGATGAGTTTGAAGGAAAAACATTTTCACATCTGAGATAAACATTTTAGACCTATTATGATGACCAGTTCATCATATCACTCATTATATCATATATCATGCATTACATCTACTTGAGGACAGATATCACTTGTAGATAAAATCTGAAGCATTATTTTCAGGACATGATGCCACACTAGAGTAATTTGATTTAATTTTTTAACTATGGATTTGTTTTTAATTTTTCAATAAATTGTCAATGCATTTTGAATGTGTCCTCTGAAATCAATGCAACAAGATCCTAAAGCTCAACAATGGATTGTAAGAAAAGCCCATGACTATATAACATGAAGTAGCCACGTGACATGGGAGCAATTCTCAGTAGAGATACTATGCCCCTATGAAAGGTTTGGGATTGGGTGGTAGCTATAGCTAGAGACGTCCCCATGCACACTATGAGATATGGTGTCATTGAACATAGTACAATTGGTATTTAAGTGTGTTTTTACAGCCCATAGGCAGATCAGGATTGAGATTATGCATCTGATATGCTAAAAATGCTGGTGCAGAGCAAGATAGGGCTCACTTATTTGGTTTATTGATGTCTACACCTAAAAGGAAATGTTCATTAACTTCTGCTTTAAAGTTGACCTAATAAGATAAATTCCTAAATAAATTGTCCTGTTAAGTGCATGCATGCTAAGTAATGTATAAGTATAACAAATAACAGGTATATATAACATATCTAAGAGATCACGTTACAACTTTGACAATGCCTTTATCTGCTTTTCTCTCCAGAACGATGGGGCCATCTTTGATCAACTATCAATCAGGATCACCATCAATTTTTTGAACTTAGATGCTGGATAAGAGATAAAAGTGATTATTGTCAAATAAAGTTGGCCAAGGTTTTGTCATCTTCATGAAGACGTCATGTGTGGCCCAAAACACAGCCATTTAAATATGTTTTTTTGCAACTCATCTGTTGCCTTACTGGCATACTGGCATACATTTAGATCTCTGGTGCCTAAGTTGTGCATCCATAGTGTCCCACTTGGTCCAGTGATTTCTTTGGCTATATATATTGTTGGCTCAGAGACGTACAAGCAAATTTTAGTGCAGTTATTGACAAGTTTACCAATATTTGACATTGACCACTTGCAACTGCAGCCTCTCAACTAGTGAATTGATACAAACTTTCATTTTTGTAGAGCAGGGGTGTCAAACTCAGGCCCGTGGGCCAAATCTGGCCCGCATTGTATTTACTTTTGATCCGCGAGAAAATACCAAATATCTACTGGAGCTGGCCTGCCAGCAAACAGTGCATGCACCGCTAATACTACAAATCTCAGAATGCTCTGGCACATCAATCAGAACTCACAAGTGCCCCCTCTTTTGTTGACATTCATTAGCAACCTTCCTCAATTGTAGATTTTATTTCAATAAATATCAAGGATAGCCTGCAACTTTGTCCAAATGTTTCATTTAGGCCCACTGTGTATTTGAGCTTGACACCCCTGTTGTAGAGGAAAGGAATAAGAAATTATTATATTTTGATAATGATTTTTATTGATGATGAATCATTTTTATCTGTTAACTAAAGTTTCTCTACTGGAAATTAAAGACTGTTTGTTTATACATTATATATATATATATAGTATCTGTATATTGTGAGCATTGGAAATAATTGTATGCAAAGTTTTAAAGTTACTGAAATGTTCATTTAAATGTTTGGCAATGTGATGTGGCTTGAAAACAAAAGAGCTCCCAAAAATCTAAACATTGTGCCTAAAAACTTGGCATACCCAATGTATAACTTAACTAAAGGTTTCCATTAAAGTTAGTCATTGAGATCTTAACAAAGTAAACCTGCGATAACGTTACATGCTACAACTTCTCTGTTAATTAGCACATCTATTGATTTTATATTGAACAGACATCTAAGCACAACTGTTTTACCTCTCATTCCTGGCTGGCTAATTTGCAGGTAAAACTCCACTTAAGTGGTTGATCTATCCATTTAATCTGTCACTCTATATCCATTAACCTCAGTTTCTGCTGTTGCACAAACACGATTTCCTACAGATCACTGGCTCAAACAAGAAGACTAAATGAAATACCTCAAATTAAGTTTAGATTGATTTACATCTGAAGCCAATGAACCGGTAACAGTTCTGAAGTGCATGGCTATGTACAAAACAAACACTGCAGCCATATCAAAAGAGGAGACACAAACTGGCCAAGTGAAAATGTCATTACCTTGTTTGTTACAGATAACCTGAATTAGTTTTAGAATAAAAAGTATTTGTAGTTGTACTATGAACAACCTTTAAAATGTACTAAATAAAATATAAATGTATAGTTGTTTTTTACATTTTAGTGAATAACTAATTATATAAAATTACATGATATTCTAATAACCTGTTTTTGGTTAAAAGTTAGATGACCTTTACCATGCAGAAATTATTTTGTACATGCACAACAAGAAATCCCAAGTTTTTGCAAGGTGGGTGGTTGTCATCAATGCCCTGAAGTTCTTAGTCCATTAAGGCCTCCAGCTAGAATCCTTTTAAGTTTAAGTCTACTCCTTGGAATATCTTGTCCCAAGCCTTGATCACATTTACACTTTATGTGGAGTAAGAAGTGCAGGTGCAAGCTTGAATGTAGTTTTAGCCCTTCACTTGGTAGAAATTATTATAAAAGGAAACATCAAAAACTTTTAGAGTCCCATACAATTTCTTGGCTAGCAGTCACTAGGTGGGTTTTAGCATCCAGGAGGATCACACAGCTTGATCTGAGGAATAGAGGATACAAAACAACAGGTGTTTCTTAAGAGATGACTCTAGGACAGGACAAAATAAGTCCAAATGGCCTTAAGGCACACAGTCTGCTTACAAAGGGGTGATACATTCTAAGCCTGGGCTCTAGCCTTGGGGCCAACCACTGGCATACCGCCTGCACACAGAGTATTCTCTCCCTGGAGGTTAGGGCTTCCCAAGGATCCTTTCATTTTTTGTGTTAAATCAACTGATGAAAAATTCCCCAGAAGTTGGCCAGTTAATAGAATATGGACTAGCAGGTAATGTCATACAGAATGGCCCCTAAACTCAATATTCTGCAAAAGGCCTTTCTCTGTTGAAAAATTAGGACAATTTTTTTATTAGCGAATTGTAGTAGCGGCGCTATTTCAATGCAGTGGTGGGCCAGCTGCAGTTCATATTACGGATTACTTTGGGGGCCAAAAAAAAGGAAGTTGGGGGCCAGATTTGGCCCCTAGGCCAGAGTTTGGCACCCCCGTTATAGAGTGGTAACGCTTTGTGCTCTTTACCATATATGCTTCTATAATACCACCCAGTCACATAGGCTTCCTATGGAGATCAAGTGGTCATTTTAACATTATGTTTTCACCATCATGGAACCCCACACTGAGATAGGCCATGCAGTAATTTTTGGAGCACATGTAGACACAAAGTTTCTGCCAACAATGCAGGAGATCAACAGGACTGAGATTAAATAAATAATAAAAAGAACAAAACAAGTATTTGATTTTAAAAAGTTAACTAAATCCTATTCTTTTAGGGTTTACGATTTATTTCAGTGCATTAACTAATGTGTCAGTCATAGAATAGTAATTTTTGTTGATAGCTTCTGTCACTTAGAAACACCCCAGGAGACATTCCCAAAGTGACCCCTTATTTATCGTTAGGCAATGTCCTATGATGGCCACCGGCCAGTGTTGGATTGGCAGCAATTGTCCGTAACACAGAACGGCAGCAGAGTTTCCAAATTGTAAGGATTCATGCAGTAATTTTTTGTCACTTATCTCATATCATTTAAATTGTGTAACTATGCAAGAAGCAGAACTGTGGCTTTAAGAGAGCAATCTACTGAAGAGGAAAAAACTCACACAAATAAAGAAGCAGCTGTTAAACACAGCACAGATATAGCTGCAAGCATTTAAGGATGATCTTTGTGATGGAAATGGCTTTTTGACAAGCTTTGCATTCCTATGACAATAATTAAGAATCAAATTTCCACCAAAAGGCTCTATAGCCAGAAGGGGTTGTAAATCAATAGGAAACATTTTCATCACAGAATGAAAATTAATTATTCAGTGTTGAGCATGTTTGTTCATAGTTAAATGCTTATTGTATATCCGTTTATTGGATTTGGTTGTTGCCTGCTGGACAAGGAGAAGAGAGTCATTTATGGAGAAGCTTAAGGTCCATTAGGTTGCTGAAATAGAGAGGGAAACAATGTGTTTTTTCATATTTTTTCTTTAATTTAGCATTTGAATGCTGCAAGGAATTGACGTACATTGGCAATATTCTAAAAGTCAACACATTCACACGCATATCAGTCATGCTACAATAGAAAAGTATATACAGTGGCATTGCAGTGTCTTGTTATGCGGACAGCATATGCCTTCCATATGAATTCCTCTTTTCCACTTCTCTTATCTCCTCCTGAACTTTTTTCATCTTTGTTCTTCTTATCTCCTCTCTTCCCTTTCTTTTCTTCTTCTGCCCTTTTCTAATTCTACCTTTGCATTCTCTTCTTTTCCTCTCCAATCACTTTTCTCTTGTCCATTCTCTGCTCATCATTGTTTTTCTATCCACACCTTTACTTCTACTTTTTTCTCTTCTCTTCTAACACTGAAGTCAAATTATTATTATTATTATTATAATTATTATTATTATTATTATTATGAATAATAATAATAATAATAATAATAAACATGATTTATATAGCGCCAACATAATACCCAGTGCTGTACAATAAATAGGGGTTGCAAATGACAGACGAACAGAGGAGGAGAGGACCCTGCCCCAAAGAGTTTACAATCTAGGAAAATAAAAGGGGAATTGTTACTTAAAGTGAAACTAAAGCAAAAATAAAAACATGACTTTTACTTCCGCATATCCCTTGATCCCCCTGGAGTCTTCCACATGGTCCCCCATTGCCCAGGTTTCCTGCATTGTCCTGGTTCAGAGAAAAAGCTGGCACAACCTTTTTTTTTTCCCTTCTTCCTGTGTCTTCTGTCTACGTCATCCGATCTCGCACTGCACATGTACAATATCGGGTGACGTATGCTGCTGTGTTTGTAAAAAAATAAGTGCTGCACTTACTGCGCATGCATGAGATTGGCATCTTTCTTTTCTTTCAATGACTGAAAAGCCCCTTCTGCACATGCCATGTATGAGGCATACACAAAAGGAGCAGATGAAGCCTCCTGGGATTTGTGACGTACGTATCCCAGGAATTTCTGTGCTTATTTTCAGTCTTTCATGCCATGGCAGTAAAGACAGAAGGGTCTAGGTCCAAACCCTTAATTTCTCCTACTTCTCCTCTTATTTATGAAAACGTTCTACCTGACACCCTAGATCAGTGGTCGCCAACCTTTTCAGTGCCGCAGACCACTAAAATTACCGGCTCCTGAGCCGGGTGTCAATCAAAGGGGGGGAACCTACCCCGTAGTGTTCATGACATAACCCTGCCCACTCTACCATCGCTGATCTGAGCCTGCAATGGGATAGTGGACGGGTTGTCTCCAGGGACACAGCCCACCCACTTCCCTGAGCCTGGGATTTGTACGGGGGACATGGTCTGCTACTCTGGCCCACCCGCCAGCAGGGTCCCTCCCTGACCTAGCTCGGGGGGGGGGGCACCGGCCAGAGCCATGGACCACCAAAGTTTTCTCACAGACCATTTATCAAAATGACTGTAATGCTGTCACATAAGTGAATTTTGTTTATATTTTTGTTTGACTAAGAACGACAATAAACTCAGCATTTTCTTCTCAGGCCTTGGTAAACACTATGGAATATTCAGTTTTAGATTTATATCCATGTAATATTTGTAGACTGTATAGACTGTGTTTAAATTATATCTCTTGCAATATTTCTTACTAAATCAATAATTATGAAACTGGACAACCCTTTCTAAAAAAAAAACAAAGATGTGTAATTATAACAAATGGACTTTTTGGATAAAAGAATTACCCAATAATAAAAATGTTTGAAGTATTGTTTTGCAGATGAGTGTAGACTTACAATGGCAATGTTTTTCTGGTAAAGCAAGGATTGCATGATAAATGTTCTATTCCCAGGATGAAATGCTAGCAGTTCTTCACTGTGTTGGAAACAAAAGGAGGCAAAAGAGTTCTCTTGTCTAAATTCAGGTTACCTATGGGGATATATTCACCCAGCTGTGACAGTAATCAGTGATTGTACTTTGTGCCAGGCTGCTTCGATTGATCTACATGAATGCATCACTTCAGACTGCTGCAACACATGAGCATGCCAGCTACTGGTATATGACAAATTGATGGGTAACGAGGGACTTCATGTCTAATGCCATTGAGACTTCTGCCTATAAAACCATAAAATGCACCATTAGACATAACAAGATTACTTTTAATGCACCTGTTAAAAAATAATCTTGCTTGGATTTTCCCCAGCCATTGCTAGCTATTGTTGCATGAATTTGCCTGGTTGTATGAAAAACTAGACACACAGGCCCAAAATTGCGCATATACTGAAAACCCAATAAAACCTTCCTTTGTTTCAATCAACTAAATATATTCTAGATATATCTCTTAAGAAGGAGTGCAAAGTCTTACGGGTTGATTTCTTTGGAAAGTAGGTATAGCTGCCGAGTAGCTATTAAGCAGAAAAGCATGTACATTGTTAGAAGTTGCAGAGAGGGACCCTGGATCCTTTTTTGGATGCAGTGGTCTCTCTGTAGAGGTCTGACACACAGGCAAAATTCTCCAATCAGAAAGCATAAGCCTTGCTGAAAACAACCATAACTATTTACTCCCCCCACACTGAATTAAATATGTTTTACATTTTTGTAGGCCTTTTAATTTGATATAAACTTTGTCATTTCTTAGTAATGCTCATTTTTTTTTTTTTTTATAATCCATTTGGAATTAACTTAAAAAAAAATACAAAAACGTACAATAATGCAAATAAAATTATACAAATAATTAATATAATTGTGGCATCTTAGGGTTAGGTTAACTAAGGATTAATAGGCTTAAAAATGCTTTTAAATGAGAAGTTATTTTACAGCTGAGCTGGAAAAATAAAAAGAATCAGGAGTGGGGCTATCCCTGCACCGCAATGAACAGATCCCCATTGGAAGAGTAAGAAAAATGAGTGAAACCGCTTTACAAAACCCAGAAGCCGATTCCCTTTTTCAATCCATCATAATGGAGTGAGGTTATTATGGGGTTACAGATAACCTGGAACATCGGAGAAAAGAAAAGAGGGCTGACTTTGGGGGGAGATATATTTCTCCTGCAATAAAATAAAATTTCCAGACTGTTTGCAATTTTGCTCACAATTACAGGTAATCCCTGAGTTACATACGAGATAAGGACTGTAGGTTTGTTCTTAAGTTGAATTTGTATGTAAGTCGGAACAGGTACATTATTTTATTAAATGCAATTAGGACAAATGTTTGTCCCAACATATTACTAAGGCAGGGTGGTGTCAGTTACTGTATAAAATCCTTACTCACAAACAAGGCGTGAGGAAGTAATAACCACACTACAACCTTACCACCAGTAAAATAAAGGTCTACAAGAACATTGGTTGATTTCTAAATATACCCGCCAAAAAAGAGTGCAGTCATCAGTCCGGGATCATGCAAGAAGTGTTATCCACCTAGGTTTTACATATGCTCTTTTACCTATCTTCATGCTGCTCCAACAAAGCAAGGACTTATAAGAACACACAAGTGAAGGGCGTGTTACAATTTTAATATTTTTATTGAATGTGTACACATATCCTCAATAGTGCTCAAAGCCTGCTAAAATGACATGTAATAATGCTGGTTAAGAGGCCACTTTAGCATGCCTTAAGTGTACATTAAGATGCTTGAAATTGTTTTGCAGCTTGATGAACACACAACCATTATCTCACACACTGAGTCAATAATAATATGCACAAATCAGCAGAGCTCCTTGTTCTTCTTTATCACAGACTACAGTAGAATACCTTGTATGCACACTGCACCAAAAAAGTAGTTCAGCATTTCACTGCTCTCAGATATGGTTCTGTATTTTCTTATGATGTTTCTCTGTCTTGTCAAAGAATGGTGTATTTATTATTATAACATTAAGGTATTTATCAATGGAAATAGTGTAAGCATCTGAATTTAGGAGGGTCAGGTATGGGAGACAATCGGGTGTGCTGACAAAGAACTCTCTAATTGCAGCACAGAGCAGGGTGAGCACAGGTAACCTCATTGGCCTGTGGCAGGTTCCTTACTGTCCAATCAGAAGGCTAAAGCTGGAAAAATTATACTGCTGATTGCTTACAACTATGTTGTTTGGTGAGACTTTGTAAATCTAAGGAATGGATGGATAAAAATACGAATTTATGGCGTGTAAAGTTAATATATATATATATATATATATATATATATATATATATATATATTATAGTATAATATGGTTTTTTTATATAATATATATATATATATATATATATATTGGCATAGCTTTTTGCCTGTTGAGCTTCAATTTTTATTTATATTGATTGACTTCATGCAATTTATATAGGTTCATTTGAAATGTAAAAGAAAAATGTTGATATAATCTTACATTATTAATTTTATTAAAAAAAAAAGAAATAAAATATTACCAATTGTACATTGTAGTCTATTTGTACTCACAAATAAATACTTTCACATACACATAGGCTTTCAATGATGACAACTCCATGAACATCACACAGAGGCAACCATCCCAAACCCAGAAAAAAAAAGCGAGAAGGTGATGGATATCTGCTTGAATACTTGTTTCCCCTGGTACAAATGTTAAGAGATTATCTTGTAGAGAATAAATGGCCTGAAAATCATTAATAAATATTACCCTGTGGACGTATAACAGAAGCTACAAACTGGTGTCCTCTGGTGACCTCTGTAGCTCTATGTGTGCAAATTGACTGTACACATTCTTTAAAATCAATAGTACAAGCTGATAAGAAAGAAATGTGAGCCTAATGGACAGAGAATTATAGCGCCAGACATGGGGGCTAAAATTCATATTAATATAGCATGGTAAGGCCAAGTCACTCTGCACAAAGGAGGCCAGCAGGTCACCCTGACAGTTTGTCCAATGCTAATGGAAGATTATTGACTCGATAGTGTGAAACCTCAAAGAATACTACATATCACCCAGCTGCATAGAGACTTGTGGTTTTATAGATTTCTTTGTTTCAGCAGTTAGCGATAAAGGAAAAAAAAATCTTCCCATGACCACTTTTCTTCAATCGATGAGCAGTTTAGCAGATTCTTATTACAAATTAGGTGGCAGCAAGATTTCAATGGATTACATGTTATGAAACCTTTAAAATGTGTTTTAAAAATATATGTGACCAGCAATCATGCAGTCAAGTGGTCTCATAAATCGCATTTCTGTCTTTTGGAAGATTCAAGACAAAGGGCTGGGTTTAAAAAAAATCCAATGACTAATTAAATTCGGCAGGTCATGTGTACAAAGTATTTCTTATCATAGGTATGTTGTTTTATCATCATGTTGTAATAAGTAAGGTTTGGGATAAGTCCAGCTCTCCCCCATTCCAGTGTCTCAGGTCTGGTTCCCTGATGTCCTCTTTACCAATTCCTCTGTGGATTCGTCTAAATATGGAGAATCCAATGATATTATGGCATTCCATAGCAATCATTTTCACCCAGGGTTCCTCCAGAGGTTCTTAGGGTTTCCTTAAGCTGTTGCTGATTGATCTTCCATCTGATGGTTCCTGTTTTGTTCTAGGTCCAAAGCCACTTGGCAGATCCATTTGTGTGATATGAATTGATAACAGATCTCTGTAAGGGTGATGCTCCGATCACTACTGTAAGGAAATATTTTCCCCACTTACCTACTTTTAGTAGGAGTTCCTCAAGACTTGAAAAGTATTTAAAGGGTTCTTTTTCCATGAAAAGGTTGAGAAAGGTTTCTCTTTAGCATTCTCCTATGTGTCTGGGGCAAGGCAAAGCTTGGGCTAACAGAAAGTGGAATGAATGATCGAAAAAAGAATGTGTGCAGGATCAGTGACTAGTTAAGTCTGCAGGGACACTTCAGGAGATATGATGGGTATGGGAACAGTAGTTGCATTTTTTTTCCTAACCTATGGGATTCCATATTTTGCTTTGTTGCCCCATCTCAAATTGATCATTAATGATGACCAAACTTTTTTCAGTATCCTCATCCATGCGAATGCTCTCCTCTTTGTAATAGAGTGCACAGATCCTTACTACTTTGTGAAGGACTGTGATGGGGTTCTAGCAATTTCAAGGGTAAGAATATGGTAATTTATAATCCTAAAACTATGTTGAAGGTGATCATTTATGTTATTTAAAGATTTAAGTACATTTGTCATGAAAAAAATGTAATGTAAGAAACTAAATGCAATTACAACAACACACAACACTCAGGGGGAGCCCCTGGAGCCACATACTTATAGAGTAATTAATATACAAATAAACACCAGAAGGTCTGCTTCTGATTTTACAAATAGATGACCAATGGCAAATTCCAATACACAGTACACACTGTACAAATTTCTGCACTTATGTAAATGTTCTGAGTTCTAATCAGATGCACTTGGCTGTTCATACAGATGATACAACTTTCTGTACTTTCTGACCTCTGCACAACAGATCAGAATCCAAAAAGTCCTTTCATAATTATTTTATATCTGATTATAAAAGTCTAAATCTGCTCTGTATGCAAGCCCATAGTCTGAGCTCCAGCATGCTCACCACAAAGGCATGGGCATTCCTTTCTGTCTTACAGATTGGTGAGCAATTTGTTGGTGGAGTTTAGTTTGTCTTTTATTGTATATTCAGAATGCAAAACGCCAGTGCAAAAAGGATGACAAAATACAAGTATGGAAAAAATAATACATAGCAAAGAAGTAAGTTGCTTTCGAGTTATGTAAACCTGTGCTTTGTGATAAAACTTTTTTTCCAATGGGACAGGGTTATAGGAACTGGCAACTGGAACTCTAATTTGGGGAATCACTCTGGACAGTAAGTACTCTCCCTGCTCTGAAACAAAACTAAAGCAGTACCAACATTAAAATAATAAAGAAATGATTGCCATCAACAGGTGTAAAAAATATAACAGTAGCTCATTTTATTCACGTTCTGCCGTTTGTCCCTAGTCCAAGGTCTACATTGATGGAAATTCTTTATATGTAAATTCTTTACTTTTGCCACCAAATGTCATACAGTTTAAAGTGACCCCTAACTCACTTTTTCTTTTAACTTGGTAAAATATTTGAACATGTCGTATTACCTTTGACAAGTTGTGGCAACATGTCTTAAGTTCAGTCGGTGGGAAACCCATTGTGACCTCGTTGGGGCTCCTACATATTCACATTTCCCCTTAATAGCTCATATAGTCCCCTAATCTTCATGACATATATATTTTCACAGTAAAGCACTCTCCTTTGACCACTAACATTTTTTTAAAATCTATTGATCAACATGTCATTTGAAGCTCCTTAGGGGGGATCTGAAATCCCTGCTGCTACTCTCGGATTGCAGGACAAAACGAATAGGTTGTTGTTTGTGTTGTAATGGGCAGTGTTATAGATCTCCAGTTACACGCTCATTACAACATCTAAAGAGCACTAGAAAACTGTCAATCTGGTTTATGCTGATGCAAGACAGATTTCATCTATTAGATGCCATTTAGTCATCAGTGGGAAAATGAATTGTTCGCATTTCATGGAGTATAAATTGTGTTAATACCACGAAAAATAAAAAAAAAAGGAAAATGTATATTATAAGAACAAAAACTTTAGGATCACCTGTATAATTAGTATCGATTGTCTGATTTGTTCTGTTTTGGCTGTACAAGGTTTTGAGACTTTCATCACTTGTTGCACACTTTTCCTGTGTCATTTATTCCAATGACCTATTCACACCTATGTGTTTTATTGCACATTATCAGATGTACACAGGATAGCCATTGTTCTAAATAGTAATGGTTCATATGTGTGTGATACATTGATATTCATTGACTGTTTTTGAATGAACAGTGTAGGGCTGGTTAATGGCAACACATGAAAATACATGATAGTTGGTAATCCATGTAAAAAGAATGAAAACGCATATGATAAGGCATTCATCCAGCGGATACCTCTCCCTGCAAGGAGAATATAGTGCAATGTACCAAACAACCAAAATAGCCAAATGGTATTTTAAAGGCATTTATAAAATTGTAGTTTTTTTATATTTTTACAAACAAGAAATACATAAAATAATCCCAAAATATGATCCAAATGTTCAAATTAACGTGAAACATTTTTTTACAGTGATGCAAATTTGTACAAAGAGCTATTGCTAACCAAGATCCAAAACAAAACATTTTCTTCCTTTCTGGCTATGCCAGTATTTGACGCGTTTCATATCTTTATCAGGAGTTTAGGGCAAACCGGGACTAATTAGAAGAAGCAAGAAAAAAATTTATACTCATTTTGATGATGCATTGGAAAGTTTACTTCCATATAAACCAATAGTTCAGGCCAGTCCTCTAGAAGTCAAGGTAAGGTATGTGTATTCAGATGAGAGCCCTTTAAAGGGTCAATTTCAGGCAGAGCCTTTGGGTAACACATCTTGACAACTAAATATTTCTGGGATTCTATTAGTGGGATCTAAAAACTTCTTAAATCTGCACAATTACAATTCTTACTGATTGGAGAAATTATGCTAGTGGTCAGCCTAGACATGTCAGAACCCTGATTGGGAAAATGTTGCTTTCACACAAAAGCTACAGCTCTTGCAAATGACATGACAACAGCTAAAAAATGACTACTGACCTTAAAAGCAAATCAAAATGCAAAGAAAACACAATTAAAGACAAAGGGCTATATTTCTAAAACAGGAAATTAGACATTCCCTCGTACATTTTCTGTTGGGAATCAGTTATTGCCATTGAAACACATGAACCTAGGATTCCAGATAGGGAATGTTTGTGGAAATATCAGATTGCCTGTTTTATAAATAGAAACCAAAAAGCCAAAGTTATAAAAAATAATAAAAAATTAAGAGCTAGCAATCAGAATTTAGGTTTAACTTCCCAAATGGCCCCTGTATTCACTCCTTATACTGTTTGTCAACATTCCCCTTTCTATTCTGAGCAGCTTCTGATTCACTTGCACTATGGCTTTTCTTTCAGTTGAGCATGGCATGTGTATGGAACTTCTAAAATGGTTCTGTCTGAATCCCTTATGGTAAGGCAATTTTTCCTTTTTATTTGATTAATGTAAGCTGTTATTTTTAACCTATAAGAATACACTCGGGAGCAAGGGTTTTGAACTGTCCACATATAAATCCCATTGAAATGTTTTAGGGGATTTGAAATAGACAATTATTGGAAGAAACTTCACAAAACATGGTAATTAATTTCAATCAAAGCCAGACACCAGTGGGAAGTTAATAATGTTATAGTTTGATGTTGTTTGCTTCTTCAGAGTCTAGGAAACGTCATTGAGCAAATTATGAGCATGAGCCTAATGGATCTTCAAAATGGATCGTTTAACACTAAGGAGATAGGAAATATTGCAAATCCACCACGGAATGGCCAAAGGGGAACAAGGGTTTTGAACTGTCCACATATAAATCCCATTGAAATGTTTTATGAGATTTGAAATAGGCAATTATTGGAAGAAACTTCACAAAACATAGTCAGAAATTTCAATCAAAGCCAGACACCAGTGGGAAGTTAATAATAACTAGTTTTTTCTAAAGGTGTACTTATTTTTACACAGTATACATTTAATAATATCCATTTTTAATCAATAACTGAAAAGTCACAGTTTCCTTGTGTTTTTATTTAACTGTATTACATTTTTTCTTATTTGTAGGAACTGTTTGAATTAAGATTTATTGTGTGCCTGTTTGTTGACATGTTGAAAAAACTCACTGTATAATAAATTCCTTATGGTTTCTTTTTCTTTTAATGTTCAATTCCTAGTTGTTGATTTGTTAATTAAAACCAGGTTATTTACAACATTTTAATATTCTTCTGGTACCTAACAGGACTGGTAATTATGATGATTTTGAGGAATGGGGTGTGGGGACATACTGGACAATATGTTGAAGGGTAAAAAGATAAACAACCCCTATATGTCTGTCAGCTTTCTACTGTCCAACTATATTTTGTTCCAACTTTTAAATGCCCACTCTCTTATTATGTCACATTTTTCCCGTCGTCTTTGAATTATGCCCCAACTTTCCAGTGCCCCGTGCTATTGTTATTATTATTATTGTTATTAATATTATTAAACAGGATTTATATAGCGCCAACATATTACACAACGCTGTACAACGCTAACAGCCGGATACAGACAGTGACAGGAGGTGGAGAGGACCCTGCCCAGAAGAGCTTACAATCTAGGAGGTAACAGAAGTATCACTCAATAGAAAGGGGGGGTCACAATATGGTGACACAACTTTTAATTAGTGAAAAGTGCCTGGTGGTGCGCTGAACACTGAAGTTGAAACCACTTTTTATCCTATTGCCAACCCCTTACCCAATAAAACACTCACACACATATATACTAAACCTCAATTTACAGGCCACAAGTGTGAATGGCATTGCACATGCTATTTACACAACCTGCTATGCCAAATTTTTGTTAATCTTCTCAGAAGATCATTATGACTTTGTGTGTCCACTAGGAATATTGGTTGATCACCATGCTAGGAGTGTGTCCTATAAAGAACTGTTAGTGATATGATAATAGCACTGGGTAATACGTCGGTGCTATATAAAAAAAATATATAATTATATTAATAATAAAAATAACTGCTGTATAATTACAAAAAAATGGCCTAGAAATCTAGCAAGTGATATTTGCTGTATTAAAATAAGTAAGTTCCCTACAGCCTCTTGTAATGTAAAACATGCACAATGTTTTTCCAGTAGGTAGCCAGTAGATAGAAACCTAAGGGCAGAGCTTTGTTTTTTATTAACCACAAGTAAAAAGAACAAGATATGGCTGATTTGGTAAATTTGGGGAATATGAATTTTTATTTCACTTTGATTGGCGTGATAATATTAATAGGATCACAGTATCATCATGCTAATTGTCTTTGGCATGTCATTACACTGCTACCCAAGATTGTGAAAGGGACATGTGTTATACATTAGCGGCCAAATCTTGCAGAAGAAATGTAAGAAACAAACAGAAAAGAGACTGAAATAGCTGAAAAAAATGTTATTTCTGATTGGAAAGAACAGACCAAATGACTTTTATGTTAACCTCAAATATGTGTTTATGGACCCTTTTTTTCCTCTCTTTATTTTGTTTTTTAACAGGTTATGATAGATACTTAGTTGGATCTTGTGTTGACCTTTGTAAACCAACACTAATATAGCTAATAAAAGCATAACCAAATGGGTTCATGTGAAATTCACTTGAACGCCAGCTGTGGGTGCACTTCTAGCTTCCCAGAGATCTCAGAACTTTTGCTACTATTACACCGATATAATTGGCTTTATTCTCCAGGTCCATGTCTTTCAATGACAGCAATTGATTTGTTCCAGGGAATGCTTATTTTAATGTCAGCTTCCCTGTTTTTATAAACAGGGCCCAATAAGTCCTAAAGATTGTGTGCAAGAACACACTGGAGTCTAAACATTTTGCCCAGTCTATGGGGCCAAGTTTTACGTACCATGTGGAAAGGATCAGAAAAAAAGCCACATGTACTACATCCATTTACCTGTTCTAGGCATATGTGCAGAAACTATTTAAATTCCATGACATATGCAGTTTAAACCCGAAGTGCTTTATAACCAATACCCAAGGATTTACAAAATGTTATTCTGGCTTTTATTTCTAGTGTTTAATGGAAAACTGTAAGCATAAAACATTTGCATCTGCAGAACAAGGTAATATTTCTTCAATATGTGTTTATAAATTCATAGCAAAAGGATGTCAGCATAAATGTCCTATTGACCTGCAACATGAAGGGTTAACTAGTGAACTAGATGTACTTAAATTTAATTTTTTATATATTATGCTAAAATCCAGGCAAACAGCTTAATACACAGATGAAATACATATACTGTATATTGAAACTGGTTTGCAGTCCTATAAAAAATTGAACAGCTCTGTCACACGGATCAACCAGGACTTATGATAGCACATCATTAGTTTTAGACTATAGAAGGGGTACAGCAGTATCCTCTCTTCACCCCCTGTCCATTAAAAGTGCAACGAGTAACTAATGAGGAGATCTCTGTTCAGTCTGGTTCCTATCACAATACCTAATGCCCGAAAATTAGCAAGCAATACACCAGATTGGGTTCCAGTCCTGTCCCTTCTTCTTAGGCTACGTAGTAAGTGCAATAATTGTTGCTGGAAATGAACGATCAACATCTAATTGTTTGATAATCATTAACAAAAAAAGTGCAAAACAACTGAGGACGAGGAATGTTGCTGGAAACAAATGACCATCCTGGTTCATCAGTTTGGTCGATGATCGTTCACTATCTATTGTGTGTATGGTCGTTCAGTGATCATGGATTGTTCTATGATACACTTTCTCCTTTACATGTCATTTCCTGCATCGTTAATGTTGTTCAAAATAATCGTAAATAAATTGTTGATCTGTTGTTAGTCGTTCGTTTTCTAACTACAATTATTCCACGTGTGTACCTAGCCTAAGTCTATAAGAAATTGCAAGAAGCTGATTCAAAGCCAAAATTTGGAACTTGCAGTCCTTACATTTTACCCCCCCTGGCGGTTTTCCCGAGTGTAGCTTGGGGTGAAATTTCTTTACAGAAAACGGTAGTGAGCCTCACTCAGGGTGGAATTGAGGACTTACCTGGTCCTTACGAGCCTGCGACGTCCTTCAGCGATGCTAGCCCAAGCATCTAGGTCCACTTGGTGATGCCCAGCCGGTATGGGTATCCCGTTGGCAATGCCCGGTATTTGTCTCCCCTAGCCTCACATTCTGGTGTGTGAGCGTTGAAGACGGGAGGCTAGGGGATGCAGATGCCAGCCAGGTATAGGACGTGTGTGTGGCCAGGTGGCGTGCATTGGGGGGGTAGGACTGGCGGGAAATGTAAAATTGGAATTATTTTTACATGTCAAATGTACCGACAAAAATACAAAATAATCATAGTGCCAGGGAGGTTAATAAGTACTTTTATAGTACATGTAATATAATGCATAGACCGCAATACAAACCTAAGGCTCTCCATGTCTAATCTAAAAATAACTAAAGTTTTTCCTGGGACTGAGATTAAACACAACAGGGTAAGTATCCTCATTCTGAGATAGTTATTTTTATTTAAGTCCAATATTATTTGAATATTTGCTATATCATAGGTTCTCCCATGATAGTTTATCTTCTCCAGTTTTGGAGAGCTTTAATAAATCAAGCCGAATGACTTGGCAGTATTTGTAAATGATGACTTTAATACTGCACTGCACTCATGTAGTTACTGCATAGATCACAAACTGCCACATAAACAAAGCCCCTGAATAAATAAGCTTTTCTTTCCCCATTCTATGCTATTCCGGTCTGTCAAATGTTTAGGAGAAATACAAATGTGTAGGGTCCTTAATAGTTGTCAACCAATGCAGATTTAACCCAAACATATAATACCAAACACAGTGAATGAGAACTGTGACTTGGTTATTTGTAGTTGAATACATAATAAAGTTTTTATTAACATCTGGCATTAATAGTACTGTTATCCTTCAAACAATAGAATTGTACAGCAAACTCCGAAAGATAAATCAATTTCTTTGAGCCCATGCAAACCTTTGTGTTTTCCAAGCAGACAAAGGGAACTTTAACACATTTGGATCCAGGCAAAGGACCTGTTGATCTCATAATTGGGGTTATCTGATTTCTTCCTTTTAATTTATTTTCATTGTGCAACTGAAACAGAATCAAAAAAGCTTCCAATTCACGTTCTGAGGCTTCAATTGTGACCATGACATGAAATTTAAAGGGTGAGAAGCGATGAAAGAAAAACATTCATTTTCCTTTCCTTACATCGTATTATCATCCCTAAACCTCTTACAAGACCAGTTAAACCCCATTCATTATTGTGTCTTTCTCCATCTGAATAACAAAAACAGTTCATCTTACCAGGATTAGAAACTGAAACCCAGGCAAGGTACTTTGATCACCTTACTCCACACTGCATTATTGTCTAGTATTTCTGTAGAAAATTCTTATACAAAGATCAATGGAGCATGCAGCTTTAAGAATTGTAAACTGTCTACTGTATGCATGTATTCACCCTTCTGCAGCTCGGTTACACCGCCAAACGCTTAAGCAGAAATTCCGAACGGCAATAATATGTAAATTATAGATGAGCTGACTATTACATTTAAGCTGTCTTTGGATTCTTAAAGGTCTTTGGCATTTGGCCACCCGTGGTATCATGCAACCAGAACCTAAAGGTCTTGGACTCCCACCTCACAATTCAGCTAAGCCTTGTTAAAGTTACAAAGTTTGCCTTTTGTGTGTATGTTAAATTTGTCATCCTATTTAATGGAATCAATGAATGAATAAAGGGGGAAAATTTCAAAACGTGTGCAAAGTTCATTTTAAAGAACTTATCAAGTTTAGGTGATTTTAAGTAAACACATCTTAGAATTTTTTTCTATTTAATTCATGTTAGGTAGCATAAAATAGGTTACTGATAAAATGTTTTTTTTTCTAATGTTGTTAGGCCTTTTAGCTAAAATGTATTGGGCAATAGCTGTCTTATAATGTTGCTAGGTTAGTTTTACGTTTTTTAGGTCAATAAAAAAAGAAGTTTCATGTAATTATTATTATTAATATTAATAATAATAAACAAGATATATATAGCAACAGCATATTACACAGCGCTATACATTAAATAGGGGTTGCAAATGACAAAGGAATACAGACAGTGACACTGGAGGGGAGGACCCTGCCCCACCGAGCTTACAATCTAGTAATAAATAAAATAAAATAATTATGGATATATATATATATATATATATATATATATATATAATCTTACTATATAGTATAGTAATAATATTTACAAATTATTATTTTATTCATACAGAATGTAATAATTTTATAGAATTGTTTTACCTTTATTCTGCTGTTAGTCAGTAAAAGATTTTTTAACCACTTTTTCAATTTATTTTACAGTTGTTTTAGCTTTACATTGATAACCTGCTGTTTATATTTAATCTAAAGCCAATCTAGATAGATAGATAGATAGATATGGATAGAGAGATAGAGAGATAGATAGATAGATAGATAGATAGATAGATAGATAGATAGATAGATAGATAGATAGATAGATAGATTGTAAATTCATTTGGACAGGGTCCTCTCCTCCTTGATATTTGTTAACAAATGTTTTCAATCCTGGACCAGATCCGTTTCAGGTTTGCTGGATCACCCAGCTTCACTGATGAAAGTGTATTCTCTCCAGCCTTCGAGAGCTTTAATTAACACGGCCCATTTTTTGTATCTGTCTGTCATTTCCATTCACTATTTAATGTACAGCGCTGCATAATATGTTGCTGCTTTATAAATTCTGTTTAATGATTACATAAATAATAATAAAAAAAGATAGATAAAAACCTGCCATATACTTCATATACATGCATATACATGAACAACATGCTGTTCCAATATGGTCACCATTTTTCTGTTGGACTTTTTGTTTCTTTTACACGTTATAGATTTGTAACTGGAGTTGTAAAAATCCCAATACTGCAATAGGAGAGGTGAGACTTTCAAGAGTAGGATTAATTACAGAAACATAACAGGATTATTGATGTCAGATATAAGAAATCAGTGGATTATTCAGCCCACCAGAATAAAGTGAGCTTGTCATAGTTACTTGGTCTTCTGAAACCACCCATGCCTCTAAAAGCCTGACCTAAGAGATCCTTGTCTGTTTTGTAATTTGTTTTTACAAAAGAAAATAATAATTAGGGGGGAAGTTATTCTAGGTCAATAGTTGTCCTAAACGTTGCATCTATTGCTTTTGAAAATGTATAAGAGTCAAAGGGTCGTTTGGTAGAGCATAGCAAATTACCTGTCCCAAACAGGATTAGGCAAACAACGAGGCTGGTGTTTCTGTTTTTTTTGGCCACCCCATTGCACCCATTTCTAAATGACTGATCCTCTATTAATATTTGTTATATCTCTACATAAGTCCTACTGTGGCTTTATTGCTTATTGACAGTAGCTATTTCAATCTAAATGGTATTATCCTTGGTCTACTAGTAAAAAACAATTAACAACAAAGCTTTAATTAATTGTAAAGTTACATTATATCTTGAGAAATTATTTTCAGATAGAATAAGACTTTTTTTGCCCTAGTTCACAAACCCTGTAATAGATTATGTTACTTTGGTTTTCTGTAGCAAGTGCTAATTGGGAAACTGAACACCTGCTGTAGCTCCCTCCATTCTCTTTTATGAAGTTTTTGTATGAAGGGACTCTTCATCCCCTGAGGAATATAACCTTCAGCTTTGAGATCTGCACAAAGGTTGTAAGGTAGAGAGTTTGCAGGTCTGAGATGGCTATTCTTGCAGCTTACCTAGAATGGTTTAGAAAAAAAATCAAGGTGAACCCCCTAAAGGTAAAGCAAGCCGCTATGAAGACATGAAATCAAAGAAGAGATATTTGTTTTCTTACAATGAATGGCCTTTCAATGATGAAAGTCAATTTGTAGAACTGAGACCTTTGGACTAACATCTGCTTGACTATGCTCAGGTCACACCTGCCTAATATAAGTATAATGATTACATCAAAAGACAAGATTTATTATGAGACACAACAAATGACATTTCCTTTCCTAGCTGACCCGCCAAGTCTATAACTGATGGGACTTAAGATCAAATAGATAACAAGCATTCACTTTTAGCTTCCTCGGGTCTTCCTTTCTCAGCAGTATAAACAGTATGCAAAAACACAATTTTCATTGGTTTTATAGCGTAGTTTTTTTATTATGTACTTTACATTTTTATGCTATGAAATGACGATCTACATGTAGATGTAGAGATACCTTATTTATTTGTATATGTGTTTAGTTTTCACTATATCCTATTCTGTATATTCACAAAATACGCATTTCATGTTATTCACTTACTGGACTTTACTATTGCTTTTCCAGAAAGGACTGAGTATACCAACCCTCACATTGGCCCTGATTTAATAAAGTTCTCCAAGGCTGGAGAGAATATTATTTCATCAGTGAAGCCTGGAATGGATTCCCTAAAAGTCATTAGCTATTTGTTAGCAAATGTTTTCAATTCTGGACCAGATCCATTTCAGGTTTGCTGAATCGCCTAGCTTCACTGATGAAAGTGTACTCTCTCCAGCCTTGGAGAACTTTATTAAATCGGGGCCACTATCTTTTATGTATCCACAATGCATGCACATATTTATACTTTTATCACTCTATGCCAGCTACCTTAACCTTGTCTATAAGCCAACTTTAGCACACGGGACACATCACTGTTTTACATAAATTTGAAAACATTACATAAACACCTTTGATTAGACATTGATTATAGATTGGCAATTGGTTAGCTGTATTGAAAAATAGAACGCCCATATAATAAGGCAAGCATATACAAAGTACTTTCTCATTAAATTCTAGAAGAATCATGTTTCATCTACTACCTTTAGTTTGGAGAACTACTTTATTAGGTAAAACAGGATCACCATCGGGGGGAACAGGGGGTGCTTCTGTACCGGGCCCAATCAAAAACCTTGACCTTTACCATGCTGGGCATTGTAGACATGGGGAGAGGGCCCAGTATAGAGCCCATACACTTCTGATGCAATAAAGATGCTGGAGCTAATTTGCAAAAGTCAAATATAAGGAAATACTTGAATACAGAGCTAAACTCTCCCTTCAAGATCAGCAATATTCATTTGTTTTTGGCATGAAATATCTTGTATATTTTTGGAATAAAATACACTGTAACGTACAAGGATCATAATTATTTATTATTACAGCACTTTTCTTCCTGGGTCGGTCATTCTCTCCCGATGTCATTGTCTTGTGCATTCTAACTGGTAATAAACCTTACAAACCATGATACCACCAGGACATTGCTAATATGGCTGTTTTGAGATATATATATATATATATATATATATATCAGCAGCCCGGCTTTGCCATGAATCCATTTATGAATACAGACTACAATCTTGACCTTGAATGCCAAACGATCTTCTGAAAAAGTTTCATGTTCATCTCAGCCGTTTATGTACCTGTTTTTTCCCCAGTTTCTTTTAACCAATCCATAGACAAATATTAAATAAAGCTGTGAAATAGTGCAGTGCTAAGTAGCTGAGTTTAATTGGCACCAATGATAACAATTACCTTAATTGCTAGAAATAATAATAGTAATAAAAGTGTAAATGTTTTAGTCCATCCATCTCATTATTGTATCCTCTGGGAGACATCAATTTAGGCATTTCTCTAAATATTAGCTTTGTTAAGGATCATCAGATTAAGTGTTAAATTATTTGTTTATGGCTAATTTTCATTATTTCTCCTCATCTCCATGTGATTAGTTGCATGGCCTGCAGCCATGGCCAGATGCTGCCTTGTTTTATGCATAATAACGGGGTCAGAAGTATTTTGACATTTCCTGTACTTGTCTATTTGTTTGTGTACAACAGTTGTTACAACATTTGCCGACCCTGAAAAATGCATTTAAAAAAATCCATTTATATGTTTACAGAAAGAGCAATCAATGTCTTGCACCTGCCCAGTTCTCACCATAACCGTTAATACCCAGATTGCGGCTTATTCCGTGCAGCCATTCACAAAACAGGAGGAAAAAAACATGTTATAAATACACCATCTGAATTTTAAATTAAAGAACTGGAAACATGTTAAAGGGGCAAAGGTAAAGCTCACCATTACCAAAGTACTGTGGCCTTTATTGATTTCCCTATAATGTACAGTCCTTGTGGAGCTCTCAACCTAATCCCCCAGGCGGCCAAAGATGACAAAAGAACTCATTTTCTCTTGGGTAGGAAAAAAGACAAAACATAGAACTGTAAGTCTTTCTTGTCTGTGTATACCCTAGCAGATGTGTTCTAATACATTGACAGGGTATTTTGAAGCCACTTGTGTTACGTACAAAACAAATATGCAAATATTTAAAATAGCGGTTATGAAAATCCCTTTTACTAATATTTATATGAAAGAAAATAAAGGTAGATGAACTGAAAAGATGGGAAAGAGAAGGGGGGTTGCCAAGGATTAGGTAGACAGTTGTTTGAGTTGTAGTGCTGATGATACAAATAGGTGCCCTTTGGGTCAACAGTTGTAATATTTTAATGTTATTTTATGTAATATATAATGTTATTTTATGTAGTATTTACCTTAATGTTTGACTTTGCTTTATTTCTAAAGGCTTGTTTTGATTTAGGCTAGGTCCAGACCTGCCTCCAGATTTAGAGATCCTGTGCCGCTCCTGCCCCATTGCTTTGCCACTCACACTGCTGGGTTGGTTTTTAAAGAACCACATCTGCACATTTGACAACTGGCAGCGGTGAGTGCCACTGGTACTGCTCACTCCGCTCCCCGTTCATTTCCTATGGGACTGCCAAGGGGAGTCACTTCTTGTAGGGTCTTCTCCGACGCAGCGATTCACTGGCATAAGGAAGCAATGACCATACTGAAAACACAAGGCCAGTGTGAACATGGCTGAACGTGTATGTAATTCCTCACAACAAACTCCCCATTATTTATTATTTGTTTAATGTTTACAAAAAAAAATTGTAGATCTTGATATAAATCTTGCAAGGTGGTAACATCATCTTGCTCACAGTCTCTGTTTCTGACTATAGTTAAACGTATTGGGGATTAGTAACAAATGCAGTTTAGGCCATTCACTTATACAAATAATTTACTTTGCATACCTAATAATATACAAAGACATAAAAAAAGTATGGCTGCAAGTTTTTATCATGCAAAAGCTGAACTGACAACTACTGTTTTCTCTTTTTATGTGTATCTCGGCTTTGTAACGCTTTATATTTTAAAATGGAAAATTTATTAAAAATTAATATTATTGAAAAAGTATGGCTGCACATGATTGGATAGTTGCAGTCACCTTAGTTTGCTAAATTGGCAATTTTATTATGTGAATAGCCTATTTTCATTTATTAAATACACTGTACTGCTTCCATCTCGTGTGGACTACAAAAGCTTCTACCCTATGTTATAGAGAAGAAGAGAGAAGAGAAGTGTTCAGCAGGTTTGTTCTACGATAACATTACTATTGTATGATAAGTGAGTATTGTCACTCTAAGACAAACAGACAAAAAGTGTTATACTGGAAAAGTCTTTCGGTAATAAAATAAAATAAAACAACTGAAAAAAAATACAACCATCAGTTTTAAGTAATGAAATTCTGCAATGTATTGAGAGTTTTTTTGGGTTAAAACAAAGCTTTAATTATTAATTCCTAAATATAAAAATTCTAAATGAGCCACTCTTTGATATAATATATATATATATATATATATATATATATAAACATTTTATAAAGTGGGACACCATTGCTTAATTCTGTTAATATTTCTTCTGATATCCTCTCAGATGGTAAACAATATGAATATTAATAATATGGTTGGCTGTTGCTTGGAAAACAAACGGACAAGGGTTTGGGAATCCAGTTACATGGGTAATTAAAGCTCAGAAATGTAAAATAACATGTCATCCTCGTGAGCCACTAATGTGTCAGCAAAGACCCCATGCCCCTTCTGGGTGTCACTGATTAAAGCTGTCACATCAAATTCATGTCAGCCATGTAAGCATGGGACTGTACCGAGCAATCAAATATTTATGCAGTTAACACCCCAAGCTTTGAGCGCCATGACTCTTTTAAGAGCACTAGTAACTAGGAACACCATCTGCTGCAGATTTGTAAATTGTGTTAGGTTAGGATAATGAACACAAAACAGAAAATATGAAATCGGTGGATGTTAATATTGTGGTCACCTGCCTGCTAATAGTTCCTGGAGAACACACAGATTTCTTTCTCAGCAGAACATTTTGACCTCCTGCTCTGGGAGAGGTTAGCTTAACTGGAGATTTATTCTCTCAAAGGAGTTTCTCATTAAAGAAATCGTGTAGCAGTTTGTAGATTTTTTTTTTGTGTGTGTGTGTGTTTAGGTCTGGAGAAATAAAACAGCAAAACGTTAAAAAGAAAATTTTTTTGTAGTAAGGTAAACATGAGCATAATAAATATATACATACATGAATGTTTTATTGACTTTTATCCTGCCGGCAGGTTGAGCTTTAGGGTCATTTCAGGCTTAGGCTAGGTACACACGTGCAATGGTTCTCGTCCAATTATTGGCTCAGGGCTGATATGGGAGGAGAATCTTGTGTGTGTACAGTGCCCATCATCCATTGTCCGAACGACCGTCATGGCAGATCCACGGGTGATGGACAACGAATGATCGTAATGGAAGTGAAGGAAGTTCTCCCCCATCCCCTCTCCGTAGAGCAGAACGGTGCTGTATGTACAGAACTCGTTCTTGCATTGTGCAGTCGTTTGTCATTGGAAAGGATCGTGAAAGATCCTTTCTAACGACAAATATTGCACATGTGTACATAGCCTTACGCTTGACCACAGTATTCACTTACACATATACACTTACAGGCTCAATCACACTCACAACTGTTCAACTGATTACCCAGTTGAGGCTGTGGTTGCAGTGGATTGTGGCACTGTTCCCTAAAAAAAGAGATAAATGTACTGTAATAGCATCATAATTACATATTGTTATCAGAATAATTATTTAAATTTGTAATAATTTTTTTTTGTAAATATGGTCCTTTACCAATGTTTTTCCCAAGACCACAAAACTCTTTGGCTGCCCACTTCTGAACACCTTGTAATGCATGAGTAATGATATATTATGTACATCTAAACAATAGTTTTATTTCAAGGTGCAATGGACTGGCACACTCTCAGAATTCACCTAGCTTTCCTGGGAGGCATCACACACTTACCAGAAGCTTTAGGACTAATATAAATATTTATTTATATAAACTTTAATTCTTCTATGTCGCCTGCTTGACATTTTTAAGTGCAGTTTGTACAGGTTTGTCCTCAATCCCCAAATGTACAAATTATACTTAGCAGACTTGCGCCTTTACTAACCTGCTGCTCCCTTCAGTGCCGGAAACCAAAGAACATACCTGATATGTGGAAGTATGGGATAGTATCAGTAACACAGTTTAGGTTTGACCAAAATACACTAAAACGGGGTGTCCAACTCAAATACACAGAGGGCCAAAATTAAACACTTAGACAAAATCGCAGGCCAACCTTGAAATTTATTAAAAACATTTAAAAAGTTCTTTCTTCACATTAGATATAAAACCTTTTCATACAGAAACAAAGAGGTTTTGCTTCACATTCTATAATAGAGAAGGCGTATTTTTTTATTTTATTTAAGAAAAAATGTTATGCCACTTTCAATATTTGTAGCCTTCTGAGTTAAATTTCAATCGTAACCTTTTTGCACAGGCTAACAATAATAGTAACAATATTCTTCTATGAAAATCCAACCATTCAAGTCCATGTCTTGGAGTAGCAAGGAAAAGTACAGCTGAGGGGGAGTGCTGGAAATGCCAGACGTGGCCAATGCCGGGCTAAATCTTATGAGTGGCCCACCGCTGGAACTCCCTCTTCATTGAAATAGCGCAGCTACTAAAATTCCTGGCATTACTTGTATCCATAAAACAGTCTAATGTTGAGCCACGCATAGGCAGAGAGCCCGCTGGTCTATAGACGTGAGTGATACTGCGAATTGTAGTAGCGGCGCTATTTCAATAGAGCGGCGGGACAGCTGCAGTTAATATTTAGGATTCCTTTGGGGGGCCAAAAAAAAGTAGGTTGGGAGCCAATTTGGTCTCGGGGACCGGAGTTTGACACCCCAGCACTAAAATATACCGAACAACTCAGACATATGTTTTAAAGCAGAGCAAAACTCAAAAAACAAGAAGAAAGCAACAGGTAGAGGTTCAAGGCCAATTGCAAAGTTTCTTTTTCCAGAACTTTATTTCTTGTTTATCGTGGCTTTTTGGTTTTTGCATACCCTGCACGGCACAGGCACTATACAGTGGAGAGCCTGGCGCTATGCCATGTACCACCGAGAATAGAGTTAGAATTAGGAGTCACAAGCAAAAATTACCAAATTAGTGGGGGATCAATGGCCAAAAAAAATGATGGTTTCAGGGAATGAAGCAGTAAAAGGATCCTGGATGACAAAGGAGGCTAAAATACGGTATGTGTGCCATAATCAGCAATTTTGCTGAGCATACTTGCTGATCATAGCAAAAGCTTACTACCCACCAATTACTTTATTATTATTATCTTGTATTGTACTGTAGTTCTACTTTAGTGTAACGCTTCCTACTCAACATGTATTCTATATTTTATGTACTTATACTATAATAGTACTGAGTACCTGTACTTATATACAATTTTCTAACAACAAGACCTGCTTTGTGTCTTAAATATTTAACTAATGTTACTGATACTTCTGAAACCTATGATAAAATGACAAAACTTTGAAATGTTTTAAGCCTGTGCCATGACAACCCGCATGTCAACAGATTAAATATGTATCATTGCATAAAGAGGATTGTCTCTTTTTTGGGGTATCGAATAACAGATTTTCAGGTAGCATTCATCTTACGAGCTGACGACCTGTAATGAAGCCTGTAGGAAGACTTCAGGCCTTTGTCATTAGTCTGACAAGCAACTAATTAACCAGTACTTGTCCACTGTCCCTTAGATTCTTGTCCTGACACTTCTAAGATTACAGCGTGTGACAGAGGGAAAGGGTGTTAGCCTTTTTAAGCTGACAGTTAAATGTACAGATTGCTGTTATTGCCACAAGGCATAGAACACAATCACAGGCCTCAGAAGACATGACAGAAAATGGAGATATTTCTGCAGTGACCAGCACTTCCAAACATCACTGACATATAAAGTGCTTTAGTCCACAATTGTGCAAGTGACCATGCATAGCTAAATCCAATGCAGCATTAATATTTATGTTCTTACAGAGTAGGAACATATTCTGCAGCACTTTACAGATGACATAGAACTATAGTTAAAAATGACACCGACATTAAATTATATGTAGCAAAAGTAATATTATAATAAAAAAGGAAATCCAAAACATTTACTAGCTACTCAAAACTTAACAAAACAGTATAATAACAGCAAATACATGTCACGCCATACTGCTTTGCCAAGGCACCTCTGCAATGTGTGGTCCCCAACTCCGGTCCACAGAGATCATCAGCTAAGGGATATATATGCCTGGAAAGTGGACTAGGGACACAGCAGAAGCCCAGGTTCATTTAATGGTAGCTGGGGACCTCCAATGTGTAACAGCGACAATTCTCAAAAGGATAGAAAAATTGGAACCTACTTATATGAAACCTAACCTGCCATTCAGGACTAAATGTTACATGTACATACCAGCATCTACCAATTTATTCAGAAGTTCAATTGAAGAAGCCTATTGGCTTATAGGTTATGGTAGGAAACTGATGACCTCAGGCATCATTTATTTATGGGAAGAACATACAAATGTGCCAGACTACATTTACATATTTGCAGTATTTTATACATTCATCCCCATAGAACAGGCTGTTTGACAGGTGGGCCAAGGCTCTGGCCGGTTCACCCCCTCAGAGCCATGGACCATGTCTCCTGTACGGATCGCAGGTTCAATGCGGTGGGTGCATTGTCTCTGGGCACAACCTGCCAACTCTCCTATCTCATGGGAGACTAGGTGGGTTCTGGCATCATGACATCACTATGGGGGGAAGTTTCTTCCCCTTTGAGTGACACACTGCTCCCTGAGCATCCATGATTCAGAGTACATGCATTTAGTGGTCCGTGAGCTCCAAAAGGTTTGGGACCACTGGTATAGAACGCAAGTTCACCCCTTTACAATTGTAGACCTCCAGTAAATTGTCTAGTATATCCCTTATGACTTATTTGCCAGATTGTCAAAATCCTCTTCATCACCAGTCTTTTTAAGTGCCAATAAAAATTCACAAGATGTTATTGGCTTGGTTTTACATATGATAGCTAAAAACAAAACATAAGGATTTCATCACCTTTATTCGGATAAAATGGGAAATCTCATATTTCCAAGCTAGCCACAACTAATAAGAATTTTGCGGTTTTGTGAAATCACACCATGGAATCAAGAAAATGACAATGTTACTGGTATGTAATTTATTGTTTAACGTGTATCGCTTCACTTTCATTTCAGTTTTAAAGATACTGTATTTTTTCTTACTATCCTAAACCCAAACTTTTTGGTTCCTATAACCCCAAGACGTAAGGATGCACTGGTGAAGTTCCTCTGCTTTACAAAATTTGCTGAAACCCTTGAAAAAACCTTTCAGGTCTTTAGGGCCTGACAATATTAATATTAACCCACAGTTCACAGTACATTAGTCTGGTGATCCATAGGAAGAATGCTTTGTACATTACTGGCCAGTGGGAAAAATGTCAGCCTTTAGCCAGCTAAAAAGGTCTTTAATGTCAATTAAACTGAATTGACATTCTGAACTGAGATTCACAAATTGCTCACTGCAGGAATCCCTATCAACTGTTGGAGGAACCCTGGTTTAAAAAAATGCTGCTCTAGATGGTCATTCATCCATTGACTAGTGTATGGCCACATTAATACTCATTAAATGAACTATGATTTTGAAAACAAATAGTATATGATTATGTATGCACGTTGGGGGATATTTACAGTTTTTTCTTTTTATACAAATGACTAAAAAATGATTAAAGCTGTTTAATTTCAATGACAGCTAGGAACAAAAAGCATGGCATGCTAAAGGATTCTTTAACTCCAAATTTAAAAACCGGGATATTCACTATTTTTTTTTGGGTAATCTCAAAAAACTGCAATAATATCCTCAAAAGTCGTAATGTTGTCACATTGCTCTCTCTACTTCTCTAATTGTGTTTGTAATAAGAATGTAATATTTGTCCTGTATTAGTTTCACTAAGCTTACCAGTTCAAATGAAAGTGTTGATGAGTAAGGAAGCTGAAGATATATAAAAATGCATATAAATTCATATAAATGTGTATATTACATGGCAAAGGATTCTCAGAGCAGTGATAGGTTATCTAAAAAGTCAACACAACAAATGCAGCTTTGAGTTTTTTGCAGTAGAGCTAAGAACAATACATTTATTCATAGATGAAACAAAGACATTCGGACTATGGTATAAAGCATAATATTGACAAGCAAAACCTTATATTTACCTGTTTATTTAACTTTTATGTTTTTTAGCCCGTACCAATCATTTTGATACTAGTAAAAAAAAACACCTACTATATTTATTATGCTTTATCACTGTTTAAAGTGACTCTAAAACTGTGTTGGTGTAGGAGTTGGTAAGAGGAACTATTGAGCCTAGCAGAGAAAATAGGAGAGTGACACCCCCGTTTTTTTTCTCTGGGAAGTGTTTGGCCAGTGCAGGCAGGGGGAAAAATACTTTAGACCAGTGTTTTTCAACCAGGGTTCCATCAGAGGTTACTAGGGGCTTCTTGAGCAATGACCAATTTGTGCCCCTCAGGTCAAGTGGCCCCAATAATCTTTTTGGCTATCTGTAAGGGTGACATTCATCCCCCACCACATGTACTATGAACTGTAGATATAGCAATTATAGAAGGGGTTCCCTGAAGACCTAATAATTATTTTAAGGGTTCCCCCATGTTAAAAAAGAATGAGAAACATTGCTTTAGGGGAGCATCTGCTATTTAACAATTAGCATTTCACAGTTACCCTAAAGCCCTATGAGCGGACTTGTACTAATCTAAAGCAACCTGCAGTATCTAGTAAGCTTAGATTTACCTTAGGGTTACTTTTCTTTACATAAGCACATGCTAGTATTGCTGGACACATGTGTGTGTAACACACATTGTACACAATAAGTGGCAAAGAAATGGCTCTGTGGTAGCATAACAGGATACAAGCATATAAATCTGCTACAGAGCACTACCCCTGAGACTTATGTACACATATACAATACTATAATAAAGCACAAACATTTGCAATATAATCGATTCAAATGTCCTGTGTCGCTGAATAATTCATATTTATATCTTTCAGAGGTGCAGGGAGGATTGATCTCTATGGAGAGCATAAAATGGAGAGATAGAGCTGGGATCAATAATATAATGTACAGAGAGGAAGTTAATTTATGCTTCAGTCATGTCTCTGGTTGATTCCACCTCTCTCATTTGCTCAGCTGAATAGTATGAAGCTGCTTCATGTTTGGAATTACTATTTAACACCACAGTAGGTGTAAGAGTCTAATTTTGTATTCTACCATATTACATTGGGTATCATCAATAAACGGTTTGAAGAGGAACCTCCTTAAAGCAAACCTAAACTCTAAATTTTCATTTTACATAAAAGGGTAGACAACCCTATTATTTAAAGTAAAAATTCTGTTTGTTAGAGTTTTTTTAAGTGCAACACCTTTTTTTTAATTCTTGATCACCTAGGCCTCCCGGGATACCTACGTCACGCATCCAAGGAGACTCTTGGCTGCTCCTTCTGCACTAGCCTGACCATTTCAGGCATGGGCAGAATGAGCCCTTTCTTCAAAAGGAAAGAAAAATTGCCAACGCATGCGCAGTGAGAGCAGCAAGTTTTTTTACCAATCTATGTCACCCGATCAGGTGACGTAGGAGGAAGAACCCAGAGGTGACAGGCAAGAGGAGAAGATGGCGGTGCCAGGCCTGCCAGCTCGAAGATGGATACGAAGATGGATACTAGGATGACGCGGCACCCTATGGAAGAAACCTCCCAACGGATCGGCTGCTCTGCAGAATTGAAGGTAAGTGTACGTTTTTTTGTTTTGGGTAGTTTTCAGTTTACTTCCTCTTTAAGGCTGAACACTAGTTAGCAATAAACATTTATAGTTTGTGCCTCCACCCATTTCCCAAATAGAAAGGGTTATATCTTGATTAACCTAATTTAAAGTAGTTTAAATACTTATTTCCTTATTAACCAGGGTTCCGTACAGCTCATGTGTTCCATCTGAGGTTGCTAAGGGTTCCTTGAGCCATGAGCAATTTGTGACTCTCAGGTCAGTTTAATTGATACCAGTGGTCTTTTTGGCTAAGGGTGATATTCTCCCCACTGGTCAATAGAAGAAGCATTCTTACTCCTGACCACCACCCTAATGTAATGTGAGCTGTGGACATAGTAATTAAAGCAGGAGTTCCCTTACGGTTTACCTGAAAGTCATTCCAAAGGGTTCCCCTGTGTTAAAAAAAAGGTCAAGAAACACTGATTTACACATTATGATCTGTCCCACAAAAACACTCCATTTCACTGGTCATGGCGCTGCCCCTACTCTGACTTTATCACATGCAAAGTAAATCCAATGGCCCTAAATTGTATTTGAGAATGTCTGGTCCCATCCTGTTCCCTAAATATGGACTTGCCAATTGCCAGTGCTTGTCCTTACTTTTGGAGCTTTACAAGATATTGAGAAAATAAATTAGACATTTATGTACTATATGTAATCTAAATTCTTGAGGATTAGAAGAAAGTTAATAAATTTACTAATAAAGCAAGATTGTTCAGTTCACATATCAAAACCAAACCAATAACACATAACTTTTATCTGTAAATTGAATGATATAGGTAAAACACCTTGCAAATTGTTGTCATTCGTACTAACAAGAAGATGAAAAAGGAAGATAAGGATATTAATAGGTCCTCTTGCCCCTAGTGCTCTTTTATCACTCATCATTGACATTATTATTATTATTATGATTATTAATAATAATTTATTTCCCCACTATATAATATTCCAACATTTAATCCCTTTGCCCAGTCCTAAATGTATTCATCCCATAACCCCCTTAGACCTTTTTTAAACTAATTTGATAACAATATTAAACAAGCAAAGCCCAAAGGATTTTTCTCATTTCCCATACTGCATCCAAATACCAAACCCATTCATTTTGGGTGAACAATACTACCAGTAGTCTATTCTGATCCTACCTATGATTACTGGAATACAATATATAATTATACACTAATTATATATAATATACAATAACTTCCTTTAAGACAGCTCTTTTTTTCTGATTTGTTTGTTATCGTTCATTCCATAAAATTTATAGTTGTAAGCTGCACAGGTAAAGGTTCATTACAAAACTTTTGTAGTCTTTTCTCACAGTTGTTGGAATTTTTAAACTATGTGAGCACTAGTTAGTCATAAGCTACATTCTTAACTGATACACATTTTGCTGTCAAAATGTCAAGTGTTACAATCCTATAAGTCATTGTGTCAAACATATTCGCAGTCAATGCTCTACATAGCAATTTTCCCATCATGTCAGAAGCTTCTGCCGCACGTGGGCTGAAGGAATATTGGCTCTCAAGCACCATAACAAAAGGAGACCAAAGTGCCTCTCTTTTCCATAGCAGATAATTGAACTTTCAGTTTAAATCAGCTAAATAATTTTTAGGTGTGTCTCTGTGAATGTTCCCATTTCTCCAGGTCATTGTATATCTTGTAGTAGTCAGTCATATACAACTCAACTTGTTCTTGTCATGTTGAAAAAATTTCTTAGCTTTCCAAGGCCACTTGACCTGTAATCTTTGTAAAAGGCAAACAAAATGAACGGCTCAAAAAGAAAACTGGTTTGATAAATACAAATTCAATGGAATTTGTTCCAGATGAACAAAACAACTCAGAGTAAACCAGGCCCTTTTTATGATGTTATGCAAAGGTGAACTTCAAACTTCAACCCAAACACCAATATTAGTAATGACTTAGTAAATGACCATGGGCTCAGTAATTGCTCCTCTGTAGACCATAAAAAGCAACTTTTAGTGAGAAATATGTAGGCTGCCATTGCTGCACTACATTTGAACATGACCATGACTTCATTACTTTCTGATTCACTGACCTGAACAAGTATGCAGAACAGAAAGTCAGAACTCCAAACTTACCAATCTGGTCAAAGTCAAAGCAATTGAATGAACATGGCGGTCTGTTAACTAGTATTTTCAGAAGAACCAGTCAGCCATAGTAGCCTACATAGTGTGCCTGATTTATTAAAGCTTACCAAGACTGAAGAAGATAGATGAATATGTTCAGGGTAAACCTGAAGGCATCTGGTCCAGGATTTAAAACATTTGCCAAATATTAGCAAATTATTTTTTTCTTCTCAGCCTTTTGGCTAGGGTCAAGTGTAGCATCTGTTCTTCTCCGTGTATAGGAGTGGAAACAATACTGCCGTCCTTACCGGAAGGTTGGTAGTGGATCAGTATTGCCGAACTGGATGCTGGACCAGATGGTGATGCTCTGTAAGGGGTAGGATCCAGGCTTAACTCATCTGGAAAAGGAGCCGGTAGAGGCCAGGGACTGCCCAGGGAAGGAGCTCCCAGAGGGGCCCAAATCCACCCTGGTAGAGATGGAGAATGCATGATCTGACCATGTGGCTGGGAAGCACTGAAGCCATGGTGTGGCAATGTTTTTCTGTGCACCAAGCTTGTAGTTTTAAGCACTACACCTCTTTTCAGAGCTGGTTATGGCCTGGTGTCAGGAAGATGAGACATTTCCTCTTTGTAGGAAGTCCCAAAAACACCCCAGTCCACATTTTTGAGTTGGTGTTTTTGCACTTGCACTTTTTTTAGGTTCACGGAGTCTTTGTTTCAGAAGCACATAAATATAGCAAATTATAGAAAAAAGAAATCTATTACAGATTTGCTGAATTACTAAGAATCTCTCATGATAGTCTATCTTCTCTATTCTTGGTGAGTTTAATAAATCAGGCTCATTATCCCAGGTTTTTGTGAATACACTCAATAAACTCCAGTTACACAATCATTTAATGAAAAACACTACATCCTAAAGATCCAATATTAGAATGGAGAAAAGAAGATTGAGTGGAGTTGTTGCCCAATGTGGCCTCATGTTTTATAATCAAGCAGCAAGAAATCTGTTTGCTATGAACAACAACTAACTTTTTGATGGTATTATGGGACTAAAGCCTTGCTGTAACCAAATCAATAAGGAACTAAAACGTGTCTTCTAAATCAATTTAAACCCTGCGAGACTGATCCAAGGCTGTCTGTGCTGACTCAAAGCAATCAAAGTACTACATTTCTCATACTTGGGATCTTTGCATGTCATCATCCTTATTACTATCATTAGTCTACTTATATCTTACCGTTCTATGCATCCAATATGACTGAAATGGCAAACATTGAAAAGTGTAACTAAAAACCACAGCTGCAAGCCACAAAGGCAATGCAATACAACAAGTTTATATTAGGACGCACAAGACAATAGGCCAAAGTTCACTGGTAGTAGAACTTTTTTTAGGCTGTATCTAAATCATTTTCCCACCATCCTGATCACACTGACCGAAGGCAGCAAAGATCTAAATATTCACAGGTCTACAGGTAACATAACTCATGAGAATGATCCGGTAATATCGTCATTCTCTGAGAAAGCAGCTGAAATATTTTACTGTCTTTGTGTTATTTGAGTGCTTGTGAGAAAAGTGCCTTACAATGCGAACATTTTTAAGACTGATTGCCTTGGAGTTCAGTCAACTACTTCTCAAACGTTCATTTCTGCAGCCTCTGGCACTTCAGGTGTTAAAGTGCACTGTAAATGATATCATTAGAATGTTCACAGATGTTCTGACTTCCTGGGTGAATTCATTTAGAATGTCAGAAGAGTTCCCATGGCTCACTGTACTGACAAATAAGTCTTGAAAGCTCGCAGTCTCAGCCCTAGAAACTAAACAGACAGGCTGAAATGCTATTCTAGGTAAATTACCAATATCAGCATTAATAATAGCAATATATATATTTAGTTTCTTTACATTATTACAGTAATAGTAATATATGAGCTTCCAAGGGCAATAAGGCCCTTGTCCAGGCTTTTTATGGGGTGATATTGCTCTGTTCTTGTCTTACATTTGTCCCATTATTTATTAATACTCAGTCATATGAGCTGCTGATAAAGTTGCCTTTTACAACCTACATTACACGGAATTGGTCCACTGCTGATACCGTCAGGAAAACTCTGCCATGCCGCCATGGCTGGGGGGAACGTTGGTGGTCCACAAGTGGTTGGAAAGAGTCCATGTAGTATCAACAGCAGATCAATAGCACAATGGATGAAAAACATTTTGTTTAGGGAAATTGCCATTGCAAGAGTACTAGGCAGGACTCAATACTTTCCCATGACCAACCCAATGGACCTGCACAAACTAATACAAATACTAAACACATATACTGTACACTAACACCCACACCTTCCTGAACTTCATATGGAACCCTTAACCCCTGACGAGCTATCCCCTAATCCAAGCCCTTGTTCTGGCTTTGTTCATTTAGGGGCAGGGCGAAATTTGGAGGATGGGGTCAGTCAAAGTCAATTAAAATTGTTCAGCCAATAATGTGACCAGTCAAAAGCTTCCTTTCTCTGCTTACCGTGCTGGAACCTAATGGCAGCGGAATGAGAGGTGACAGAGAAATAAGCAAAAATAGGCCCCTAAAAAGGAAACAAATATTAGGACCCCCCTTACTCCTCAGGGGTAATAAAAACACCCCAAAAGGTGCTATAGAGATCTAGCATGGCATAGTTGGACTGTTATTTCCAATGCAAAGGTCCAGTGGTTGCATTTCACTGCTACAACCTGTCAATATAACATGGAATTTGCAAATGAGCATTGCATCTGGTTTATCTGTTAAAATAAACCCGAAGAGCAAAATACATAAATGATGATAAATACACATTTGAATTTGCTGTAGAAATGAGCAACAAAATATAGCAAAACCTGTGCACTGTACCTCTAAATAATTCATTATTCTTCACATTATATCTAATCAGCACTCTACTCGGTTGACAGTAAATTCTGTAGAGGCTGACAAAAAATCTATATATACTCATTGAAAAAGCCTTGTCATAGATTCTACAGATGGTTGGATGGGTGACCATTTGTTTTCAGCCAACAAATAGTGGAAGGAATGTACACATCTCTGATATGTCCTATCAGTGGCCAATAGTAGACTTGACAAACTTTTCCAAACTTTTCCAAGGTGATACCAAATTCTCTCAGAATGTTAAACAGTTGGTATTTAATGCCTGCTTGTAAATGCTTATTCTTCTTTATTTACAGTATTGTATTAAACACAGGTATTTGTAATTACCAATTGGGTGGGGCTTCCAGAATCTTAGTGCAATTTCTCTATCTCTTTCTTAATAAATGCTGGAATCAGTCACTGCTATTGCTTGCATGTGGATTGCATATATAATGTGCAGGTGAAACTTTAGAAGTGCTACTGAACGAGACACAAAGAGGCTTTCCGTTGTGCTGGGACTGCCACTTTTTTTGTTGTGTTTGCTTTGGATAGAATAGGACATAACTTTGTCAGGCCTTTATTACTGCCTATGTCCTTGCTGGGCAGACTTATCTGACCTATTGATTCAGGTATTTTTTTTTAATTGGTGGAAAATAAACTTTGGATATTTGGATGTTTCCATAAAGAAGCAAGTTATTGAATATTAAAATTTAATAAAATTAAAATTAAAACCTGCAGCAATTAATAAACAATTTTTCTCTTACCGTGGAAATGAACACTTCCAGTGACTTTATATATAGTCTCTACAAATTAAAAGATATGCCTACTTTAAAAAAAATATTTTTAGAGTTAGCCAGTTACCCCACAGTCCTCAACTCTCTATTTAAGTATCATCCAGTAGCAATGACCAGCTACATCCATCCACCTGTCACCCAAGGCACTTTGTTCTCACATAAGGTTCATGGTATTATACATTTTACATACTTGTCAGGTCATTAACAATCAAAAATTTTAATTTTTACGATGTTTTACTGCATATGGGTAGATAAAAGTTGAAGCACCTAAGAAACAAAATGGAGAAACTTTACAGGTTTAGAGTTTGTTGCATTTAAAAATATTTAAACAAAGTCAAAACAAATGTTTTATATGTTGTTATTATTGTTATAATATGGATATGTTTAAAATCTTTATATGAAAAATGTTTTACAAATAAATATTTAATACAACATAAAAGGTTTCAGGAGCACTGTGGGGAAAAATAAACAACACTGCATACCTGCCTGCCTTGAGGCAGGCTTTATCTGATTAAAAAGGAGATTCCTTGCTAACATCAATTATGTTTCACATTTTTTTTTTACATATTGTTTTTTTAACTGTTAGCAATCAGCAGTAAGTTTATCCCTAACATTGCATTATGGAGTCTCACAAGGGGTTTTAGCTTTTATTAAAAACAAAAATGAGTGCAACTTTTGTTTATTTGTAACTTTTTGCATGTGTTTGAATATTTATGAGTGCGAGATCCAAAGCATTCAGGTCATTAGGTCATGGGATAGACAACTTACTGTCTAATAAATCTTCATGATCCCTACACATTATTAGGAAATAACCCAATACTGCTTTGTACTGATCTAGTTTGTGGGTGTATTAAGATACGAGCCCTTTCTTCTGAAAGTATCTGTAATTCTTATATCACACAGCCTGGTATTGGGAAATTGGAAGTATGGATGTTCCAAAGTTTGGTGTGGTGAACCTATTGGGAAAACTTTTTTAAAACCTGTAGAAAAATAAATTAAACCAGCCATTTGTTGATAATCATTGTGGTCCTATTGTCTTATCCTAGTCAAATCTCATAGAATAGAATGGTTGATTATTGGTTACAGTAATTTTTATTTGCTCAGACTAAATTAGCCTTACTAGTAACTATCATTATTTAACAGAATTTATATAGCACCAACAAATTACAAACCACTGTACAATAAATGGGGGTTGTAAATGACAGACAGATACAGACAGTAACACAGGAGGAGGAGAGTAATATTGAAATATAGTAACCAGGAATTATACCATGCTGCATTTTTATTTCAGAGCCAGAACATAATATACAATCCAGATACATCCTAAATACAGAAACAATATATTTTTTTAAAAATAATATTAGCTTCAGCCTACTGACTTTTCTTTTTTGCAGTAGGGGCTGATCCTTGCCAGTAATTTCTGATCACAGCCAAGAATCTCAAATGCAATGTGATTTACATATCTGTGGTAACACTACCCCAGCATTTTGGTCCAGAAATCTGAACGAGATCTAGGGAAAATTTAATACAGGCATTTTCAAGGGTAGTTCTGTGCTCTCTGTGAGGTATATTAAATACCAACACATATTACACATTGTACATTACTAAACATGTATGCATATAACATAAAAACTCCACATTTTTTTGTGGTTACATCAAATGTCCCATAAAAACATATACCAGTAACCTATTCTTGGTCCAAATAAATTAACTTGATAGCTAGGTTCAGACAATATATCCTAGAATAAAAAACTTCAACCCAAAATTCCACCACAAATTGAGTACAGGTAGTCCCCGGCTTACATATATATGTAAGTCGGAACATATATATTTTTTTAATAAATGCAATTAGGACAGATGATTATCTCAACATATCCCACATGAATAATTTACTGCTTTTCCTGACTTTTTGCCAGTTGGTACACTTAAAAAGGGGGTTTTCCCCAGTTCTGAGAAGGTCTCTGAGAACAAATTCTCTTGAAAAATCAAATTTAAACTGAGTTTCACATGGTTTTCTAGACACAATACAATCAGTGAAAGAAAATGCAGTAAACCATTTTGCTTCAGGGGAAATGTATGTCACTTGTGTCTATTTGTGGTTGAACCTAACCTGTTCCTGGTGTACCTTGTTTCTTGCTATAATAATACAGCATGTGTCACAGTGTTATATTCTCTTTGTTCAAGCTTGTTCTATCTTTGAAACACAGGACTTACTAACCTTACTATATTAAGTTCTAAGGTTAAGGCAGACACTTATGATTATCTTGTACTCAAGCTATATGGAACAATAGTTTCCATTTTGTAAACATTAGTTCTTTTTTTTTATTTTTGTTGAAAAAAAAGATTTGTTTTTTTTTTTTTGTTGAAAAAGATTGCTAAGAAATAAAATTTTCATAAAAGTAGTATCATGTGGTGCCAGTGATCACCTCCTTTGATGAAAGCACATAGCCTGGCTGGTATGCTATTTCCATGGCTCAATATTTTATAGGATAGAACAGACTCTTGAAGCATGATCAGTAAGCTATGTACACCCGATACAGCAGGGCTCTTCTTGGGTGAGAACCTGACATGTGTACCCTAGTCAGCCATGGATCTGTACAAGAACGATCACTGTACAAGACAATAGAGAAGAGCACAGTGGGGTGCTGCTTGCTAGTTTTCCCTCCCCCCTCCATAGAACAGAAAGGGTGCTGTGTGTACTGCACTTGATCGTTCAGCTGTCACTCTTTTGTTGCTTGAAACAATCATTTAATCATGTTAGATCATTTCCAGCAACGAAAATGTTATGTGCCTATGCAGCCTAGGTTGTAGAAAGTTTTAGATAAAAGAATATGGCATACACAGATTATTTATTACCAAGACACCCTCTGCTCCATATAAAAATATCAATTGTGTACTTCCAAATTGGTGATCAATGGAGAAATGTCCCTTTACATTTGTGGTCAGTAGCAAAAAAGTCCCCATACATTGGCTATCAGTATAGAAATTACATTTTAGTCCCTTACATTGTTGGTCATTGCTCACTGTGCAAGGATCCCCTAACAACCACAAAAGGAACCGTAGTTATCTAAGATACTCTAGTTGAGAGAGACTTGGTTAGAAAGTAGTTTTGGGCAGCACAGTGGCTCAGAGGTTAGCACCCTGGCCTTTGCTGCACTAGGACCCAGGTTTGAATCTCGGCCAGGGATCTGCATGTTCTCCCCGTGTTTGTATGGGTTTCCTCCCACATTCCAAAAACACACCGTTAAGTCAATTGGTTTCCCAAAAAATTTGACCTTGGGCTGTGTTAATGACATACGACTTTGGTAGGGACATTAGATTGTGAGCTCCTTTTAAGGAACAGCCAGTGACATGACTATGGACTTTGTAAAGAGTTTTGTAATAAGTTATCGCTATATAAATACAAGCTAATAATTAAATACTAGATATTAAAAAGTAAAAAGGAGATTCTGTGCCAGAATTATCTCTATACTTGTTTCAGGTCATTATTACAAGTATGGAATCCAAACATTTAGCATAACAACACAAAGTTTGCAGAATAAAAAGAAGTTAGATTTCTTTATTCTTTTTCCTATTTTATAGGATAGAGTGGGAAAGTACCGAAATCCCCGACATATTTTAATTTCTGACAGTTTTAGTTAAGATTGTTTAAAACTGGCAATAGATTTAGGTGTATTCTTTTCTGAAAACCATACAAGTGGGCCAAATATAGGATTCCAAACTACTCACTGATTTTCTCAGACAGCTGCTAAGTGTTCAAAGTTAAATTTTTCCCTGCAAATTAATTAGGTTTTCTGCAGTAATACTTCTAATGCTCCGGAATACTAGGATCTTTTTATTACCAGTTCAATTCTTACAATTGTAAAATATTACACAGGAGCCAAATCATTTTTTCCAAAGACCTGAGGCTGTCGGTTTGTATTCACAGTCACAGTAAGTTCATGATTTAGACAACCTGAGTTAGGCCACCACTAAATGCCTATCATTCACCATAAACCAAGCTATTCACAAAATGTTTTAGTCTCCCCAGTCTCTGGTAATCTGTATATATGCTGCTTCTATTGTAAGCAAACTTGGCACTGATAGAGGAAGCTTTAGGACTTCCTTGAAATCAAGCTTCTATCCTCTGAAATTTGAGAGATGTGATAGAGACAAAAGAACAGAAATTCATGCAATTGAGAGCAATCATCATTGCCATGGCTTTTTTTTCAAATCTAGAGGTTGGAAGTCTAAGAGCAGCCAAGAAGTACGTGACATAACTTTGGTTATTGAGTGCAATGAGTGGTTATCTACTTGTACTCCCAAGGTTCTCAGTAGGAAATGACAGTTTGTAATAATGTAAAGGTTACATAAAATGACTCCAAGCAAAGCCCTGCAACTATAACTCAATATATGTGCCACCTGAAAATACACTTTACTTCACCTTTCTATGTGAAAGTCGCCTAAAGCAAAATTATGTGTGTGGAGCTTGTCACATGAAACGTAAGATGCAGATGTCTTTCTGATATAAGAGATGCCATGAAATATACATAATAGCTGTGTTACTGGACTACATATTATTGTATGAGACTGCAATGTAGCCCTAAAGGGAAAAGAAACTTTTTATATCAGAGAGGGGGAATGGATTGGGACTTACTTTTTTTATGATAAATATTTAAAGCATAGAACTGGAATTTCTATTGCACCAATTCATCCATTACTGTAACCATCAAGTTTTGTAATCTGCAACCAACAGTTATTTGGGCCTGGATTTCCAAACTATCAACCTTTAGTGAATCCTTAAAAAAAACTATACTGGGAAAACTATTCAGAGGACAAAGGACAATTTGCCAAATAGCTCAGTGTGTCTGATATTCTCCTCAAAACTTGCTCACCATGCTTTTCTGCATAATGTGAATAAAACCAAATATTACTTCAATTTTCAAAAGACAGACAAGTTTTTCTTAGATGACCTTACACTATGGCACTACAAAAAAGGAGTGCCTAGACAGACATCACAAAGTACAGTGATTTTTCTATGAAGAATTCAAAAAAATCTTTGAAGGTGCATAGACAGAAAAATCTTTCCCTATAACATAGAGAATAGTTACTTAGTTTGCAGGAGATTGTAATTTATTTGCAATTTATACTACAAACATGGCCTTCGGAGATTGTTATGGAAGAGTATTTCCCCCCTCTCTTTCTCTCCATCGCCTGTTGTCTCTGAGATGAGTGCCTGAAAGGCCAGAGCAAGTAGGTTGATGTGTGAATATATTTCACTCAGGCTATTTAAATATCCCTTGAAGCAAGAAAAATAAACTAAATCTGCAAAACACATTGGGAACCTGTTTACATTAAGATCCAAACAGAGTAAAGGTGGTTGATACCCATACACTGATTTTGAATACATCTAGAAGTCTACTATGCGTACTGTTACATTGAAGGATTTATATAAATTCCATTGCACGTTGTGCAAATGACATTTTAAAATGTCATTTTAGTAATAAAATGTGTGGTTTGTGGCTTTGACCTTACTTTCTATATAATGATATCCTTTTTGATATTTAATTTTTTGAGGTCAGGTCTATTTTTGAAGGTGGGGGGTGTCTATCTCAAAAGCTTATTTAGGATAAGACAGCTGGTGAGGTTTTAGATAGATAGATAGATAGATAGATAGATAGATACATACATACATAGATAGATACAAGAATAGATAGATAGTCCTCTACTCATTCTGTCAATGCTTGATTTAGGTAATCTTAAAGCAGTGGTCACCAACTGGTGGTCCGGTTGGCGGGTCTGCAGCTCTAGTCGGTGCACCCCAGAGCGGGGTCAGGAGAAGGACCCTGCTGGGGGGATACACCAGCCAGAGCCACAGACCATGTCCCCTGTACAGTTTCCAGGCTCAGGGAAGTGAGCGAGCTGTGTCTCTGGACACAACCGCCCACTCCGAGGCTCAGATCTCCGATGGGAGAGTCGGCGGGGTTATGTCATGATGACGTCACTATGGGGGGAGGTTTGAGTGACACCCGGCTCCCCACACATGCGCGATCTGGAGCCAGTGGTTTTAGAGGTCTGCGGGACCGAAAAGGTTGGCAACCACTGTCTTAGAGTTTGATAGGCTTACTAAAGTCATTCACACCTTTAGGAAGAGCCCAACTACCCTATGACTACTACTTTGTATAAAAAAATGGAAAAAAGGAAATGACTCAAGCGCCTTGCACACATGTCTACACATTGAAATTGAAAAAAAGCAGCCAGTGCAAAAAGGCCACAAACCAACTAGCCATTCACTAGACTCCCACACCTCCCATAACATTTCAGGAATTACCATTCTCCTTTAGAGATCCTCAGTTTTGTCAGGCTCCACTGAAGGAATGGCACACACAAAATGTAAAATTCTGTACATATAGGGGTCATATTAAAGCATTGGACACCTGCAAAAAAAAAAAAAAGCTTCCTTCAAACAGTGCACAGAAATAGAGTTTACTGGAGTTTTAACTATTCTAGTTTACCATCAATATATTTTCTTCCTTGTTTTTTTTTTATTATAAAAAATCTATGTCTGTCTTGAATGACATCATATTCTTTTTTCTTGCATCCCTTGAATAAAATGTAACAGGACACAAATATCGAAGAGCTTTTAACTCAGTTCTCTGCCGTATACTGCTAATTGCAGAATAAGCATTAATGGGAAAATATGCAATATATTCAATTAAGATGTTTTAAGAAAATGTTGAAATGTATTATTTCGAACCTAAAGAGCTTAAAGCACAATAAAGAGGTGCCTGGAGACCGCTGATGGGAAATCTGACACGTAAAACTAACAGTGTCCGGTGTCTGTAATAGCTACAGATGAAGCCAATCAATAGCCCGGACAAAATGCTCTTCAGTGTTAGATATCTCTAAATGACTACAGATGCTACATCTTCATTTGAACTTCTTTGATCAGATGGAATATTACAAGCATTTTGGTCCCTTACAGGGCTTGACGCAAAACAAGACAGAAGAGAAGTGCCCCGGGCCACAAGGTCAAGTTAACCTTGTGGTTTTGCAGCAGAGTGCAGTGGGAGACAGTACAGGGTCCGATGTTCTGAAGTTTTATACTTGGATAGAGTCAGAAAGTCTGGCTGCTATCTATGATCCAAGCATTAGCAGGCAGAGGAGGAAGCGTTAATGGGGTTTAAGGAAAAGACTGGTAACCTAATATTGGTGAACTGGTGCATCTGTCACTTCTCTGTTCATTACGTTGATTAAACTGTCAAAATGCAAGGAGACTGAATCCTGGAAATCAAGGTTGCAGTTGATATTTAGCAGGAGTCCCAATTCACCTAGTAATCTTTGTCCTGTTTTCCTTGATAGTGGTGTACAATTTAACAACTGCAAAATGCCTTGCTTGGTAGACTTTAGTTGGAGACTATTAATTACATGTAACTCATCACAGTTAATTGCTCATTATTGTATTTATTACATTGTGTTTCCTGATTGTCTCTAGTAAGTATTATGATCTTGGTTAATATATTCTCAATCTTTTACAATTTTATAGAGTAAAAAGAATCATTTACATCAGTACCTCAGGGGAACTTAGAGGCAAGCCTTCCATAACAATCATGTAAACATGTATTAAAGACAAAGGGGCATTAGAACATGGGTCATACTCCACAGAATAAATACTAACTAATGGAGCAGAGGGTAAAGGTACCATTCTATGTAACCCTTGCACTTGATCGCATTACTTGATCTGGACAATATATGACCAAAGTCAAGGGAAGGCATTGCTCTGGTGATGGTTTGGAGTTTTTCCTCTTACAGGTGCATCATGCTTTACTGAGATCCTTGGAATAAAGCTTTAAAGTGTATTGTAAAGTGGTAATTTAACCCTCTATTAGATCTAGTGAGGCCAAGCATCTTTCTTTTCTTCAAATGTGCACCTGGAAATCCTGCCAGTATTTCCCACTCTGTAACAGGCTGTCATAAAGTGAAAATATTGCCTTACTATTAGTCAATGAAGATGCAGCTTTGACAACTAACTGGTTTACATCAGCTTTGAAGATCAAATAATCCTATGAATCAAGATATCCATGCATCCTGTTTTGTAAATATTATTCCTGTAAATATTATTAGTTTTCAAAGCCACCCCTCCATAAAACACAATAGCCAATGGAAACACTACCCAATATGGACCTTTACAATGGGCACAAAGCCAATATTTTCAATGGATGCTACCAGTCCATTGGTACACAGTGGGAATTGTTTATCATTCCAAAGATAATATAACATAAAATAAGTCCAATTCAACAACAGATAGCAGGAAAATTGGAGTTCTTGATTGTAAATGTCACAGGAGGCCTTCATAATAGACCTTCCATGCACCCCCAGGCCCCATAGAAGCTGCATGGGCTACTTTCGCCATTTTTTTATCACTACCCTAGCACTATATCACAAAGCTTAAAGTAAACTATTTGTTCTATTTAATAATAATCTATTTGTTGTATATTATTCTATATTCCGGCTTAGCCAGGCTACTTATAAACCTCTACTTGTATCACATACCTGGATTTTGAGCACAGCAAACTGGTGAAGGTACATCATTGTCAATCATTATTTCATGTTCTTAAACATCTTATCATCAGTCTATTCCACCAGTTCCCTATATTTATTGTGTTTACATCCTCTATTCACATCATAAATCCTTCACAACCCTGGGGTTTTTTTTTCTGGTCAAAAGCTGCCTCCCTCAATACCTTCTGTTTCGGTCCATTATCCCTAAAACCTCTTTTTCTAATGATGCATTTTTCCTTTTTATCTTAAAATAAAAAGCAAAACATACAACAGCTTCTAGAGTCTTCCTATCTCCATCCCCTCTCCACAAATAGATGACCCTTTCATTTTTTTGAGTGGGAGTTAGATCAGGACACTCCAGCCATGAGAGATATATGAAAGCTACTATTTTGACCAAATTCTTTTTTTTGTGGCTGCAGTAGCAAACATTTGACAATAATGCTTTCGAAATCACTCACCTGAAATGAGTAAACATATTAGAGGGTCTATTTACCCATAAATCTTGCATTTGCCAAACTTTCACTGGTAGAGAGTCTTCCAGGTCCATGTGATTTCAGTGGCAGTGATTGATTCCCCACCACAGAATAATAAATGACTCAGATTCACTGATTTATAAAAAAGACCCCTAGGTGTCCTGACCTTGCTTATCTGCATACCTGTTCCAGGTGAGGGACCTTATCATCAGAGGCTCAAGTTTGCAGCCAGGTAACTTTATTTCCAGCAGAAGGTCAGTAATGTCTACTCCCATTGATATCTCATGGAAGATGTCTTTTAAGCTAATTGCATATTGAATATCATTGCTTAGTATAAATGCTAAAACTAGATTAAAAAAGAAGTTATTTTAAAATGTATTTGGCCTTTGGCAACTTTTGAGTAGCTTTTTATATGCTGGGAGCTAAAAGGTGGATAAACTGAAAAACATCCCCTGTAAAGCTCTGTACAGATATCATACGGTCGACAGAAAATTGATGTTGGAAACGATCTTTTGTGATCATTTCCAGTGACAGGCAAATGAACAAGGACTGTACACCCAATGCTGTTTGATTCTATGGAATGGGGAGGAGGGAGGAAGAGGAAACATTACCTCGTTGTGCTCTTCTATATAAGAAGGCACAGTGATCATTCTCAATCGGTCATTCATCAATCCATCACGAGAAATGACAACTGATAAGTGTATGAAGCTTAAGAAAATTCAAGAAAAAAATTAAATTAGAGTCACAGGAACACGACATGATAATTTTAAGGCAAATAAGAATAAAAACTAGTCAAATCCAAACTCAAAATCAACCAAAGAAAAATGCATTAAATTGCAAAGGAAAAAAAACCCAGAATGTACAAAAAATTTAGAAACTAAAACAAATGAATACATAATGAATGTTAGAATTACAGTAGAAGTAAAATACCCAACCCCAAATTCTAAACTCTTCCCAAATTATTCCTGATCTGAACCCCACAAGTACTAAAATGACAAATAAAGAAAAATGACCCCACATTACTTTAGGTAGCTGGATATTTATAGAATGGCTGCTGCGACTGGCCTGGTTGCAATGTCACCTGGAACGGCTCTATTTAACCGAAGTCCTACATGAAAGGAGCAATATGGCATTACATGACATAACCGAATGGGAAATTGATTTTGCAAATTTTGAGCGCTTAACTTCATTCGTGGACTTTATCCAATTCTGAGCAATTAATTTACATAAAATAAACAGTGATTGGGATGTAATTATTTGTATTTAGAGCTTTTCCCCAATGGTGAGTTTAGTAATTTTTGCACTTTTTTGCAAAGAAAAAAAAAAATCCTTGGTTAGACATGAAACGTCCAAAGCTTTTTGCAGCTATCTCTCCTTCTCGTGTTCTTCCCATGGCTCTCATGAATTGTTGGATGAATCCACAAGCACTGTCCAAGGAACAGACACATCTTGCTAGTATGCATTTAATTTTATGACAAGAATTTCTAACATTTAATGTCTGGCTGTTACTAAACCTTTTTTAAACCTACTGGGGATCCTTGGGCAACAAATATGTGATCTTCACATGATTATGGATTGGGTCTCTGCCACATTACATACATCTGTGCTCTTTAGTAAAGAAAGCTCCTTTAGGACAGAGAAGCCTGTTATCACATCTGCCTTTCCTTTCCCCAGCCCCAGGCAGAGTATGTTCAGCATGGATAATCTTTTCCTGTTTTTACCTGTTAATCCCCTCTTCATTTCCTGTTGTCCTCCTCAATAATGTCGACACAAAGCAATATTCTTATGAGGCTGGACTATTCCCATAATGGCCATTCTTATATAGTCCTATTTACTCACATGGAGAATGAAAGCTGAGGAATGATGGCTTTAGTCAGTCTGATGATTTGTCTTAATGCCTATGTTTAGATGTTATTTCAGAACTATTTGATATACTGCACAAATACTGCACATTATTCTAGAAGTTTTGCTGATGTGCTAGCTATATAAAATGAATATATTCAGACTAGATGTGTGTTGTCAGATGAAATTTGAAGATTATATTTTAGTTATTTCAGCAGTTGGGCAAAAATATTTTTAACTTTCCCAAATGGTTTATATTTTTTACATTTTTTTCATTGATTCTCTTGCAGTAGTGGAATGGTAAAATGCATATTTTAAAGATGTCCATGCCAATTGCTCCATCTGCTCAGGCCAACTCTCTGTGAAGCTTTTCCTGTAATAGATTTATTTATCAGCACTTAAAGCATATGTACAGCCAAAATTCTATCTTTGGATAAAATGGGGAAGAATTAGAACCCCCGCTGTGTTTTTACTGCCATCTGGGGTTCCATTAGAGAGATTTCCCCTAACTTAGTGTCTTGATGACAGCAGATTACCAGACAGCAAGTGAGATAAAATCTGCAACATGGAAAGAATTTAAAAAACTGGCCAGAATTCTATCCTTCACCAACTTAATATATATATATATGAATGTATATAGATAGTTATGAGTGTTGCTGTTCTTTTCTGCTTAGTTGAACAAATGATAAAAAAATGGAATAAAAAAAAAATTCTCCAACAGAAGAATAGAGAAGAACAAGAATGGAAATCTTTCCAACACAACACCCCCTTCCCATTTTATCCAAAGTTAAAATCACACTCTTAATGTTTTATAATGCCAACATATTTTGCAGTTTGCAAATCAACATGATTGAAAAATTGAAATAAACATTACTATAAATCATTTTAAGTGAGCTAGCCTAGACAATCAGTAAAGCACGTTGACTGCAAAGGACTAGCAATGAAGCAGTGCAGCCATCATGTGCAAATAGTAAGTTTGCTCATGTTTATAAATACATTTAAAAAATGATACAAAGAAACATGTTTCTTTATACAAGTATGCTAACAATAAGAATATCTAATATTTCTACCTATTTACTCAGGTCATGGTATATTTTAACTTGTTCTGTAATGTTGTAACATTCTAAAAAATAACGGTGAATAACACTCCTGGTTATTTTGGACATTTTAAACTTCAGACAAAAGTGAGCTGTGGATATAGTAATTATAGAAGGGTTTCCCCGAAGACTTAAATTTTGTTTCAAGGGTTCCTCCATGATAAAAAGGTTGAAAAACACTGCCTTCGAAGAACCTTAGCATTCCACAGAACCCAGATTGATAAACACTGGGATACAATATCTAAAGCCAAAACTGTTTTACATTTTAATAGCGTAGATACAAAGGTTTTTGTTTCTTTTTGTCTCATTTTCATATCCTGTAAAGTCAACAGAAAGTGAGAAGATATATTTCCAATGTGAGACAAACCCATTCTAAGACAGCTAGGAACAAGACTTTCTGATGGCAACTCAAAATGTTGGATTTGCATCATTTTCTTTCCAGTTTATAGACAGAGAGAACTAATCTCCTAAACAATAAAACATGACAGATGTTCCCAATCCCACTCCACCCCATCCAAATCTATAACAAAAATACATTTCTGAAATATTGATTACTTACTTGTCTTTTAGATTCCATTAACAATATCCAAATAGTCCTGATCAATTAAATCCTCAATTCTGTGTCAATCTCTCTCATTACATTCAAAACTGGACTTCTAGTATTTAAGTAATGTGCTGAATGTCTGTATTGTTAAAGGCTCATTAAATCGAATACATTTAATCATTGATTGTAAAAAAAATTGATATATCAAAAGCACAAAAAACAAATCTTTGGGACCTTACAACAGAACTACTGACACATAAACACTTACAATCAACACAATGACCTATTTAAATGTGTATATGACATCTGGAAGAAGCTCCATTATAGTAGTCATTTTGCAGGCTTGGCAATCTGTATGTGTCATTTTATGTGCCAATTTGGCACTTTACTTAAGTGGAAGGCAAGGGAATAGACTACATGGGCAGCAATTAAACTTCAACTGTAAAACGATCTAAAATTGTTCTAAAAGATAATATTCAGCCCTCCAAAGCCTGTTTATGGTCACCGACAATTAAAAGAGCTGCCAACACTACTGTGATAAAAGAAAGAAATGACAAAAAAATGATTATAAGCATTATATTTCAGAACGATTTTTAAAAAATAGTTATTTTATAGAGGATACAAGGTAATGTAAACTCCAAAAATATTTTATCAGAATAATGTTATTGTTTTTTTTTTTTCTAAATAGTTGCAATGGAGCTGATTTAATTTAGGCTTTTCATTTACCATATTAATTTTTTATCTAGTATGGGATACTTTACTTGGCTTAGTAAATGTGGTGAAAACGCTTTGCACTTTGCACAGAATACCCAATCAACTGCAAGGAAATTGCTAAGAAACTAGATTTTGTTCATGCACATGACTGGATGTTTGAGTTCCAGTTATTTTTATCCCTTTTGTTATGCTAATTCAAATATTCCATGCAAGGTCCAAGGCTAATTGCAAGGCTAATTTTTAAACCTAAGTGAGCAGCTTATATTCCTTTAGTTCAGTGGTCTCCAAACTTTCTGACCTCGTGGACCACTTCGGACTGCACGCTCGAGGAGCTGTGTGTCACTCAAAGGGAAGAAACTTCCCCCAGAGTGATGTCATGATGACGCAACCCACCCTTGGCCCCTGCAATTGGAGAGTGAGTGGGTTGTGTCCATACGGAGGACATGGTCTGTGGCTCTTTGGACCACCAAATTTTGGTTGGCGGTCGCTGCTTTAGTGAACCAACCCTAATATGTTACAAATAAAACAGAAAATGTAACTTAAATATAAATTAATTAGATTTTTAAATACTAGATGTTAAATGAAATTGATTTGTTTTTTTTATGAAACTACGTACAAGTCCTAAAGTCTACAATATTATTTATGAGCACTTAAAAGTTAAAATATGTTTTAATCTACTCAAAACCTAAACTTTCTTATTGGACATTTACAACTTCCTCAAACATATGCAGAAATTGGAGCACATGTACTTAAAAACATTTAGAAAGGTAACAACCAGCTACAACCTACAACCAGCTACAACCTTGCCAAGCATACCTCCCAAGCCAGCTAGGAGAGTTGTTAATATTCACAATAGAAAATATTCCTATTAGATGGTGGTTGTTAAAGGAATTTAATAACGTCATACTCCCATGACATCACCAGCCGATGGGAACATCGCCTGCAGTGCACTTTACTAACCATGTGATGTTTTTTTGCCAAACCACCAGCCATTGGTAGCCTTCTTCCCCCCGATTTCAGAAGTCATATTCTTTTTTCATGTTGTTTATTATTCACACTCTCCCTCCAAAACTCTTAGATTTGTATTCATGCATATTAAAAGCCAGTGGTTAAAATTCCTTTTTGAGTCCCTTTTGGAACATTTCCCTTCATTGTCTGTCCAGTGAGGCCTGGAACAGGAAACAAAGTGAAAAATCAGTGGAAGGCCTGCATGACTGGGAAGGGATGGGAGCAGGCAGGGGAAGGGTTAAAAGTTAACATAGAGAAGGGGGGGAGTTGCTGAATTCGTATGCTGGGAGTGATGTGCAGGGGGGGAGGGAGAAGAGGAGTGAAAAGGGGGGTGAGCCGGAAAGGGAGGGTCTTTTTTCAGCGTGACGGAGAGAAGAAAGTTTTTTTCACACCCGCCCACCCTGTTTTAGGTGTGTCGGTGAGGTCCTCGAGGGAAGGAGTTGTATTGGACTGTTTCAGTGGGGGTGAGGGTCTAATTTATGGTATGGGACCCTCAGTAAGGTTGTTGTTGGGAATGTTAAATTGTTTTGTGGTAGGGCTGCGAGTGCTGCTGGTATCGTTACCGAGCTTGAGGTGCGGCTGGGAGCATAACATATCACGGCGGTGCAGACCCATAAGGTGCAAGAGGTTACAATAGTGGGGCCTTCGAGGACCAGTAACCAGGGGGTGTGTTTAGGAAAAGGATGTTTTATTAATGTATTGGTTACAGTTATTTGTTATTATTTGTAAATTGTTATTATTAGTTGATTATGTGTTTATATATTGTTATTTATGGTTATTTTATGGTTATTTATTAAAAGAGTTATTATTTAGGTTATTTAGTAATAAACGGCCCAAAGGGGCCATTTAACCAAGTTGTTGTCTCATTGTGTGTTTGGGGTAAAGTGGTGGGCTGGGGGGAGATGGAGTGGGGGTACGGCCTGCGGGAACTCAGCCCTATCACAGTCATGTAGACTCAACAAGAAGTCACATGATATATTTCCAATGTGAGTGAACAGCTGGTACTGAAAAAAAGGTATTACTGTTAAACTATTATTCTATTTGTACTGTGGTGACAATTTAGATTTTTGAATTTTATTTTTAATTTAGTCTGGTAACATTAGTCACCAGGGCAAATAGGCAGAATGAACTCTCACCACATTGTTCAAAAAAGTTTTACTTTTAGATACACTTTAGTTTCTTGTTTTATGTTATATTACAATACTTTTACTTTAGTTTTAAAAGTGCAGATGTAGTTGCATTTGCTTCATTTTTGGACACATACATAAAGCAATACCATACTGTATATTTGGCAATTGTCAGTAGGGAGTTTTTTATACATTCATTACTGGTGGGTTCATGGTGTGAATTCAAGAGCACCCTGACTTAATAAGTTTACAGGTCAATTTTGGATTTTGGAATACCTAATTTGTGATTAACATTAGAAAATAATTATTGGAGATAATCAATTTTTATTATTATTACTATAATTAATAATATTATTATTATTAGAGATGATTAGTTATTAGAGATAAGTTTTTTGCCCCCTGTATGTCTTTTTAGTTTACACAAATACATCATCATGTTTTTAGAGATGATCCTTCTAAATAATTTAGGAATCTGTTTCAAACAGAGGCGTGAAAGACTGTGAACAATCATCAAGTTTCATAATCAAGTCACTAGATTTGATTAAGTAGCAGAATACAGAAACTGGCAAAATATATTTATGAAATTCACACAAAATGCCCAATTATGTATCATGCTATCAAATAGTTATCATTAACATTATAACTGCAACACAAAGTTGTGAAAATGATATATTTTGTTGTGATTGAGAAAAAAGAAATCAATATAACACGTTGTACTTATAAGGTATCTTCCTGTTTTGGTAACAATATCTAACTCCTCTACCCATCAATGGAAGCACTATTTACCCCCATACCCTACAATTCAGTACACCAGGTGTTTGATCCCAATAGTCAAACCTTTGACAAAGCAGAGTAGCCAGTATAGCCTAATAACACATTTTGTATACTATCAGCATATTTGCTGATATAATGGCCCTGATTTATTAAAATCTCCAAGACTGGAGAAGTTAGACTACCATGGAAGAACCTGTGTGATCAAGCAACCCTGAAAATAATTTCTTGAAATCATTTGCTATTATTTTGGCAAATGTTTTCAGTTCTAAACCAGATCCAGTCCAAGTTTTCACATAGGATCACTCATGTTCATACATGATAGCAAATGTTCTCCAGTCCTAGAAAGCATTATTAAGTCGGGCCCGTTGTTTAATGACTATGTGAGACTGTGCCCTTTTTTTAGTTTTGTTGCCCAACTTCTTTTCACAGTCCAATGTGTGTTTGCGGCTTCTGCTCTGGCCATATAGAAAAGATAAATGCCAAGGGATTTTAATGATAAAGGCTTGAAAACTGCTAATTACAATGTAACCAATTTAACAACCAATTAGTGTCCTGCTGTTATTTCTTCAGTTCATGATCTTAAAATGAATCAAAGAGCTTGACTGGCGATTCTGAACACTTTTGTTGGCGCATCTTCATTTATCAGCCACCATTTAAAATAATGTGTTTCTGTGAGGAATTAATACTCAACAAATGCCAATACTTATTTAGGTAATGAATGGTTAAAAACCCCAAATATTTTTCGATGTATTCTGGAGTCATTCCTTTACAAAATGACCAACTTTCCTAGATATTTCTGCATTACAGCTGACAATTTTTGTCCAATATCTATTTTTGTTGTATAGGTATACAACTTAAATATAAAGCAACCTATGAAGCACAATAAACTTTTAACAGTCTTTTTATCCTTAAACTAGACCTGTTGTTACACTATACCGGCACTGTAAACTTCTTTGTTCCCATAGGCACTTAAGAAGTATCACTTAAAATATGCATAGTTATAAAAAGTTCTAAAAACAGTAGAGAATCATTTCAATGTAAAAAACGTGAATCATACAAAGTCTTCGTGTCCAATGATGTGACTGTCATGATAATAGTGACCTTTCCCATGTAACGTGATACTTGCTTTCAGAGTAAGTTTGAATAAACCCTGCCCTAAGCAGAATTACATGAAAACTCATTTGTTAAGCGGAATTTCTCTTAGGGTGAGATCTCACAAAACCACTGAAGCATTCTGTAAAGTATTACTGGGAAACCAAATTCACCCTCATCAGTTCAACTTGATTGATCAAACTTCATTTGGATTGTACTGGGGATTTGTTTCTATAAAAAAAGTTTTCAATTTCAATTTGTTTCCATATGAAAGGAGAAATTGGGTTAGAAATCAGTTTGATTAAAAGTTCTAAATGTTGCCAATGCTATGCATTCAATTACAGCTTATGATTCTATGATGGCAACTATAGTAAAGTTTATTAAATATACTTCTGTAGTAGATTTGGATTGCTTTTTAATCAATCAACAGCTTGGCCCACCTAAATTTCTGAACTGATGCATACATACGCCCCTAGCTGCCCTTCCAACACTTGCAATGACTTCTATTGACCTCCTCACTCATAACCTCTTCATATGCTCGGTTCCAAGACTTCTCTAGAGCTGCCCCACACAACTCTCTTCCCCATCATATAAGGATTTCTCCTACTTTCTGCACATTTAAAGGAGCCATAAGACCCACCTTTTAAAACTTGCCGACCTGTATTCATCTGCCTCCTAACCAATCACTAATTAGCCACCAATCCATATCCCTCCTACTACTACTCTCCCTAACCTCTTAGATTGTAAGCTCTTCTGGGAAGGGTCCTCACCTCCTCCTATGTCTGTATGTATTTATCTGTCATTTGCAACCCCTATTTAATGTAAAGAACTGTGCAATATGATTTGCTAAGCAAGGAAAATTATTATTTATAGTATGTTTAAAGTCCAAGAGGTTTATTTATGATCATGTGAGTTACATGAGTGAATGGATGTCTTGGAACATTTGAAATTGTAACAATTGTAACAATATGGCATGAAACACATCAGATGTTCATTCACTTTTGTACCCATGTGATCCTCACTAACTTCAGCTATACTCTGTGCACTGGTCTTTTTGGGTGCTGCATATTGTTCATTTTTGGGGGGCTGCATAAATTTCCATTTGTGAAATTGTTGAAACAATTTTATTTAACCCTAATTATTTTCATTAGTTCTATTTTATCTGTACTCCCAACCATGAGCAAAATTTTTACATAGGGATTTTTAGAAGGAATAAGAAACGAGAAATTAGAGTTTTTGTAGTATTAAGGCATGGACAGGATTTCATGAAAACAGTATGATCTGCACATACATGACCTGTGCACGTGACATATCTAAAACGGAGAAGGTTTTGCAGCATTTTAGGGTGATTATTATTATGCTGGTTCTGTGCACGAGCAGATGGGGTAAAATCTAATTCTTAAGTGGAATAAACAAATAAAAAATAAACAAATAAAAAAATAAAATCACACTTACCTTCAATCCTGCAGATCTATCTGTTGGGAGGTTTCTTCCATCGGGTCCCGGGTCCTCCCGGTATGTGTCTTCGACCCGGCACAGAGGGAGTGCCGGGTGCCGAAATCTTCTTTCTTCCCGGTTCTTCTTTCTGTATCACCCAATCTCGCACTGTGCAGGCACAAGATCAAGTGATGTAGATTGGGAAAAAATTGCCAATCTCACTGCGTATGTGTGAGATCTGCAATTTTTCCTTTTGATGAAAGGGCTGCTTCTGCGCATGCCAAGGATGCTCAGGCATGTGCAGAAGAAGCAGACAAAGGCCTTCCGGGATGTGTGACAAAGGTATCCCGAGAGGCTCTGCATTCATTCTTGATCGCTTGCAGTGTTTTTTTAAACAAACAAACTAAATTTTTACTTTAAATGAACAGGTTGTCTACACTTTTAAGTAAAGTAAAAATTCTGAGTTTAGGTACGCTTTAAATTTATTTTCACTTTAAATCCGCTGGACCTCTCTTTCCACTTGGATAACATGTAATAACCTGTACAAGTCTTCACCCATAATAGTCAATACTTGCAATGACAAGTTTCTGGATTATGGTCAGTAATGAAGTATCCAGGATTCTTCTGCTAATTAAACTAATCCCATCGACCACCCTGTTTCTGTTTAACTGAAAAAAAAGGAATGAACTCATGAGAACAAAATTTGTATTGTGAATGTACAGAAAAAGTAGAATTTCCATATACTTTCTAAAAATAAATGTTTCATTTCTAAGTGTTTTTAATGTGTTTCAATTTTTGCTAGGTTTTGTCTACGCCAAACATATAAAGGGTTTTTGGACTTCTATTTTTTTAAAGTTCAAGATTTAAGAAAGTTTATTTGGGCAATAAAAAGCACATTTAATTAAAAACATTAAAAAAAATACAAACCAGTTGTCCTTTTATTTGTCCAAAAAACGTATTTCTTGAATATTGAACCCTATAACAATACTTGCAACTAAGAATAGGTGAAATTCCATCTTGGATCTATATAACTTTGTCTATGCCAAAGAAAATAAAATGTAACAAAGTACAACTAATAGTTTATGCATCACAGTCTAGGAGTACAAAATCCAAATATTCTGTGATTCCCAAACCTGATAAAGTAAACATAAAAACTTCCTTTACCTACCTTGACTGAGCCAAGTCCTTATTTTTTTGTGTGCCTACAGCCTGGTATTTGTAATAAATACAAGCACTGGCAATGGCTAGTGGCTGTAAAATGAGGTCTCATAACTACTAGCCAATGGAAATGCTGCCTGCTATTTACCTTGACAATGGGCTTGAAAACCAAGAGCAAAAATTTGCAGCTTACCACAATATAATTTTTGTAGGCTAATAACAACTTTAACAACTGAGCTTATCAGGAAGCCTAAAACAATGTTATATTTTTCCATAAAATTCTAATCACAGTATACCCCCCCATGACCACCACTGTGAAGATTAGCCATATCCATTGCTCCCCTATAGGTACAGTAGAAGAGTAAGTGTGGCCTCCCAGGGATAGGAAATGCATTTTCCATTGGCAATTATAGGGGAAAATCCTTTAGGTATCTCATGATAGTGAAGAAAAAAGAGCTAAAACATTATTATGAAAATGATTATGGTTTACTGTTTGTTTTAGAAATGAGGTCACTGTATGTATAGCAGAGCTCCCCAAGTTTTGAACCTCCCTAGGAACCAATAATCCCGGGATAAGTTTACCATAACCTAAAAAAATGGCTGTTCCATCTACTAAATGGTGTTTACCAAAACAAAACAATTACAGTTAGAAAGTTGCTCAATTTTCTCATGATTTTTAAATAAAATTATAGGTTTGAATAATTAAAGGGTTCATTTTTCGGAATGTGCTATTTTTAAGAACCCAAATGTATGCATAGGTGTACAACAGAAAATGGAAACTGCCATTGCTGACCTGGTTTTGCTTTGGTAAACTGTTCTACTTACCACAATTTTCTGCTCAGCCAATTTAGTAGCTCACAAATTGCAAACAGAAGGATATTAAAGGATGGATCATGGGACTCTACCTTGGTCATCCTTCTGCCTCCAGTCTGCTTATTGTGCAGAACGATGAGGTTCTCCTATACCCCATTATTTATTAACTCCCCTGCCTAAAGTATTCAAAGTAGCGGCAGTGTACCCTACAATTAAAATATACTGCCCCCCCCAAAAACAAATCTGATATATGGTTTGCAATGGGTGTAATACTACTAGTATGCAGTATTTGCATTTGATGACTTCTGCAGAGTTTGACAAACGTGTGTTTGCCTGGAGTGTCATTGAAAATCTTTGGCAACTATTACAGTGTGAAGAATGCACAAGCCAGAGTAACCTGCCAGAACCCATCAGTCCGATTGCTATGGACTACTCCATTCTGCACCTAGGACTTACCTTTTATATTTATATAAATGTAATCATATTTTTTAAAATCCTTATTTAATGATATTTTTTACAATGCTGTAAGTAAAAGAAATTTGACCAAACTTATAGTTTGATTTTTCAGCAACAACTGGTTCCAATAAGTCAGACTCCTGACATTTAGAATTAATTAAGATGCCATCTTGGGCGTCAGACTTTGTTGGCCCGGCATGTTGTCTGCACACTCTGAAAGGTGTTGATAAAGTTCCAGTATCTTTATTCATTGTTTCATTAAAGATCCTCATAATTGGTTATGTGAGGCCAATACTAAAGATATGTCTCTGGGCTCCAAGAGCAAAATGCACCACTTATGCTGAAATAACTGCAGAAGAAAAGATTTTTTTTTTAATGCTGAGAACGAAGGATTGTAGAATGACCAATTATAAGCTGTGTTGTCTTTAGATGAAAGAACCTTTTTGTGGTCGTCTTCAATCTCTTGTTTGGGCTGTCAACAGCAATTTGACAAAGAATGTCCCATTGACTGACCTGTTTTTTCAACATAGTAACCTATATTGTACACTACTTAAGCTGCACAGACTATACTAAGCTGCAAATATTGAACTCGCCTCCGCTTCTGCTTCTGATTTCCAGCCGGAATTTGCAAACCTATAACCAGATTTCCTTTTTTTTCTAAATATCACTTCTTTGTATCTTCTTTAATCTTATTCCATTCATCCCCCTCCTTTCCCTTACCTCCCCACCTCCAGCACACACTTCAGGGGCCAAAGCTCATGATAACTGTTTTGTGGTGAATGGTCAATTGTTACAAAATTCTAATTGGTTCTGGGTCATTCTCTTTGAAAACGTTGCTGTGCTCTAGTAATTTTGTCAATTAATTCCTAACAATTAACAACTGACAAAACTTCGGATCTTTTCAAAAAATGTTCTGATTTTTACATTAAACTCTTCACCCCCAAGAGCAATTCTTAGAGATCAACTTTCACATGATCTGTCTTTCCTGATCTTTTGAAGCTAAATGTTCAGAAATGCTGCATGGGGTTTGAACGGTAATGGGATACTGTGCTGCTCTTTTCATATTTTGCACACCTGGGTGATAGTACAGTAGCCACTGGGAGACAACCATACTGTATAAAACATTGTTTAAGTATATTGTGGAATTTAACGGGAATATTGTGCTGTAAAAGGAACTTTAAATTCCTTTTTTTTTCTTCTGTACAATATTCCTCAAGACTTTTATCCATAGTTTAGTAATAATGCTTCAATCAGTACATTCTAGAATTTGGGTCTTGTAAAAGGCTACGTACACGTGCAATAACTGTCGCTGGAAAGGATCTTTCATGATCCTTTCCAACGACTAGCGACTGCGCGATGCATGAACGAGTGCTGTACATACAGCACCATTCTGCTCCATGGAGAGGAGAGGGGGAGAACGACGGAGTGGCACCCCACTGCGCTCTCTCCCTCTTCACTTCCATTAGGGATAGATATAGCAGATATATCAGCAAGAAGTATGGCAGTGGGGGATCTTCATAAGCTGAGACCCATTGACTTACACCATTGACCAGTGTTTCTTGATCTTTTTAATGTGAGGGAACCCTTTGAAATAACTTTCAGGTCTTCAGGGAACCCTTCTATAATTACTATATTCACACATTTTATTTCATTAGTGTGGTGGTCTGTAGGAAGAAAATCTATTACATTACTGGCCATTGGGAAGAATGCCAACCTTACAATTTGGCGTCAATGGTAACTGACCTGAGAGGCATAAAGTGATCATTGCTCTAGGAACCCCTAGCAACCTCTGGAGGAACCCAGGTTGAGAAACACTGCCCTTGACTATTTTTTGTGGTACACATGTGATGCTTTTTGCCTTTTCTGTAGATGGAAACCCCTCAGTTATGAAAAAAATAATACAATGTGTTAACATGCACTATTATTAGCATAGTGTATGCTTTGCAAAAAATAGCCTAATGATATGTCCCAAGTGAACTATCCCTTTGAAAACATTTTGAACTCCATATCATTTCTCTCCTGCAATATGGAGTCTGGCTCACCCATTTGGATTTATCACAAAAGACTAGGCTTGCTTTGAACCTTATAGTCCACCAAAGATAGATTAGAACCTTCACAAGTTTATTTAAATCTATATGATCTGGGATACCCTTGGAGTACAATATCTTTAAAGGGGAAAAGTATGTCTTGGTAGACCCTCTGCCATTTTGTCTTTTTCTTTTTGGAACACTGAAGACCTGAGTTGATGATCGTCAGTCAATCTGTAGTCTTCATTTCTTACTTTTCTGAAAAAGATGGAAGTGCAACACAATGAGAAATAAAAGGGAGCGAACAAGCATGTGTATGAATGTTCCTGTATACAGTGTACATATAATATATATATATATGTATGTATATTATTATTATTATTATTATTATTATTATTATTAATAATATTATTTTTATTATTACCCTCATTGAGTCCCCTATCTCCTTGTTAAACTCTGTAAAAATCCAGATTAAGCAGCCTTTGTGAATTTTAAAACCAACAGCAGAGCCTTTGCCCTGAAATACTCTAATGTTACACAACATAGAAGTTCTGAAAGTTTCTTGGCCCATTCTCACTTTCAGCTAAGACGTAAGAGCCATAGGCCAAATATGCCAAATATGTCCACATCATCATGTATTAACACCCAACTTAACACAACTAATATTAAATTGTATTTCATGAGAAGTACTTACTATTTTTTTTCAAACAAATAATATAGTTTAGTTAGCCAAAATTTACTCTGTCCAGCTGCTTTCACTTTGTTCTTACTGTTTGCCAGGCTGCTTCATTTTGTAGTTTTGGAGTTTCATTTTTTATATATTGTTGTTTTCTGTGAATATATTCCACAGTTATATTCTCACTGCCACCTGTTTATGTGTGTGATATAACTGACAGCTGAGGACCACCAAACACACCAATGGCCCACAGTCTATGTTCTGTCCAATGAATTCCATCCATTGACCAACTATTTGTAAGAGAAATGTGGAGTTCTACATCCTAAGTCAGTGGTCATGGACATTGCCATGATAGAGCCAATGGACCAGATTAAAATAATAAAAAAAATTCCCACACAAACAAATATTCTGATGGATGTTAAAAAGGTAATCATGGCACAAGAAGTCTCAATAAGAATTAAATGTTCTTATGCAACCTATTAAATTGGGGGTTTTGAACTAAGGGTTTCCATATTCTTTTGGGGTATAGGAACAAAATGAAGGGAGTATGGGACTTGATCTCTGAATATTCTTGAAAAAGTAAATAATAACTGTTCACATTACCAATATGGATTGAGGTATCTAGGCCACTAACTAACCAGAGATCAGACGACTTAACATAGATACATAGATGTTTTACAGTTCCTGGTATTGTCTGTTCACATATTGGCATTCCTAAGAATAAGTTACTCCCCCCCCCCAACCTTTATGCATCCGACTTCAATTTTGCTATGTGTATGGAGTCAAAAGTGAAAACAAGTAGAGAAATTAACATGAGATGTTCAATTTCATGCAAATAACATTGCCAGTGAATATTCTGATTGCGCACAAACAACACTAGGTGTATTAAGAATTAGTGTTGGTGTTCGAATTCAGGTTATCCTTATATTTGTCCTAAATATGGCTGTTGGACTTCAGCAATTTATGTGTAAAAATATCTGTAGAAAAAAAAGACTTTAATGTTAAAGTAGTTTATTGAATGTGTGTGATTTGTGGGAACCGCAGTCACAGCTGATTGGAGGTACGGGAGTGCTTCCAATCAGCTGTGACTCCAGATGAACTCTCAATAGAGTTTCTCCATTGAGAGTTCAATTGCAATTCTGTTCCCACAGTCACCTGATAAGTACAGCCTGGGGAGCGGGCTGTACTGTTCCGTATGTGTTCTTGGATAGAGATTCTCTATCCAAGAACACATACTACAGTTACGCTAGGGCTGCAAGAGCAATTAGGGAAGCTGAGCTGTCAGATTCCTCTTGCAATTCTACACAACCTTTATTGGTGTTCGAATTCAGCGTTCGATCACCCAAAAAATATCAGGCCATTCGATCAAATACCTGCTGAATCGAACACTGAGCTATTCAACCAACACTAGTTAGAATGCATGTCAATGGTTTACAGTTTGAAAACAAATAAATATGATACGATTTTCAATTGTTCTGTTACAAGATATCTATATTTAAAGTACAACCAAGCTATTGACATTGGTACCCAATGGACAGGTAAGGATGTTGTAGATTTGGACAGTGAAGTGAAATGATTACCAAATCAGACAATTTGTTGAACTGAAAATCATTTTGTTTTGCCTATAGATTTATCCACTGCTGTTTATGATTAAATCATTGCCAGGTATCTTCAACCCACAATGGAAAAAGCCCATCAGTCACAAGCAACACATGAAATGGGAAGCACCATTTATACTTATTTGTCTGGTAATGGACAGTGGCTCAGGGGTTAGCACTCTGGCCTTTAGCCGCACTAGATCCCAGGTTCAAATCCCACCCAGGACACTATCTGCATGGTGTTAGCAGGTTCTCCCTCTGTCTGTGTGGCTTTAATCCCACATTCCAAAACATGCATTTAGCTTAATTGATTTCCCCCAAACATTGACTATTAGACTACATTAATGACATATGATTGAGGTAGGGACATTAGTTTGTGAGCTCCTTTGAGAGACAGTTAGTGACACGACTATGGAGTTTGTACAGCGCTATGTAATGTGATGGCGCTATATAAATACTGTGTAATAATAATTAGATGATTGGGTAGAAGAACAAACAAAACTACAGATTCCATCATGAATAATGTTTTTGAAACAGAAACTCTTACACTTATCTCATTCTTAGAACATTTCACTTATTGGGGTTTATTTATAAAACAGGGAATCTGGCATTCACTGAAACATTCTCTGGTAGGCAATCAGTTACTACCATAAGTGAATGAATTTCAGTGAATGTCAAATTCATAGCTTTATAAATAGACCTCAATGAGCTACTTATGCAAAATTGTTTTGAAAAATAAACAAAATTCTTTATTGAAAGGGTTTTTTTTCTGTTGCATTCGGAGCAGTTTGACTTTTTTGCAGCCAGACCATACTATTATAGCACATGGATTACCCTAGCTGGCACTGCTTGCAAGCATTATCTCAACCCCAACTTACCCTAGAGGCAAATGATTGCCCCTCGAAGTGATGGTAACCATAAAGATATGATGTAATGATTGCTAAATGGCTTTAACATTGATTTGTAATATTAAAGAGTTAAGAGAAGTTAGAAGCTGAGATTTTCTTATCTGTAAAGTACACAAACAGCCCCTTCCCAATAACATCTTTTATTTTCTATTATTTACAGACTGAAAACCATAATTCAATGACCTTCATTAAAAAAAGGAAAAAAAACATCTACATGGATATGTTGCTCTGGGTCCCAGGTTTGAATCTCGGCCAGGACACTATCTGCATGGAGTTTGCAGGTTCTCCCCGTGTTTGTGTTGGTTTCCTCCAGGTACTCCGGTTTCCTCCCACATTCCAAAAACATGCAGTTAGATTAATTGGCTTCCCCATAATTTGTCCTTAGACTGTATTAAAGACATATGACTATGGCAGAGACATTAGATTGTGAGCCCCTTTAAGGGACAGCTAGTGACATGACTACGAATTTTGTAAAGCTCTCCGTAAAATGTCGGCGCTATATAAATACTGTGTAATAATAATATCTAATGTTATCAGCCAATAGTAATCTCAAATCAAAAAGTGCAATTACTAATTCTTCTTAAAGGGACTGCCAGAACAAAACAGCTGTTTTTTCAATAAATTCCATGTTCCAGGGCTCTCCATCACCTTACTTGTACATATTTTTTCAATGCCAGTGACTCACAATGTAGGAAGGCTGATGACGACAGCCCTGGAACATGCACATTCTTAAACAAGTCAGCAATACCAACTCCCTTGTTGTGTTCTTTTTAAAATGGAAAGGAAAGCTTTTGTTACTACACATTAAGGGTCAGAAGCATAGGAGAGGAGTTCAGACTTTGGATCATTATAGTTATTTTGCTATGTTGTGTGATAGGGATAGAAAGTGACAGTATTTCTGGGAATTAATGACACCTCAATATCATAAACATGTGCAGGCCAAAATATAATGGAATTCATTTCTTCAACATTTTACAAATGAGAACCAGCACCATTGCAGGCAGTACAGGTTAAAAGTCTTTCTATCTGGCAAATTGTGACAGCGCTGTGCTAATCTCTTATTAGGGAGATCTGACTGCTGAACTTCACAAGACACTGTTAAGCATCAATAACATTTTTCTTTCCACTGCTAGGAGGATTCCCAGTTCTCGCACCCTTTGTGTATCTTATATAAAATATTTGGGTTTTTGTTTCCCCTGGTAAATGTAAGGAGTTGTTGTCAGTGGTTATGATTCTTGAACTTTGATTAAACAAAAGGAGACTTGTGATAACCCTCATCCTTATCAAACGAATAAAATGTTGATATAACAAGACACGTTTTAACCATTATAGGCTCACACATAGAATATTGGAATAAGCATCTGCGACTAATATGTGTAAAAAATGTGCTGTCTGAAAATAGAAAAATAAAAACCATCTGGGTGTGACACAACAAGATTTAAAATGTATGAAAAACTCAAAGAACAAATGTTAGCTATGATATTTATGGCCTGTATAAGGTACGCTAATCTTTTATTAATAGCAGTAATAATCCTAATTGTTTTAAGGTTTGTTTTAGAGATTAAAGGATGGTTCCAATGATAAATGGTTTTTGTCAATCAGTGGCTCAGAAATAGTAGAAAAAAAACAGAAATAATCACTTCCTCCTCAGCCCTCTCCCCCCACCACCCCCAACAATTATTTTACTATTTAGAGTCAATTGTTTTCTGAGCTGAATTATGGCTCCTAAAGGTGCATGGTCATTAGAGATGGTCAATGAGATTTGTAAAATTCTAGTTTTATACAAATCGTATGCAAATTGAACTGACTTGAAGCTGCAAGTGCAGATTCTGATTGGCTCAGTAAGAAGTGCAATTTGCATGTGACTTGCATCAAAGTCAAATTTTTTTGCATCTGTTTAATTATCTCTACTCATCATGGCACTCTGCACTTCCCGAGGAACTCTCTGCTTCATTGAGGACCACCAAGTATTAGAGAAGAGGTGGTGAGAAAGATAGACGACCAACCAGTTGGCATCTAATAAATGTATGTTATAAAGTGTATAAAATAATACATGTGGGTGGTCTCTAAAGGAAGGCTGGAATTGAGATTTAAGTACTGAACTTTAGTTACCTTTATTATTATTATTATTATTATTAACCACCCGAGCGATAACCCCGACCTTGGTTCGGGGTTAAAATAATTACAATTATCGATAACCCCGAACTTTTCTCACTGTATGAAAATACAGTGAGAAAAGTTCGGGTTTATCGATCACTTACCTGGTCCCGCTGCGATCCAGCGCCGTCCTCCAGCGTCGATCTCCAGCGTCGTCCTCCAGCGTCAGGAGCCCTCTCCAGGAAGCCTCAGCCACTCACTCCGGCCGGCTTCTTCTCCCTCCGTGCGTGTACGTCGACGCGTACGATGACGTCGGCGCGTGTGCGGGAAATTCAAATTGAAAGTCATTCAAACACATTTTGTATTGGATTTAATGCAAACTCCTGTATCCAATCCAGTACAAAATAATAAAATAAATACAAAGTATGTAATTGGTAAATTCAAACTCTCATTTTGTATTGGATTGGATACAGGAGTTTGTATTCAATCCAATACAAAATGAGAGTTTGAATTTTGTTCTCATTTTGTATTGGATTGAATACAAAGTCCTGTATCCAATCAAATACAAAATAATAGAAAATATATTTATGTGGTTTTGTCTATAGGTATGTGACGGACACTAGGGAGGTGTTTTAGAAAAATATATTACTATACAGTATACCGAATTATCGCATTTTCAGTATTTTTAATTTATTTATGTATTCTTGTTTAAGCTGATTTTTGTGTCTTTTATTTAATTTTATTAAAAGTAATTTTTTCTTTACATGATTGTGTGTTTCAAACATTTTTTATATTCATGATATCTACTAGAACCCTGTTCGGACATATTTCTGTAAGTTACAGGTCTACAATTTAAAAAACAAAATTTCATGAAAAACTGTAACGCTTTTGGAACAGAAATCTAGACCTCAGTGTAACGCCCAGGAGGTTTAATAAACGGTATTTACATAGTGCCAACATATAACGTAGCACTGTACAATAAATAGGGGTTGCAAATAACAGACAGATACAAACATTGATACAGGAGGAGGAGAGGACCCTGCCCAGAAGAGCTTACAATCTAAGAGGTGGGGGAAATAAAACACAAGGGGGACACAATGCCAATATGGTACCCTCTGAATTTTCTAAAGTTTTTAATTTTTTTTTTGGCTGTTTGTATTCACCATGAACATATTTCTCTTATGTTATTTCTTGTAGGCACAAGAAAACAGGGATTTTTAACAATAACAGTGTAAAACCATTGACAGTAAGACAGGATAAACGTACTGTGGGTAACCAGTTTTGCATGCTGATGTGGCAAAAATGTTCGAACAACTGCGTGGTCAAAAGCAACAAATCTGCAACACACATGGTTATAGCTGTGTGCTAAAATGGCTCCCAACCTCCCCTATTTGTTTGAATAGGGAAAGATTGGAACCAGGGTAGAGCATGCGGAACACTGCAGCTGACTGTAGGTTCTGAAATGGCTATTATGGTTATCATAAGAAGAATACCTATTTGGATATTTCCAAGATCCACAATCTGGATTCCGAAAAAATTCAACCAGAATGTCGTTTGGTCAATTTCCACAATTTTTGGGGGGAATTAAGTGCTGAATGGCTTAAATAATCTATCTTGTATTAAAAGAACAAATTTATTTTTTTTTATTTTTAAATAGAAGGAAATTTGTGTTTATTCTTATCTGTTTCCCATTGTCACCAAGACCGAAACTGAGGGTAAATCCCAAATTTTGGGGAAATGCTTCCAACTTGAATATTTGTTCACTTTACAGCTGTCTAAAGCTAGCCATACACATTATAATACAATGTTGAATAAAACAAAACAAGAAAAAAAAGCCGTTGTATCAATTATTTTGGACTGATATTGTCTTGCTTTTAATGTTATGCCTTTTTTATGTGTACTGTAATTATTTACATTCTCTACCATAATAGGTTTACAATGAATTGGATGATCAGTGATTCTAATCACTTTTTCTGTTAGCAAACATTTTTTAATGAATCATTTAATTATTTTTTTTAATTATTTTCAAAATATCATTTAAGCTTACAGAATACACTGTATTGTAATAGAGACATAAAACAAGCTGAATGATACATATGTCATCAGTAAATGCATTAATTTGAAACATTGTATTCTTCACTTCAAATACATTGCCATTAACTTTTTAATATGTTTCAGGCATTTTTGTAAAAACCCAAGGTCTTGTTTACGTGTGCACCTCTGTAAAACCTTCTGGTGTAACCTTTTAACAAAGGGCACTAAAGCTTTATAGCTTAGGGCCTCATCAAGTTCAGCACTGACTACTCAGTACTTGAACTGAAACTTTCCTAAAACTTTTACACATTAAAACATCTTTTAGGTTTTTATTGCTGTCTTCACCCCTCTTGACACCCCCATACCCCCCAACAAAGATTCAAAAAGATTTTCCATATGCTATCAAAAAGTTACCAAAAAGAATTACCTAGTTTCACTTAAGTTTAACAAATACTTAAAAAAATACTATTACTTATATATTTGGGTAATTGGTTATGTTTATTATAGTATGGTAACTTTCAAACGTTTAATTTATAATTTCAGTATTATCAATATCTGGATCTGATGGGGGCTGCTGTCCCTTTACCCTTTTTTCCACTAGCCAAACTGAAGTAGTACTTTGCATGGCATTGCAACAGCCATGTAGCTTGGGCATTGTCTTTAGAAACAGAGACTTTGTTTTAAAGCAAACATGTCACCACAGTTTTTATATTATATAAAAGATGGATCATATTTTTATATAATGTAAAAAAGTTTTTTTTACAATTTTTCATGTTGGCCTTTCCTTTCTAATAACACAGATGTCTCATATCCTAGGAGGCTGTGTGCTGCTCCTTCCGCACATGCCCAATATCGCCCATGTGTCATAAGGGGCCTTCCTGGAATGTAAAAAAAGTGTCAATCTCACGCATGTGCAGTGAAGCCTCATCGACCGTTCTCACACCTACACAGTAAAAGATCGAGTGATGAGAGTAGAACCTTGAAGAAGGAGAAAAAGATGGCTGCGCCTACTGTCCCATTCTCAAAAGATAGAGCAGAGAAGACAAGATGGCGAGGGACCTTATGGACTTGAGGGCTTTTTTGAAGGGCTTTTCTCTAGTATAGGTAAGTGTAATTTTTTTTCATGGAAATTACGCTTTAAAGGTTTTCACAGATAATACAGAAAATATTAAATTAAGAAAAAAACGACATACCGGGTACAGCTTTTTCTGCAATATTTACCTTCTGTACCTTTCTCTGCCAAGTCTGATAGCAAGTACCATTCAACCCACTTCCTCCGAACTAAGATCATTCTTGCCCCACCACAGTCTGTGTCAGGACAGTGAAAGGAGACTCAGGAAAGTAAAGAGTTCTTCTTTTGTTCACTCTACTTTCCTTTCCGCACATGAACTGCCTAACTTCTTGTTCCACCTCTTCCTCTCCCAATCGATTCCTGCTGTACAAGGACTGCATAGGACTGATTTCAGGTTAAATTCAGGTACTCACAACTATTTATAAAATATATTTATATTTAATGATAATAGATCTACATTATTGTGTGCTTTATATCTGCTCAGAATTTATTTTTAATCGCCCATTGTTGGACAATATATAACTGACAGCCTATGCATTGAACAAAGGATGTGATGAACTGATGAAGGGCCTTTCTACAGCTTACTGTTTGCGCTCATTTGTAAAAAGAACAGAGGCCCCAAAGAAATTGCTCCCTTGTCTTTCACGAGGTTATATGTACAACGAAAATATCCCTGCACCACTAAGCACATGTAGACAACATCAAAGGATGGAATCCTCTGTTCAGCAGCAGTTTAGAAGATTTCACGGAGCGGCACTTTATTTATTAGCTGTACTCTGATTTTGCTTTTCACAAAGTGGTCCGGCTGGTCTGCAGAGACTCCAAAGAATCCTGCCAAGTGTTATATATGACTAAAAGCAAACTTATTGATACATTTGAACTTTTCATATAGAAGATCCATGTTTCCCTCTGGAAGTTGCATGTTGTCACCACACTAAATAATTCCAACTGAGCATATGGTAGTAAACTTTATAAAAGGAAAGGTAATTTCAAACTGTATATCAAAATGATTAGTACATCCAAAAATTGGGGCAGTTAAAGTTAAAGTAACAATTTTAAATATTCCAGTAACATTTTATTGTAGGTCCACCCCCTGTAATTACCTTACATTTTCTATTTAATGTTAAGGCCACACATAATGCAAAAGGACCACCCAAGCTTGGAAGGTTGGAGCAATCTTGAGTGTACAAGCAATATTAAGATCAGCATACCGTACACCTTTATATAAATATATATGGTAATAAATGTACCTGGATCACAATTTGAGGCAGAAATATTGATATTATGGTTTAAACTGACACACCCCTGATTAAAAATATATTGTCTATTAAAACTTCTGTTTGAGCAAAGCTACAAGCAGACTTTCTGTTCCTTGCAATCATCTCCCACTCTAATTTCACCATTATTTTTATGTTTTTGTCCATAATTTCATTTCCACCTGATACCACCCATCCCCATATTCAGATCTCATTCTGCTCCCCACATACAAAATCAGTTATTTTTCTTACTCCCTTTTGGCTTTTCTTCTCTTCTTCTTTTGTATCTCTCTTTTTCCTGACATGTTCATGTACAGCTTTGATCACCTTCATCTCATCTACCTCAACTATAGTTACCATGTTCTCCTCTACCTTACCCGTTGTCGGTTTCTAATCCCTCTTTTCTCCCAAGGTCAAAGTCTGCTGCTTGCCGTACCCTCAAGTGAAACCATAGCCCATTCTACCTTACTTTTCTTTCGCCCTTGTCAATGATTTGATTTGATCTAACTCCATTTTGCACATAACCCCAGTCCACAGTAAGCTATTGTCTCCTTGGTCATATTTTCTTCCTCCCTTAGGTATATGACCACCTCTGCAACTTTACCTAAATGGATCAATGAAGGTTCTTTTCTTCCAGCTATCTCTCATCAACATTCAGTCATCTTCCACTCTTACTAGCAAAACCACCCAAATTTTCTATATACGCCTTATAATTGGCTCACATTCAGTTTGCTTTATTACCTGTCCTTAAACACATCCTACTTCTTGCTCTGCTTCTTAATCATCTCTTCTCTGCCTCCTCCATTGTCTTTCCATTAGTGTCTTCCCTCATGATTCATACTCATCTCACATTCTTCCTGATCTTCTATTGCAGGGGTCGGCAAACTTTCATGGCCAATAGGCCATTTTCGGGGTGGGCAGGAGCACATTAGACCGGACTCTGGGTCCTAAAGGCTCTGCCCACCACCAGGGAACGCCCCCCGACGGGAAATCTCTCTCCTCCGTATGCATTGCGGGGGAGAAGGTTTTCCCTTCAGGGAGTGTTTCCTATTTACCGCCCAGCGGAAGTATCAACGCCGGCCGTGGTAAATAGGGGAGCAACAACAAGGAGGCAGCACCGGTGCTCCGGCGGCTCCAGGGCTCAAGCGGCTCCCACTCTGGTAGTTCCTAACGTGGGTTGTCGGCCGGCATTAGGCCAGATCGGCCAGGGGCATTAGGCTGGAACAAACTACCGGCTAGGCCGTATCTGGCCTAAAGGCCAGAGTTTGCTGACCCTTGTTCTATTGGTCCATTACCATTTGCCAACATTTCCCCCACTCCAAAACCAACTTATACTCTGTCCCTCAGTAATTATAAAGCTGCGTACACACGTGCAATAATTATCGTTGAAAGTGAACGACTAACAACCGTTTGTCCGATAATCATTAACAAATAAAGTGTACAACGACGCCGATGAACAAGGATTGTCACTGGAAATGAACGACCGTCTAAGCGGATCTGGTTATTGGGCAATGATTTTTCACAATCTATTGTGTGTACCATCGTTCAGTAATCGTGGATTGTTCTGTGATACACTTTCTCCTTTACATGTCACTTCCTGCACCGCTCAGATGATCGTATCTAGCATGTACATTATTGTTGGATTATATATGAATGAAAATCGTGCATAAACGTTGATCCAGCGTTCGTTTTCTAACTACAGTTATTGCACGTGTGTACCTAGCTTTAGTGTGATGGTGCACTTATCATATCAAACCTGTTCGACCCTAATATTGTCTGGTTGTGCAAAAAAGTATACCAACATTGTATTATTTATTCAAAGGCTAAAAATCATTCTGCCATTCATGAACATTTGATTTTATTTATGGTATTGCCATCTGCTTTGCAACATATGTATAAAAATATTCTGTTTTTTAAAAAGCTAACAGTTTTTTCCTTTAATAAACTGATTTCTATCCATGTGGAATAAATGTCAAATGATAAACATGTGTAAAGGATATTAAACTTATATGAGAATAAAGTATCTGTTGTTTCAATGATAACTTTGTTTTTTATTTTCTCTTTTGCTTGAATTAAAACATCATTTTAGGAATGCAAACTGCATATTAATAGTGATCACTGAACTTTGAAATATATGCTGGGCTTGGGATAGGAAAATACTGAAGGCTTAATATCCCATCTATGAAATGATTGTGTTATGTTGCCTGAACTTGGCATAAACAGGAGTCCAGCTTTGGCAATATGACCCTTGCTTACATCCTCATCCACACAAGAGAACATAGCAAGGCACAACATGAAGTATATTTATTTTTGTGAATTTTTTGTGCATTTTTGTACCTAAAAGTATTTTTTCTGATTTTTAAATTTTTACTGGTGTGTTCTTTACTTTTATATTTTCGGTTCTATTGAATTATTCCAGCGATATATTGCCAGAAACAGAGGAAAATGTACAATCATGGATGTTTCTGGTTTCAGCCCACACTGACCCCACTTCTTCCACAAATACCTACACATCTCTTCTCCAATGTACCTGCTTTAACATTTCATTTTTACTCATAAAAGATTTGGGATTTCTAGGCTAGTGAGTACAATTAGGTTATTTTTTTATATTGACAGTACTGCTACTGATGAGCACTAATATATTTGTGAGAAGGAAAAAAACTGAAAAGACTCCTTGGTGTAACATATGTACAGTGAGACCACTCTGCACTTTCAGTATAGGGCGCAGTGGTGATTGGGAAAGCCATCAAGGTTTTTTGTTTTTTTAGAAAGGCTTACCTGTGCTTTAGGTTTATTTAATCCATCAAAGGCTATGTACAGATGTTAGATTTATGTCACTGGAAACGTTCTTTACTCTTTGTTTCCAGTAACAGTAGAATTAGTCCTATATACACAACACGGTTCACTTCTATGGAGTGAGAAGGACAAGCAGAAGAAAATTACATCAGTTGTCCCTGCTCGATTATTACCGGTAATTGTTCTACCAATGGATAAATAAGCATTGGGGAACCACTGTACACACCCTTGATTTTTTTCTGAGACAAGTTTAATCGTTCATCCCAGACGAGAGTTATCTAGAAGAGTGGTCCCCAACCTTTCGGACCTCACAGACCTCCAAATTCATAATTTTAAATCCCGTGGACCTTTTATTTGAATTTTTAAAATAAAGATAAATACATTTGTAAAACAATGATCTTCCTAATGGTGCCTGAGGACTGTGGAAGCTCTGATTCATTGATCAGCTCACGGTTAAGTGAAGTATTACTATTGTTACTATTATCATTAGTTGTATTATCTTTGGTATTACTAAAGAAATACTAAATATTTGTTTGCTTTTTCTCACTCATTATGGGTTTATTTTATTCAAATCTAAGACCAAACAAGAAATGATAGTTATCAAAATCAAACTATTTGATGCCATTAAAGGTCATACTTACCTAAAGGAGCATCTGAGAAAAAAACAAATAAAATAAAACAATCAGATGAGAATCGGTATTCGCGGAGAGGGGTTACTGTTGTAATGGTGGACCTCCCTTGTTTTTCTGTCTCTGGTACAGTTTGTGAATTAAGTGCAATATAAAGGCAACAATTGTTTTTCGGAATATCAGATTTTATTAGAATATGATTTTTGTTTTATTAATTATAAACAAAAATTGCAAATAATGTCCAAATTTTGGCCCACCAAAATTTTATCATGGACCACCAGTGGCCAATGGACCACCGGTTGGCGACCACTGATCTAAAGTTTGGGGGTAACCTCAGACTGCTGTCCAAGTCCAGGACCAATTCCAGGAGTGAAGGCTAAAATGTAGTCTGTGCCTGCACTACCTGGCCCCTAGTAGTAAAGTCATCCCATTGTGCAGTCCTCTGAAGCTTGCTAGAGAGCCAACAAAGAGTGTTCATATCAACCAGTCAGCAATTCTAGCATCCAAAGACAAACACATCTGCTCTGTTGTAGGAAGAGAAAACTCCGGGTTTGCTGCATTATTTGACCACAAATATTGGTTAGTAAAAGGAGATTTTAGTTTGCTATTTTTTTGTCCTTTTTAGATAGTCCTTATTTAAAAAAAGAATGTAGGCTTGAATTGTATCTCAATGTAAAGACACAGTTATTTGTGTAGGTGGGGTTGGAGTGGGGGGTTGTAGGTGGTACTAAAGTAAGCAGAATGTAATTGTGTTGTTGGGGTTTCAAGAAGGGTATAGAGGTGCTCAGTGGTGGAATGGATGTTGCAAGGGAGTGCACGAGTGACGGAGTTTCAGGGAAATGTAGGGATGGTTATTGGAGGACAGGAGAGGAGGGGTGTAGGGATGTGCAGTGATCAACAATGGTAAACAGGGGTGTAAATGTGATCAGTGGTGAATAGGGGGGTGAACTGGTAATTGGATACCTTTTCAGGTATAATGTTTACACTGACAAGGGCATAAATATATTGCCTGTTTTAAATTATATTTGTGGTTTTATTAACAATATGTTAGCTTTTTCCTTCACAGTTTTACAAATGAAAAAAAAGTCTATACTTGGACAGAAATCTGCTTACTGTTTGTATGCTTTATTATTCTGCTATTATTTGGCTTTGCTTACAATTGAAAACAAATCTCTTCTTGGGCTTCTTCTTTGGTTCTTTGAAATAAAAAAAATGGGAACCCCTGCATGCCGACCTCACTGGACCTCACAGAGAGATCTTGGGAAAGCTCAGGATTCCAATTCTCACAAGTAGACACTGTACAGAAATAGGTTCTTCCAGGATATGAACATTCCTTGGACCCCCTAGGCAAACCTACTGGAACCCGAGCAGGGAACTGGGGTAACTACTACATATGCAAACCTTGAATTTTTGTGCAATGTCCACTTGAGGAATATGCAAAATCTATGCCAAGCTTGGCCAAAGTTCTTTAGATGCATGGAAGATTAGTGGACCAGTGGAATGTGTGCAAACAGCTCTGAGCTGGGTAAATCAGTGCACTTTATATAGGATGTTTGTGAATTAGAGAAGCACATCCCTTCTATATTTTATTATTTCACAGCCAGTGATTCCATGATCTTAGTAGATTATTTCATAGCCTTTTCACTGACCTTATCCTCCCTGTAGATCTAAAATCTTCATCAGTCTTGCAAACAAGATATTTGTAATATCTCTCAAAGGCAGGTAAGAATCTGACTTAAAACTTACAAACATTTTTAATACATAAAAGTTGAGTTTAAAGAGAACCTGTCCTAATGTAAAGTTTTGCTCAAAATTTAATATATGTACTGTATATATAAATTACTTTAGAGGTATTAGGTCTATGTCTTAAATTAGTATTGTCACTAATAAATATTTGGCAAATAAAAAAATTGGTACTGTTTAAATCTTCAGCTTTATAGCAGAATATACTTTTAAGCAATAATAATAAAAGTATTGAAAACAGCTGTGGTTTAAATTATTGTGATATTACATAGATAAGGTTGTTTAAAGACCCAGGAGGGATGAACAGGTACAATCTTACTGCCCTCATAAACAGGAGCCTATACTGAGGTGCCAAACACCTTTGGTCTCCCAAATGGTCTCACCGGCCACAAACTGCCATATATGTTTAGCATATGTCTATTGAATAGTGAGGAGCCATGTGGATACTTTTAGAACTAGTTTTGTAAAGGTGAAAAAAACAGCAATCGGACCAGACTTTCCAATATGTCTGGTCACTATGGTCCCCAAGAAGACCTAATGGCATGGACGGAGGTATATGTTGGGCATTAATATCATCTTGTGCTCATGGGAACTTTCAAAGTGTAAAAATGTAAAGCTAAAAAATAGTTCAAACCCCTGAGTGTGTCTTGCTGAGTTCACGTAACTCTTTGTTTATGATACACAATAAAATAAACTTTCAACCTAGATAGTTGTCTCCAGGGCATATGTCCGCCCTTTATGATATCCCGCTATCATTTGCTTCCATAGCAAATCCAGAATTTAGCACTTCTACTTAGTTTTTTTCTCAGTGACAAAGTTTTAGTTTGGTGAACTATTAGTGAGCAAAAACATAGACAACAATTAAAACTTTGCAAGGAGTCTAACCCTCCCACACGTTAAAAAAAAACAAAAAAACATTTTGCCTTGAGATACACTTTAGGATTTGTACTACAACTAGGAAAGTTCCAGTTTTCATCGTAGGTTATAGCACTCATCTCAGTTATTCAGTATAATACATAAAGAAAGAAAGAAAGAAAGAAAGAAAGAAAGAAATTCTGCATATAAGGTGAATGCCAGCAAGTAGTTAAATCTCTGTCTACTTAGCAAATAATGTTAACACTACAAAAGCAAATATTATCTCTTCTGCTGATAAATCTTTGTGTCATAGACAATGATGAAATTAAATTAAATTAAACAGTAATACCAAATTATAGTTAATAAAAAGAAAAATGACTGATGCTATTTATAATATTATACTTATTATTGTAATATTACCATACTTTTTATTGTTTTATATATATTTTTTATTATTTTTTTAATTGTTGTTGATGCTATTGTTGAATTCTAAAATATTATTTATATATTACCTTTTTAGTATTAGCAATCTCAGGAGTGGCTTTAGCATTATGAAGAGTTATAATTAACTACAAGTTCCAAGGATGTCACCACAATAATAAGCCATATAAAAAAGAACAATAAAAAGAAAAAGTTGTGGAATATAGATGGTGGAAGTCCTCAGCACTCTTCCTTTCAGCATTCTTTCAGCAGTCCCTCTTGACCTAGGAACCTACTTTTGCCTGTCTAGCCTGGGGAAAGAAAGAATTGTTTTTCTCTCCTGTCTGCTGATCCAATTAAGAATAGAGACAATTACTTCTAATATTGTGCTAATTTTGTTTTCACAAAAGCAAGAAGGCTGAGGTGCTACTATCACTCAGCACAGGGGAAGGGGACACTTGTCTGGCTGGAGGAGCCTTCCTAGAAGAAGTTTTGGAAGCTGAGAAAAGTTAAGAAAACTTGGACTTCATTTTCTGAGATGTTCCTCCACTTACTTCTGTGTTTCCGGGAATTTCTGGAAAATGGACACAAACCACTAGAACAGCACCCAGCTCAATTCACTTTACTGTCTACAGTCTCCCCAGCTCAGACTCCGAGACTGCGGTCCACATACCTTTTACATGGCCAGATAATGTATGTCCAACAACTTAAGGAGATCGATTAATGTAGATATACTTCTGCATTACCAACATGTCTTTCTGCTGTAATTAAGGTTGGCATTATTGACAGCAGGACTATACTTTCCCTTGTATGTATAATTTTTGCACTCCAAAACTTTTTTTCTTATATATATATATATATATATATATTAATATTATAAAAAAATATATACATATGCAGAATATATTTATATACAAATTATATATATATATATATATATATATATATTTGAATGGGACAGAAATGTTATGCACTAAATACATTGATAACCTAAGTTATCAAAACTATCGAATACAAATATTTACTAAATAATAAAATAAAAAATGTATTTCGTTGTATCATATTTCTTGATCTTAGTGTTTTAATCACAGTGTGAAGAGTTCGGAAAATCGGGATATATTCTCTTTTTTTTTTTACATTTTCTGTTTATAAAAAATGGGAAGGGGAATTAGGAGCTTTTTAGTGAGCCACATAGGATAATAAATTGCATAAATTAGTAAAATGTGAATCATCTGTGTGGTTTTGTACATAACTTTTATATAAAATCTTCTGCATATATGTTAATGATAGGAAGGAGAATTATGTACAGAGATATGATATATATAGGTGAATGGACCGAATTTTGCTCTTTGTCCATCAGATCTGTAGCTAGCAGCAAATTACTATATTACAGCACAATACAAACTACCGGAATGTCAGGACTAAATTATATATAGACTGAAGAATAATTTATCTGTGATCATGTGAAGTATAAGTGAGAAAATACAAGCAGAGGACAATGGAGTGATGAATTGCATGCACCTTCTTGTAGTAAGGGTGTGACATGCCAGTAATTAGCAAACATTCTCCTGGGTAAATTATAAGCAGACTTGGGACAAGGGGGAATAGAATATATATCTAAAGGCTATAATGTATAAATCGCTCTATTTCTCACCCTATCTAAAAAGATGTTGCATAAACAATTATGTTATAGATATATCAGTGACATAATTCTCTGCTTTTTACTTGACTGTATTTTTTTATGAGGCATTGTATGTGCTATGGCTTCACCTGCATTTGTTTTGTAACTTTGTAGCACTGATGTTAAAATGTAAATGAGTAAAGTTTAAATTGTGCTATTATATCTCCTCTGGCCTCTGCAATGAACTTTCTATCGTACAGGTCAGTCAGTCTGTAATGATGTGTTCTTACTTCTCATAGCGCTAATTGTACAGATGAAGCGCATTGCATTGAGATATCAGCGACTTCTCTGCATTATCATCGGACCTTTCCATCTTAGCAATGGAGACAGATGTCAATTAAATATGTATAATTGTCTGAGTGGTAAATATTTACCATTAGAACCTTTAATGAAATAGAATATATATATATATATATATATATATATATATATATATATTTTCAAATTATGGTGTGGAATGGTTTCTATACTTCTATGTTTTTATATTTTTTCCAATTTCCCGATATCAGCATCACAATAATATCAAGTAATATCAAGTTTATTTGGCAAAGTTCACATCAGACTTTTAACTGACTTGCCTTTTTGTATTTTTATTTATGTGTTTTATTATTTTCTCTTCAAGCTGATCACTTAATAAACCTGGTTACTCTTGAATGGACTGATATGTCTCTAGTTGGTGTAATTATTATTTTTTCTTATTTTTGTACGCATTAATAAGACTTCCAGTGAAGTCAGTTGTATATTTCATTTTATTGTTTTGTATCCAAAAAAAGAGCATTTTTTAAAATTTACAGGCATTATAAAAAATTGCATATGTTTCAGTGCTTCTTAAGGGATCATTCTCTTTTACACTGGTGGTACCCCAGGGATAAAAAGTCTTTGGTTATATACAACAAAAAGAAGCATTTTATTACCGTGAAAAGATAAAATAATTTGTTGATTTTTTCCTTTTTTTTAATCAGCAGCAGAAATAATGAGAGATGATTGGCTGCTTTGGCCAACGCCCCTGTTCTCTTCCCTCTCCCCTTGTAGCTTGTCCCATGTTACAATGTTAATAAATAACGAATCAAATGAATTATAAAAGCTACATAGCAACCCCAAGACTGCTTCCAGGAAAAAAGTAATACTGAAACATAAATGGATTGTCAACCATCAAGTTTTTTTTATTTGTATCAAAGCTCAATTCACACCAGGATAAGGATATTTATTAAACTGACATTTTTTCTCCAGTTGAGATTAATGGGTTTTAAAAATGATATTACATGGGTATAATAAGGATCCTGATACGACATGGCTATATTAAAGATACTTAAATGACATGGCTATAATAAAGATCCTTACAAGACAGGGCTAAAATAAAGATCCTTATTAGACATAGCTACAATAAAGATCCTTAGATGAAATGGCTATAATAAAGATCCTGGGAAGACATGGCTGTAATAAAGATCCTTACAAGACAGGGCTACAAAAAAGATTCTTATTAGACAGGGCTAAAAAAAAAGATCCTTTTCAGGCATTGCTACAATAAAGATCCTTACAAGACAGGGTTATAATAATGATCCTTATTAGACCGGGCTATATTAAAGATCCTTACAAGACATGGCTATATTAAAGATCCTTACAGGACAGGGTTATAATAAAGATCCTTATTAGACAGGGCTATATTAAAGATCCCTACAAGACAGGGTTATAATAAAGTTTTCTTACAGGAGATGGCTATAATTAAGATCCTTACAATTCAGGGCTAAAAAAGATTCTTATTAGACATAGCTATAATAAAGATCCTTACATGAAATGGTTATATTAACGATCCTTACTAGGCAAGGCAAAAATAAAGATCCTTATCCATGTGAATTGAGCATGTTTGTTTTATAGCAGAAATAAAGGACTGTATGGGACAGGAAAGTGCACATATACAGGAACAATAATCCCTTTTGTAAAATATCTTTGCATAGGACGTATTTAAATTAGATATATGGTGTGGATTCAAGTTTGTATTTTTTTTCCTTTTTTAAAAAAGTACAAAAATAAGTGTACATGCTGTAGGCAGATAATAGTAAGATGTAATATAATATTTTAAAAAATCCCTCCCATTCCCGGTCAGAAACGCAACTTGACTTTTTAATTCCTTGAAGTGGCTTTGTGATATGAAAGAAGAAGTCCTTGGATAGTCCTTGGGATAGTCCTGTACAATTTATACGTCCCCATCGGTAAGGCTGTAGTATTTGCCCGGATTTGGGAAGCACAGGTAGGGAATGGTGCTGCCAGGGTAAAGGACAGGGAAGGGCATTGGTAAGACGCACCTATTGAGGAATGAATTGTCTTTGTAGAGCACTGATATATCTCCAGCAGTTTCCCCTGATCCTGGACCCTCCAGTTCTGCTGACATTTGTCTCTTCAGCTTATTTCTCCTGTTTTGGAACCAGATTTTTACCTGGGTCTCAGTCAATTGCAAGGAGTTGGCTAAACATGCTCTCTCAGCACTGCTCAGATAGCGCTTCATGTCAAAGGTGGACTCCAGCTGGAAGATCTGGCTCTTGGAGAAGATAGTCCTGGTCTTCTTCTTGGCCAGAAGCTTGTTTTTCTTACTAAGCCGATCAGGGGATGGAGATGGCTCATCCACCAAGCTGTCAGCCCTGTAAGATAAGTCTCTGTGCTTTGGGGACTGCTCAGTGCAGTAGTTAAGGCTTTGGGTGGAAGTCAGGAGGCATCTGGTGTCTAAAAAAATAATTAAAATCAATATGATAATATGAAATGATAAGATGAGACACAACAATTACTACAGATCTGATCAAACCTATTAAAGTTTTTCATTATTATTTTAAATGTATTTCCACCATTACAAGAATGTTGACTGTTGAATGTTGAATGTTGTAGATCTTCTACAGGTCACGTGCTTCCATCATCAACCATGCAACTCCATATGAACTTCTCACACCAGGCTAACCATTGTACAGAAAAAATGTCTAAAAACTGTATTATTGTGCTTACATGTGATCATTGCATCCACCACATTATTTTTTATTTTATTGATACGTTCTACACTTTAAGGTGCAGGCCAAGCTGTCTAGTGACAGGGACAAGTTACAAGGATGTTGAGGGGGCTTGGTGGGTTAAAACTATTTTTTATTTTCAGTTATAAGGATCCTTTAAACCATTTGCATAAAATGTGAGTGCTGCAAACACCATTGGTTTTATATCATTCGATCTTCACATACATTTATAGAAAAGGCAAATAATGGCTGATGAAAAATAAAAATATTGCATTCTGTAAGTACATGTAGTAGCCCAATTTACAAATTTAAATATTTTACCCAGATTTGTTGAAACTTTAATAAAAGATTCATTAAAATGCAATATATTTATCTTATTGGCATATAAGGGTTACAATGAGGGAGCTGCATGTTATGATCAGTATCAAAAGAATTATTTCCACTTAGGTGAATATAATTGATGATTGACAGAAATAACATTCTTTTAAAATTCTTTGAAACTTAGGCATAACTTTCTAGAAGTCGGACGACCCAGTTTTATGATCATAGCTAGAACACGGACCAGTCAATAAGCAGTCACGGTTACAATACCATCCAGACATGAACACATATTTCAAATCCATGGCCAATATTTGTTTTTTTTATAAATTAGCCTTGAAGCTTAGTGAGCTCGGGCTTTTATACATCTGGGACTTGTAGTTCTCCAACAGCTGTAGTACCCCAGGCTGGCTAATCCTGGATTAGTATAGAGGGTGAGAGTCCCCCATATGGTGATTAGAATATAGGGTGCTCTATGCTGGGGCCCCAGCTGAACAAATTCCCAGCCATCAGATGCTCTGTCCTGGGGACACTAACCTTAACCCAATAGCTGCCGGGTAGAGGATAACACGATATTGTAGGTTACATTATCAGCAGTTGTAATCTCAGCTCAGGATAACAACTTGTAAATCATAAAGTCAGCTGAGAGAGGGGTTTATGGTAAAAAAAAAAAAAAAA